>NC_081406.1:648526027-649126027 GCF_030272615.1 Cryptomeria japonica | reverse complement strand
TTTGCTGTTTTGATCTTGTTTCCTCTCCTTCTTCATACACTACAAACTTGTTTTGAGTAGTTAGAAATGACAAACGAGTGAAAAAAAAAAATGACTTATAAAGTTTGATTAGGTGGGTGAAGCTGCATCGAGAGTCTTTGCGACAGACTTGGGAGTCCTGACGTCAGACTCGCTCAAGTCCTTGTCACAAACTCGTGAGTCTATGCCAAGGACTCTCCTGGACTTGGCTCGTGAGTCCGTGACAAGTTGACTCGGCCTACCACTAGACTCGCAAGTCTAGGCGAGTCCGCTGAGTCATTAAACTATGGAAACCACGATTTGCTTGGATGCGGTGGAGAGGCAAATGGCCTTTAGATGCGAGATTGAGGAAGATTTTCAAAGCTGCAGATATGGAGATATTGCAGGTGATTAAGAGCACTTTGGGGAATGACATGTATCTTCTATATTTTGATATATAGTGAACTCGAATCTCGTGTCCATGTTCTTGGCATGGATCTTCAAACTGTGTGAGGATAGTTATGGAGAAGTTGGTCTAGGCACATTGGAAGGTAAGCCTAGAACAATTTTTGGACATGGCTGTTCTAGGCATTGGGCTTTCTTTGGATGGCAATGTCTAGTTGTCTTTCATGCTCCCCTACAATGGTCCTTGGTTTCCATTCATTGTAGGGGAGAAGAATGGTGATGTGAAGAGAAAATTGGATGCGTTTGGTGATGTGGAGCTGCTGAAAGCGCTGGTTAGAGAACTGAGTGATCTGGTCATGCCATTGACAATAGGATGGGTAAAGGATGACGAGCACAAGGATTTAACCAATGGCGGATGTTAGGGTACGGTTAGTGTTGTAGATGTGGAGATCATAGCTAGCTTTTTTGTCTTTTGGAGTCGGTTCTAGGTTGGAACATTTTGATTCCTAGTTTGTGATATGATACATCTTTTTGGGCTTTGGAGAATCCCCAATGTTGTACATGTTTGTGGCCCCTTTGCCACTTTAACTTATCAAAAATTATAGAAATAATAAATATATTAAATTTTATATATTAAATCATAGTTTGCAGACTTTGCGAGTACTCTCCAAGTTGCTGAGTACTCTTTCTTTTTTTTCTGGGCGATTTTTCATAAGTTAAACTCACGTTTTAATAGATGCAAAAAACATGGGTAAAAATGTCAATACAGGTAAAATGTTGGTTAAAATGCATTTTTCATGGGGATGACCCCACAATGCAGCGGTTAGCTGTGAGCCTCCTACTTGGAGGTCTTGGGTTCGAGTTTGCTCGAGCTCCCCATGGTGTATGGCAGGCAAGTTGTTTGGTCCCAAGCCATGTTGATAGAGGCTGTCAGCAGTTGATGCAACGACAGAAGCAAGGACGCTATTAGCGGTAGGTGCGATGACAAAAGCAAGGATAGGCCACAGAGGAGTATGGAGCCCACAGAGGAATGACCATGCCTAGAAATGCTCGAAGATTGTTTGACTGGAATTCTGTCCAGCATAGTGGAGCAATGAGGAGGATGTGTTGACGTGGAAAGGTGAAGAGATAAGGAGTTTGGAGAGATAAGGAGAAACAAGGAGATATAAGGAGTATGGAGTGATAAGGAGTTCAAATGGCTGGTTAGATATCTTCGACGAACAAAATAGATAGGATGGCACAAGGAGATATAAGGTTGTTAATGCCGAACATATTTGAGGATGAGGCCCCTCAAAAATGTGGTCTCACTGGTTCATAGCTCCAATCAAAAGCGTCTCGGCTTCGGACTCTCTTACCTAGCAAGAAAAAGCATTTTTTACACGTTTTTGCTATAAAACCATGCATTTTCTCTTTCGAGATGTCAATTTTTAATCTAATACATTTTGTAATTGAATTTTACAAAATAAATATTTTTCCTTAAGAGATTCTAGTTTTTAGTACTTTCAAATTTGCCATGCTTTTGCCAAGTTTTTGTCAAGTTGAAAGTTTTGGGCTTGCTGAGTACTCTTCGAGTCTAAGTTTGCGAACTATGTATTAAAAAATAAATAGATTATATTTAAAAATCTAATTTAAATTTTTTTAAATATTATATTTTAACATATTGAATACAAAACAAAATGAAATAATAAATTGACTTTATTTAAAACAAAAAGAAAAAGAAAAAGTAAAATGTATAGCTGAGAGGCATAAAGTCTGATAGGGATGGACAGCTATGAATCATTGTCATAATAATGCATGGCTTGGTAGAGGGAATAACTTTTAGAATCAAAGAAAAGGAGCACAAAGTGCATAAAATGTAGCAAATTTAATTATTGAAGATGGGCTAGGCGAAGGATGGGTGCAGTGTGAGGGTTATTGGGTGGGGCAAAACTCGCTAGACTAAAGAGTCGATTCCTTGGCCGTTGATTTGAAAGGGGATAAGTTACCTTCATTCTTATTCTTATGCTTTTCATCAAACACTTGGAAAAATTGATTGAGATGTCGTAGAAACAAACGCACATGGCACTCAGGCAAATTGATTGTAGTCTACTCACGACTAGTGATTGAAGAAAAAGCATATGTATCAGATTTGAGACTTGTTTTTTTAAATATATTTTAATTGAAAAACATAAGCCCTATTCTGTGTGAATTTTTGGGTGAACTAGAATGATCTTTTAGGTTTTCTTTTTTAGTTCACCGGATTTTGAACTCCATGGCTGAAATCGGCGAACCCTATGACTTAGCATATAGGAATGGCAATGTAACTGCTTTGGAACTTTCAATTATCAATCTTCAACCCTCTTTGTGTAATGTCAAACCAAGATTGAAAGTTTAGCAAAAAGAAATGGTTTTTTGTCTTTTGCATCAAAATGGGGTAAAATGAGTTGTTTCAATGTTTAAAATAGTTTAGATGGCACTTTTAGGGTTAGGGATTTGTTTTGGTATATTGTAGTCAAACTCAAATGTGAAAAATATTTAAAAAAATTTGTGTAAAACTAGATGGGTTTGTTGTGGTTCCTTTTGGGTTCACCCGGGTTCATTTAGGATGAACCTGGAGTCCTTAAGCCACCATCCCCTATGCAAAATTGCAGGTGTATTGTTCTAGATCATGCAACTGGTTCCAACCAGATCAAGATTTGGGGCAAATACTTGCAAACCAGCATCAAAGAAAAAATCTAATTCTGAGCAGTTCAAAGTCCTAAATCCCATCTTGGGCCAGACCAAATCACAACATTTTATTATCAGGCATGTAACTCCATTGTAGAGTGATTTACCATTCATAATGCACATAATCAAATTCAGAGCGTACCATATGTCAAATTGCCAACTTGGAGCAAGTCATTGCTTTCCAGAGTTAGAGATGGGATGAAAATGTCCTCCAAAAGACCTTTATGAAACATCGATGGGTAGCTTTTTTTATTTTCTGTTTTGTACTATTACCAAAGTGAGATAATTTCCATCAGAAAATAAAAGCTATCATCATATCAGGAAAAAAGCTGTTTACTACTTTTCTTTTTTCTTATTTGAAATGATTGAAATTAAGGGACTTGGTTATCAAAATCATGCTAGTACTTGGAATAATAAGAACATACTTTCCTATCGCCTCATTCGTGTCCATTTTGCCACTCACAGCTGAGAGGAACCTTTTCCTCGTAGATGCACCAGTATCTGGAGGTTTTACTCGGGCTGCAAGTGGAACATTGACAGTAAGATATTTTGGCTGAATTTATTTATTTCCTTTTGCACCTAAATATATAATAATGAGCGTATATCTTCAGAGTGGAAATGAAATCGAGACGCTTCATTTTAACATCTTATGTTACTGTGGGATGGAAATCTAGTATCAATTTATGGTTAGAATTTTCTTAATTTTGTTACATTTGTTGGAAATAATTCAGATAATGGCATCTGGAACAACTGAAGCTTTAGAGAAGGCAAGGCCTGTGCTCTCTGGTAACAGTCTTGCAAGTCATTTGAAAAATCAAATTTATTTTTTCTTTACCATTCGTTTCTACCTGACTTTTTAAACTTGTTTTTCAAACAGCAATGAGTGAGAAACTTTTCATCGTTAATGGTGGGATAGGTGCTGGCAGGTGCGAAAAACTTCTTATTCTATTTATGGCCTTTTAAGTTATTACAAAGTGTAGAAGCAGAGAATTGACAAAAGTTGAAGTCCTAATTTCACAAAAATTCAAACAGCTAAATAATAAAATATTGCTTTTATAAAATTAAGAAATTTAAAATTTGATCATTATTCAATTGTAAAACTAAAATAATGAATCTAATTGAAATTTGAAACAATGTAAATTGTAAACCCCTAAATTAATTACTAAAAAATTTGTCAACTAAAACTAGTAATTAGTCACTAGTTACTAAATCGAGCAAATAAAATAAAAGAAAAAGTAGTCATTAATGAGCCTGCCTTGAAGTTTGAACAATGTGTTGAATCCTGTAATGAACCACCCCAAGATCACACTTTGCTGAGTGAGTTTTCTGTGTTTTTGCTGTTTGAATTTGTTTTTCTTTGTTTTTTTAATTTTTCTTGCTTTTGATAATTTTTGACATACAAATGAAATACAATCTGAAAACTGCGATTAAAAGGCTATGAAAATGAACTGCTTTCAAACTGAAATTTTATTTATGATTTCAAAAGACCATTCTACATACCAATTCCTGCCTAGGGTTTGCTAGTCAACTCCAACAATCAAACGCCCAAGCTGATGATAATTTGTGACTGTAAAATTGGACTGCCAACTCTGATTTAAGCACAGCCTTGGCTGAAACTGAAAGCAAATTGGTACGGCCTGATTTTGGTTCTGAGTCTGAGGCTGGATCAGCATGTCCAGCTCTGTTTAGGGCCTGAAATGGTACGGTTGGCTCTCTGGATGGTTTGGCTGGCTTGTGAACCTCCCAATTTCCCTCGACCTGCAATTGTTTTCTTCCAACCTTCTCTGACGCACTTGTAATTACTGGTGATATCCCCTTCAATTCTGAAATTAATAACCTCACTGCAAACCTCTGAATGTAGAAAACATGTATGATTGCTCTTGGGTGATCTTACACACCTGCAAGCAATAATCTTCCTGAGAGTTTCCGTTCTCAGCAAGTCTGAAACAATGGCTGCAAACCCTTGTCTCTTCCAAGAAGCCAAAACTTGACAATTTTCAATATCATGAATGAATTAAGAAAGCCTCCAATGTCTTTTTTTTTTCTTTTCCAAAAGCCATGCACCTTTAGGGTTGCACATGATTTTATTTTAATAAACATTTTTATTTTCTTTTTTAATTTATTTGCCCCCTTCACCATGGCGTACATCTTCATGGCCTTCTTATTTACGCTTCTTTTATTTATCAAGTTGTTTTTAAAAACAACCTTTATGTCCCTAGGTTGCATGCCCCCCTAGGTTGCATGCCCCCCTAGGTGGCCCCTTTATTTGATCACTTTATTATTATATTATAAAGTGACTTTATTAAAGCACATTATTTCATTTTATTGAAATACTTTAATATTCCAAGTTTTATTCTGAGACCATAACCTGACCTCTCCAACTGAAAACTGATGCTGCAAGTAGTCCTAGGGTGATGTCTGAATGAAGCTGGCCAACGGCTAGTCTCCTCCTGAAAAATGGGGATTCTCCTAAAAAATAGGGAAATGTCTCTAATCACCTCAAATTGCTCCTCTAGCTCCCTGCGAATCTCTCCGACCTCCAGAAGGTCAACAAGTGAACTACCAGTTTGTCCTTAAAAAATAGGAACCTCCCTAAAAAATAGGAGATAGTCCTTGAACAACTGAAAATGCTCATAGGGTCTCTGCTATGCTCCATAGGCTCCTTGTGATCTCCAGGTGAACTGTCAGTCACTCCCTAAAAAATAGAAGCCCATCCTTAAAAATAGGAAATTGGCTCAAAGCTTTGGGAATGCCTCATAGACCTCTCCAAAGTTACCTGCCCCCTTTGAATGGGTCCCCTGTCCACTGCATTAGTCTACAGGAACCCCTAGTGATAGGCTAATTTCTAAAAAACATTGACACTAAGGAAGACACAAAAATGGGGATATTACAAGTCCTTTGATTCAATGGTGGATTGATGTCACTCTTCTTGTCACTATTCTTCATTCCTAATGCCTTCATTTGCAATCTTTCTCAGTTGTACAACTTCTTTTTGCAACTTTCAACTTTGTTGTTGAAACTTTGGAGTGAGGTGTTTAAGGTTTGGGTAGGGTCTATAGGCCATCAAGGTTAGGGCCTATGGCACATTTCAAAAAAAAAATGATTAAAAGAAAAACTTTGTAGCTATTTGCCACTAGGGATGCTTGGAAGTTTCCAAGATGTTCAAAGACTCTTGGGAGTTCCTTGGACATCTCAAGGATGTCCTAGAGTCCCTTCAATGTCCCCAAAAATAGGAGACATCTCGAGATCATTCCCTCCTTGAGAGAGACATCTTTGAAATGTCCTCGAGTCTTGGGTGGTAGTGGTGGTACAAGGGGAGATTCTCTCCAATTTCTCGTGTCTTGGGGATGACCCCATCTTGAACATTTGGAGATTTTGTGGGGGGTAAGGGAATGTGTCCTTGTGGAATGGTGTTTTTATGTGAATTAGTAGCTAAAATCCTCTATTCCTTTGTTGATTTCCTCACATATAATGAAAGATCCAAGACAACTTAAAGACTCAATCTCTTTATCCCTTTTTTTAATTTGTTTTATTGTGTGCACATGAGATGGAAGGTAAGATTTCATTCAACACTATTGCCCAATTTTTTTGTTGCTTTCGAGTCTTGTAAAATTTTGATTTCTCTGTCTCTTGTGTTTTCATAACATTGAGTCATAGTGAAAAGGAAGTTGCAAAATGTAAAATTTTCCAAGTCCTTAACTTTTTCAACATTGAGTTTGTGAAGCTCGTGAATTTGTAAACTGCTTTTGTGTTGGTGTTTTTGTAAGCTCTCAAACCTTTTGTTTGTTCGATGCCTTTGTTAAAATAGTTCTCAAGTTTGTTAGCTCCTTGAAAAGCCAACAAAATTTGTTTGAAGAGTTCGCTTGTTCTTTTTGGTTAGTTCGCAAGTTCACAAACTTTCCAAAAATATGATTAAAGTTCTTTAGTTCTTTGTTTTGATTAGTTTGCAAGTTTGTGAACTTCCCAACAGTTTGAGAGTTTGCCATCGTCCTATTAGTCCTCTAAATGTCTCAGTGGTACAAGAAGTCAATGAAGAAAATTTCAAGACAGAAAGGGATGAAGACATTGGCCTAAATGAAAATGGAAGCAAAGATGCTGTAGAGAGGGAAGGATCTGATCACCATAAAATAGAGGGTAACTATCATATTTTAAAGGATGACAACCAAGGAAGAGGATTGAGATGCACTAGGGTTTGAACCTCCATCTTAAATCTTGATCGATATTTGCAGCAGATGAATATGAACTAACACAAATGAAATCTGACCAAGTGAGAGAGGAAGGAAGTGCATTTGTTGGGAAAAGCGAGATAGTACAAATTGATACAACTTGTAGATCATGTGTTAAGAATGCTTGGGTGTCATATATATATGACTGGCCTTATGTTTGTGTTATATACAACCATCTACCAAGACAAAGCAAGAAGAAGCTAGTTGAGCTATTGCAAAATTGGTTTGAGTGGCACTCTTAGTATGTTGCAAATGCTAAGAAATCAACCAAATAATCCCTGGAATTTGGCAATGAAATTTACTTCCCAGTGTTCCAAGTTGGTGAAGGCAACAAATCAGTGATGACATAAACCAACGAAATAAAATTTGAAGGAACAATGGATTAGCTGTCTCAATAAAAGGAAGAGGATGTTCCATATTATGATCGTGCATGTGCATTACCCTTGACAATTTAAAATGGGATTACAGATCCATAATGCAATGAGGAAATTCCGGCAAAGACTTCTAGATGCTTTAATTATGGTTTTGGTGGTTACGGATTGAAAGATTGTTCAAAACCTTGAGATAACACTTCCATAACTAATGCCGGCAATGAATATAACTCAAAATTAGCACAAACTTTTGGTCCATAATGTCTACAATGATACAAGAATTTCCAAGTGGAATCTGTTAGCTTGTCTCATTTTTATGAAAATTCTCAAACCTATATGATACAAAGAAGTTCCATGAAAGTGAGCTGTTTGATCAAATTGTTGGAACAATTTAAGATTCCTTTGTTACCCATCATCTTCTTCTCTCCTCAACTATTCTCACTTTAGTAACTAAAAGTAAAGACCAAAGGTCATTTCAAGAAACAGTTACACAGGGAAACTTATATATACAATTTTGATTTGTGTAATGTCCCCACTTTTAGGTCCTCTTGCAGAATGGCTGGTACTTTCTTTCAGGGTCTATGTTAGCAAGTTCACAAGGGTTTTTTGATGTTGCCAATGAGCTCAGAGGATGTATTGGAGTTGACATTTTTTGGAGTGATTTTTGACAACTCGTCCGAGACTCACTATTTTTAGTAAGTCTCAATTTTGACATTGTTTAGTCAATTGAGAGTATGACTTACTATTTTTAGTAGTTACTATTTATAGTAACTGCTATTTCCGGCTGCTGGTTATAGTTCGGTCTCTCCTCATCTTCAACATCCAGTATCTTTATTTTTTAGATTTATATAGTCGGTGATTGTTTAAATTGACAATATATTGGCAACTATTGATGTTTATAGTTATTATTTTAAATAACATTGAATGCTAAAGTTATTAAATATTTAACTAACTTTATTTAATATTGGCGTTGTGGGAGTTATAAGGTATTGATTTAAAATATCAATGAAGTGATTATCTTTTGGGTGCCAAGGGAGTCATAAGGTGAATTTATTATTAATTTAAAATGAGAAAATCCTAATTAGGGGATTGGGATGAAAGCATTATAAAAAGGCACTTGGGAGCTCATTTGACATATACTTGTTTTATTTATTTTCTCTCTGAGAAGCTTGAGAGATTTGGCTTTCATTTACAAGAAATTTGAGGACAAAAACTCTTGGAAATCAATGGATTGGACGAAAACCCAACTCTATTTTGAGAGGTGAATCCATCCAAGGTTCATCATAGATCATATTTGTAGGTTTTACATCATTTTGGAGCTTCAACCAGCTAAGGTTTGAAAGAAGGAAAATCATATCAGCTAAGGTTTGAATTTTATTTGTAGGTTGAAGACATATTGCTTTACCAATTGTGCCTAACTTTGGTTAGCACTTGCATTTACACTCTCTTTGATAGAATACATTGGTACTTGTTTGTGTGTGCATGTCTGCATATTATTGAGGTTTTAAAAAATAATATGGCTCACCATTATTGTATTGGATAAAATTTTATGGTGCAGAAGTAAGTTAGGGCATATGACTTATAGCCACCCCAAGCTTTCTATTCATAAATTAGTCTGCTGATTTTTTTCGTTAGTTTCTAGCTACAATTTGCAAGTAACCTTTTGTAAGTATTCTTGCTGGAGTTACCTATTCTTGGAATCTTGTAAACAACATACATGTCTTAATCCATTAGGACTAAGTCAATAGTTATTTGACTTACATAGAATTAGGTTTTTAATGTCTTGCATCTAACAAAATTTGACGTTTCATAGGGGCTTCTGCTAACATTGCCTAGTGTAAATCTAAAGGCCAATTCCTTTCTGTTTGATAGACACAATTGAATTTCTTTGTCAATATGTGAATTAAGTTGTGTTTTTTTAGCAATTTCAATAAAAATATACAAATGTGTGCTTTTCCTATCAGTTATTATATACACCTATCTGGGTGCCCCAAAATCCTTATCAATTGGCTTTCTACAGCTGTCGGGTATTCATCTGCACAGCCAACTGATATATCATGGCTATTTGCATTTTATGCCTTGTTTAATGGGCCTCACTCCGGCTTTTAGCCTTCAAATTGGTTATTTTCAATTTTCCTTCTAACAATGGCTACTAAGGGTGTTGGAAGCAGTTATCAGATAAATATTGTTCACTTCTTGGCATTTGGTTAATTCCAAGCACTTAAAACTTGTATTGTTCACTAGTTTGTACTTTTGGTATTCTTGTCTCTGAACACGGTATCTTTTTTTATGGGCATACTTTTTCAAGCAACTTGGTAAATTCAGCTTTGGTTAATCATTCATATTTAACCAGCAGTACTGTTAAGATGCAACTCAAGTTTGATAGTGTAAATGCTGAAATCAGTAAATACGAATATTTATAATAAGAGCTGTGTAAAGTGGTAAATGAATTTAAAGATGTTAAATTGTTGTCTTTGTTGTCTTTGTGCTGCAGTAAGGTAAAGATGGTCAATCAATTACTTGCTGGTGTGCATTTAGCTGCAGCAGCAGAAGCAATGGTACTTGGAGCAAAGGCTGGAATTGACACTCGCATTCTTTACAATATAATATCCAATGCTGCAGGAAGCTCTTGGTATTCTTGAACACAGATTCTTATAGATATATTCTTGGTAATGGTTATAGAAGAGGAATTGTTATCTAGAAAGGAAAACATCATGGTATTTTGGTTGCTTTTAATACGACTCATGCGTAAAGAATGTACTAAAGGTTCAAGATTCCAACTTCTAGGGAGCAGAAGCAATTTTTTTTTTATAGTTTTGAGCAACAAAGCAAAGCATTAGAGTCAGTGTCACAAAATAAAATCTAAGTGGACACTAGATGAATATATTAAGTTTTAACAAAAGAGGTTACAGACTTTCTTTCCTACCCTGACAAGAAAGAGACAACACATTATTATGAATGAACATTTATTCAGTCAACTTACAGGATAAGGAAATTAAGCGTAGTACTTTCCCTTGGTATAGTCTTTGCTTTTAGACTAGTTTCTAGCTGGCTTTTTTTTTATGCCTTAATGGACAGCCAATCTGAAGATGTCACGCTGACTGTCCTTTTCAATGGTTGACCAACGAATATGTATAAGGTTCATCATTCTTCTTGAGGGGGATCAGCAACTGGGACTAACCCTTATTTCTTCTAAGGTAACTAGAAAACTGTCTTATTTATAAGACTTCACGGTTTCCCTAATATCTTATTCTTCTTGCTAACATATAATCCTAGCTACTTCTAACTACTAACTTTTATTAGCTATTGATGTTCAAGGACTGCCACTCCTGAACACACACTTGTTAAGCTCTTTACTGTTTGGTCTAAGATGGGGACATCACAATGTCTTTGAGTTTTCCTTCGAACTTCTTCCCTGTTTCTCCTTCCTCTCTATGATGAGGAGGAGAGTCCCTTCATTTAAGTGAGACAACCTATGCAAGCATATTCCCTCTTTCACAACTTGGACAAATTTTGAATTAAGTTTGGTGGCTTTCTTTTTGCTTTATTTGATTTTTTTTTAACTCTTTTTTTTGGAATGAGTAATTCTGTGATCAAAATCTAATTAATGTTAAAATAGGCCATTTACCAACCGCTACAAGGTAGCGAATATAATATTTTCTTTTTGCTTTTATATATTTTTTATTACTTGGGTTCCCCCATACTATTATAACTGGATGTACTTGATGAGTTCCGTTGACTTTTTTTGGCTCATTTTTCAACATGTATTAGTTTCTTTTTTCCTTGTTAAAGATTTACAATGTAAGCTTTTGTTTCTTCATAAAATTTGCAGCTCGTCTTCCCTTTTTGACTGTGGATTTTGAAGACAAAATCTGTAGCTTTCTAATGTCCCCACTTTGAAATAGAATTTAATGGTAAATAATAGTAATAAAATTAAATGCAAAAGAATAAAATTAAATTAAAAAAAAATATATATAAAAGAATACAATTAAATATAATTAATATTTGATTAAGTTAATGAATGGTCAAAAGACATGGAATGAAAAGTTGTGACTCCCTCAAACATGAGATATAAAAGGGAGAAGAGAACCTCATTTGAGAGGGGGATAATTTGTGAATCAGAAGTGCAGATCTGATTGTGAAAGGTTGTGCCCCTTTCAAAGGGCAGAAATAACGAAGAGTCGCACTCTTTCAAAGGGTGCTAATGGTGAAAGGGTGTGTCTCTTGCCAAAGGGCATACATGATGAAGAGGTGTGACCTCTCCCTCACATTGAGAGATATAAAGGAAAGGAATCAAAAGCCTCCAGTGACATCACCACAGGTCAGATCAGATCAGAACTGTTATTAAGTTACAGGCAGTAACATCTTTGTTCTTGGTATGCATGGGGATGTGTTTAATATGTATGCTTAATATATGAAGCCTGATAATGTTTTTATGCAGAATTTAAAAGTAATATTAATATAGACTGCAATATGTATGGCAGTCATTCTTAATATATATATATATATATATAGAGAGAGAGAGAGAGAGAGAGAGAGAGAGAGAGAGAGAGTGTTTGATCAGACAAATAACAATATTAGAATGTAAATCAGAAAGAACCCTTAATAACCGTAAGAAGAATATGTTTATATATAATGTGTGTTACTACTGTCAGTATTTAAGAAGTTGGGGATTGAGATGTTCCATTGAAAGATGCCAACTAGAATTTGACACAAATCTGATGTTTTGTTTTCAACTTGAATCTTTGACCAGCGAATACATTGAATTGGTTTTTTGAAGAGTTCTGATGATTTTTTTGCATTTTAGGGTCTTTGCTTGTTTGATTGACAATGCATGATGAAATTCAAATGCAAAACATAAACTAATAATTGATTGAAAGTAAATATCAGAATTCTGATTTTTATTGCAGCAAATACTAAATTCAAGAATTGAACAATTTATAGCATTCAGAGCCAAGACTGGTATACCAGGTGTCCTAAGCTTGCCTGAACTGATGAATAGGATGAAAGAAGAGCTTCCACAATGTGACAACAGCTCCAATATGTCTTATTAACCCTAATATGAATTACCAAAAACAAATAATGAAGAATTGTCCGGACCCAATCTGATTTCCAATTCCTTGCCAGGCGTGGCCCTCCAGAAATAATGAATTTCCCTGAATTATTGCTGATATAGACCACATATACCTTGAAAACCTTGAATTAACCCTGGATCTGCTCTTATTTATTGCTAACAATGAATTTTGTGACAAATTGCAGCCTCAAATCTCCTTATTTATTTTATTTGGTTTCCCAGGTGCCAAAGGGATGGTACGGCCTGCTGGAAGAAGGTACAACCTGCTCAAATCTCCCTTATTTTTACTGGTGCAGGTCTCTAAATTGTCCAAACCTGCTGTAAAAGCTCTGCAGATGCAATCTCAGTCAATAAAACTTCTGATTTTGGCCCTCAATGGCCCTCAATGAAGTTTGTTTGTGTGCCAATATGCTGAATGGTGAGAGGGGCTACGTCCTAACACTTGAAAGATGGAGGTTTTCGTCTCCAATCTGCTCTCAGACAGACGCCTTGCCGTGCAGACCTGCTGAAGAAGAAATAATTCCAAGAAAATAAACAATCCAATGCCAAAATGAATCTTCATGGGTTGCTAAATGCTTTTCCCAAGCTTGGCGCCAGCCCTAAGAAAGATTCTAAGATTCCATTGGAATCTTCTCCTTCAAAAACCTACGCCCACTTTGAGGGATTATTTCTCATTAAAAAATGGCCCCTTTTAAAATATTATTAATTGATGCCTAGGTAGGCGTGCAAGGGGAAATAACTTATAATTCATCATTAACCTTTTATCTCCCCTTTTAACAAAGTTGCTTTATGGAGTAAGTTTATTTTTCTTGAAAAAGTAACTTTATAATAATATAATTTAACCTTTGACTTTATAATCCCCTTTATAAGTCACTTTTATAAAATATTACCAATTTAATATAAAGTGACTTCATAACATTATAATATAAGGCAGCCATCTAATATATCATCCAACGTCAAAAATGGCTAAGTCTGGATCTCCTTCACCTCCTGTCCATTGAAGTTCACCTGCAGAGATGGCTAACAAGCGAATCTCTAATCTTGATTGACCAACTAGGAAAGTGGGGACATTACATCCAAAGAGGGGCAGTCTAAATCTAAGCAATAGGTTAAGTCCCAAGATAGGGTGGGGATTAGCGACCCATAAGCCTAAAGGGTATAGACCCAAGATAGTTAAGGGCTTGGATCTATAAACTTTGAGGAAACCTATTGTATTTGGTCTCTAAGTGCTTTGGTAATATACATAGACCCTTCTCCCTTAAAAATGAAGTAGTAGCAGGGTCTGATATCTATATTAAGTACTATGAATAATGAAATTAGTCATCTAATGAGTAAAATAAATAAGCACTTGTTAATAACTAATAAATTGAAGAATATCAATGACTGGCTTCATGATTAGTCTCTCAATCAATTTTAGTATATTGAAATAGATTAATTTTTGTTAAAACAGGCCTAAACTTAGTAGGGGACATTACAAGCTTCAGAGCGCTCTCTCCCACATTCACTTACTCAAAAAATCGATCAGTGAGAGTTAAAGGATCACCTCAGCATGTGATACAGTGGGACCTATTTGCTAGGCATGTTATCACATTTTCTTTTATACGTTTTAGACTCAATTATAAGAAGCACACCCAGTATTTTCTAAGATGAGATTTGCATCTTGGTTATCATCATAGTAACAGTCCGCCTTTACCATCCCATTGGACCAAAACAAAATTGTCAATTTGTTATTTATGCAGATAATTCTGGATTTAAGTTATCTTTAACTTGCATGCATTTTAAGCATTTATTGCATTTTATTAGAGGATTCATGTAAGCTTCACTATCAGTTTTCCTTCTGCATTATTTCCTACAGTGCTCTCATACAATTTTCATGGCAAGTTGGAAGTGAAGAGAAAATGTCATTTGTAAAAGGCATCAGTTCTTCTGCAAGTACTTATCTATTATTATCATTTGTAAAATGCATCAGTTATTTTCATTTATGCAGGATATTTGTGGATCGAGTCCCCCAAATGGTGAATGGTGATTACACCCCACATGCTAGTCTAAATATCTTTGTTAAAGATCTGGTAAGGACCTCCTTGTGCTTTTTTGAGTTTGTTTTGGGGAAACATTGTTGTTTATGTTTCATTACTTCTGAACCATGGCCAATTTTCATATGCTACCATGTCATAAAAAATAATTGTGAAAGTATGCCCGAGTTATCAACAAAGAAAACTTTTGTGAAAGGCAACATCTTAAATCATTTGTCTGATTATTCGATTTCTTGGTCATATTGTTGACGTTGTAACTTTTGTTGCACAAAGTTCTTGTTCATACAACTTGGGATGAAGCTATAATTTGACTCCCATGTTGCTGTGTTTCCTATAACAAATCAAGTAACAATTTGGTGTTGTAGAAAGTTAGAAACTGTTTTATTTTGTACAACATGATGAAATCATAAAACCAATGCTACCATTTCAGAAGCATGTTAAACCTGAAGTGCGCCAAGAAGCTTGACTAAACTATGTGAACAGTTTATTTAAAAATCATACATTAAAGAAAATACAAATTCAATTATAAGAGTTTAATTATAGATAAATGAGTATGATCTGGATTGTAATTGTCCATGAATTGCATGACAGTATTTTCTAGTGTTCCATGGGGATGCGTCCCCCTTGAAAATGTAGGCGTTTCCGAGACGGGGACGTCCCCGAGACGCGGGGACTCCTAGAGGACGTCCCTCCACCGCCACCAAGTTTCTTCCACTGTCTCTGAGATGTTTCCTCACCAGGGGGACATTTCCCAGAAGTTTCTTGTGTTAGAAATGCCAAAGGGGACTCCTAGACGTCCCCGAGACTCCCAGACGTCCCTCAACCTTGGAGGGGACTTGCAAATTGAATTGTAATTTTTTAATACTGATTGGTATGGTTGAGTCTATCTCAAGCTGTTTGGCATTGTTTGGAGGCGAACATAGTTGCATAGAGTGAGTTTTAGGAGGCTTTAAGGGTTGTTTGGACCTACAATGGTGATGTTTCAGACCTGCAACATATTTTCCAGTTGTATCAGACCTGCAACATATTTTCCAGTTGTATCAGACCTGCATTGTTGTATACAGTGATTTAAACCAAAATGTGTGTTTCAGACCTATAGTGATCATTTCAGCTGCCTTTTTGTAATGTCCCCGTTAGTGACTTGCCTTGGTTTAGTCTTGAGTCAACAATTTTAACTCAATGTGAGAATTATAAAATATAAATTCATCAATTCTAAAGAGATTTTATTATAATGTTTAATTTATAATAGTAAGAGTAGTTTATTAATCAATTTATTTATTAACTTCTTTATTCCATATATATGTTTATAATTTTTTATAATATATAAATATGATCTTATTAATATTATTTCAAGTATATATGTATGTATAACAAGCAAAAATAAATCTTGTTTACATCATTATTATATATAGGTCTATTATCCTTGTTATGATTTGAATATATACATAATTAAGTAAATGAAATAACTTATATTACTAATTATTTATGTATTTACTAATTATCTATTATATAAGTTATTAATGGTCCACAAAACCATTAACTCTCTTCATATAATAATTTTCTATTGATAATACAAGAATATCATTTTAAATTTTATAAGAAATTTATTATCCTTCCTATTATATTTATACTTTAATATTCTTATTATATTATCTATAAATTTATTTATTGAAATGGTAATCGATCAATAGTAAGACATGACTCCTCCTTATCAATTAAATTGGTGACTGCTATTCTCCATTTGACCGAACTGCCTTTTTTTTCCTTCCCAACTGAAGTTAAACGATATATATATATATAAACGTCCACAAGGTTGGGGAGTCGGCTATATAATCTGCGACACCTACACTTCCCTAGATTCAATTTTTGGAAACGCCTTTGCTTGCGCCATGATAAGGGTAGTGCGGTTTTGACAGCATATGTTGGGAGAGGATTTAAAATTTATCGATTCCTCCTCCTATCTAATGCATTTGTAACGAATGATGGAAATTATTCTTGGTCTGCAATGATTATATTTATATCCAAATGCCTTGGATAATAAAGTCAATATGAATATCTCCTTATTATGAATGCAATCTTCACTGTTAAAGTATGCTATATATCGACTGTTGTTCCTGATATTATTTTTACGTATATGCACATGGAATTTGCTACTGACTGAGAGTATGTAATATTCCCTATATAATCTTTTAAAGTATATGCAAGTTTTACTATTGCTGACCGACTGGATCGGATCGCTTATTTAATACGAGGCTTGTAATGGTGAGGATCTAGTGATTGCCGGTAATAGGCTATCGCTGTTTCACATCTTTCTTGGGTGGTTCTTGCAATTAGTGGATATTGTCTCTGCCTATCAACTCTTTCTTGTGTGGAAGATCATGTTGATTGCTGCTCTCCAAGAAAAAAATCCGAAAATGGTTGAAGATCTAAAATATAAAAAACCCTTTTTGAATCGAATCTGAAAGAATACATTAATATACCTTGTATTCAGACATGAAAGGCTCGGTTCCCAATTGATGTCTATTCTTTACTACCTATCTCTTCTAGAGATCGCATCTCTTCACAAGAGTTCGTAACTGGTATGCAATAGTAATTAATTGATGATGGTTAAGGGGTCTTAATCGCATACCTTGGCATTTGTTATAACTAATTCAATTCACTATCGATGATTATTATGTTATCATTGCATTATTTTATTGATATTAAACTCATACCCGATAACCATCGTGTGGGTAGATAGTCAATGATAATAGGTTTTCTAATGATTGGCCATCTGACTACTTCGTTGTATTCTTTTATTGTCATCTCATATTATTATATTACTTTATTTGATTTGGATATTTCAAAAATATTATTATTATTTAAATAAATAGTAAATAAGTAATAATATTTAATAAATAATTAAATATTAATAATTTCAAATAATCATTTGTTGATTGTATTAGTTTATAATAATAATTGTTTCATTTAGATTATAAATAACGATCAAGGAGGGGACATGACACTTTTCAAGGTATTGTCATTTATTGTTTTCTATTGGATGCTAGTTTCATGCAATTTGGGCAATCTAGAAAGTGTCTTTTCAATTTGCTGCCTTGTACCAACATTTGTATCAGCTTGTAATCGTTATCAGTACTTAATAGCAGAGTAAGTATTGTTTTAGTTTGCATGGTTCTTATGCTTGTTAAAAAATAAAAGATCATCTAGAGTGGTCATTACACATATAAAGATGTTTTCCATGACGACAAAATTGAAATAGATTTATGCTATTATTTCTATACCTTGAGCTGAAATGATAGGGGTAAGTTAATTACGCTTTTACTATCTTTAGGGTTAGATTCTTTTAAGATACTCCAACACAATCTTTCTAGTTTCTACTTATAACTTATTGTTCAAAGTTCATTGCAATCATTGCAATGTGCTTACTTATTCCTTATACGGTTATATATATACACATTTATAAAACTAAATTTTCAAGTACTAAATGTATTATGTCAGCACCGCCCCCCCGCTGTTTGCCCTCTCGTGTAAACGGTTAAATGCAGAAGGTAAATGCACAGAACATAATGGAAATATATTAAATAACCAGCCTCTATTAATTCAACAGTCCATGTACATCAAGTGCTTGTAACATTATATCTGACACGACTATCATGATCCTACTTCGAAGAAAAGGTACACAATATATAATACCCGAAGGGGTACGACACAACCGTCGCGACTCCAACTACCTACCCGTCGGCTAACTAACTGACCGCCGTAACTCATTATTACCGACGACAACATAAACATAATATAACAACATAACATAATGATTATTCCCGGCAACATCATCCCCCCCAAGAAAAGAAGTCGTCTCCGACGACTTAATACAAAATAGAGATGAACGGTAGGAACTACTGACGCCAGTCGGGCCCAGATCTTATACACTTGCTATGTCCTCGCCTGAAAACCCTTTTCTGCTACCATCCGATGCTCAAGTGCAGAATTCACCAATATTGCTTCCTTTGCCATCACAGTCCTCCTGTGCCTAACCCAAACTTGTCTGCAAAACACGTTTTTCAGTCTCAGCTTCCACCAACTGCTACTCAAATGATACTGTCTCCCTAGCCAATTTGGCCTCGATAGCCACCCGTGCTGCTCTCCCGACATCCAACTCTTGGGTATGCTGAACTAAGTCTCACGCGACTATTGCCTCCAACCTGGTGGTCAGCTCCTCCCGAGCCCTCTGTGCATCCACCAAGGCAACCTCACGTCCAGCCGAGACATACTCCGAGTTCCTCAAAGCGTACCAGTCATGCCTGGAGGTGGCCACAATCCGCTGGCACAAATGCTAGGAGACACCTCAAATCCTCCATCACATTCCCCAAAGGCCAAAAACTGAACTGAATAACTCCCTGGTGTCATACAACGGCACGGACCTGCAATGCCTTCCCTCAAACTCTGTTTGTTCCCAACCTCCAAATCTGTCTCCCTCTACGGCTTGTGGCTTCCCCGCCAATGCTTAGCTACAGGCTTCTTTCTCACAATACGGAAAACCACAACACTTCCCGTGGTCTTCTGTAGCTCAAAATAAACTGGGGGTCTAGGGGCAACGCCCCCAGTGGGGTCGAGGGGTAGCGCCAACACCAACACCATTTTACAACCCTCAGAACCATACGAAAGTCCATGGCGCACAACATTTCAGTGATATTTTAAGATGCCAAAAACCCTTCTTTTCCACTCTGAATTTCCAGTGTCCTGGCTTCAAACTCCAGCGAATCATTTTAACTCTGGTCGTCGTCGTGTTTTTTTTTGTTTTTTTTTTTGGCACTGTAATGTCCCTGATGGCACCCCGGCCATACAACCTCCCTGTACGGTCAACAACAACATTGGCACCTTCGATCGTGCGGCCACCTTCCCTATCGTGCGGCCACCTTCTCGTGTGGCCTGCACCCCTCCACCGTATGGCGGACCACTGACGACGGAGCGGCTACGTGGTTGTGCGTCTTAATCTTTGCGTGCGTTTTTGGCGTTGCGCGAGGCTGTGCGGGCTTTGTAGTTGCAGGTGCCACCGCACGGTTGTCACCGTCGGTGTTACCACCGCACAGTGGTCGCCGTCGGTGTTACCACCGCCGGTGGCCCACCGCACGGTGGTCACCGCCGGTGTTACCACCGCACGGTGGTCGCTGCCGGTGGCCCACCGCACGGTGGTCACCGTCGGTGTTACCCTCTTTTTTTTTTTTTTAATATATATAATTTTTTTGACCGTACAGTCGCCTGTCATACGACTGTACTTTTTTTTTTTCATCTCCTAATTTAGTTGTCTTAGAGAGTCGTTTGCTCGGGTCCCCTGTCTCTGGGATTGCCCTTCATCCTTCTAGGTTTTCCTCGCCCGAGAGTCGCCTGCTGTGGTCCTGTGCCTCTTGAGTCACCTGCCTGGCCTCTCGAGTCCCCCTCCATCCTCTCGGGTCCCCCTCCGGGCTCTCGGGTGTCTGTCCGGCCTCTCGAGTCCCCTGCGCGCTTCGCGTGGTAGGGTTTCAATTTGGGCCTATTGGTGGCAAGTTTATTTTCCATGGCCATCCGAAGACCTGGAACCACAAATTCTACAGGGACCACAGTCTCCTTCCCATACATAAGAAGAAGAAGAATAATAAAGATTTTGAAGACTGCGGTCTTCCACACAGGGTTCCAATCATTGCCAACACTCTTCAGATTATCTACGTCGCCAGGGTTTGGGGCGTCTCCCTTCCAATATTCTTTGTATTCCGGCAAGTACACCTTTGTTGGTTGCTCTGGTTCCTCTACTTCGAGCCTATAGCTTTGGAACATTTCGTAATCCTCAATTTGCCAGTGTAAGAGCCCGTTAAGTGAGCATACCTCATCTTCAGAACATCCCTTCAATTCGAGCACCCCTTCACTGTTCGGCTCCATCGCGTTCTTGCCCTTGCTTTCATTGGGACCCCCTTCCCCTTTATTAGAGTCCTCTGAGTCCGAGTCTGAGGAGGCGAGCTCTTCGCCGACATCTTGGGTGTGTAGGTCAATGGTATATTTCCACCCTCCCTTCTCCATGGAAAGTGTATTTTTCTTCCAGCTGTGGTTTACCCTCGCGTTGATCAACCACGCTCTCCCCAGGATGGCGTCATAGCCTTTCTTCTTCGAGGGAATAACCACGAAATCTAACAAGAACGGTTGCGTATCAATTGTCACTTGCTGGGCCATCAACAGGCCGAGTGGCTTAATGCCGTGTTGGTCCGCTCCCACCAGGTTGAATGTGGGTGGCCACAGGGTGGGCTTCCCCAGCCGCTTCCATGTTTCTTCTGGTAGTACATTCACCCTAGATCCCCCGTCCACAATGGTGTCCTTCAGAATGGTCCCATGGATACCCATTTCTACCACAGCTGGGTGTCTACCACTACTCAAGGCTAGTAACATTGGGTCAGTTGAAGGGCTGACGGAAACCTCCACCTGTGGTGCACTCAACGATGCGGTGGCGGGAACCTGTTGTGACCATTTCACACATCGCCCCATCGCAAATGGGGACCCCCTCTTTTTGCTTGTTTTTCGCTCGCTTTTGCTTTCGTTTTTAGGGTTTTGTTAGTTGGTTGTCTGGATTTAGGGCCAAGCCTTAGGGTTTTAAATTTTGCCTTTTTCAAGCCAAAATCCAGTCGTTTTTTGAGAGCTTTTGAGCTTCTTTTCTAGAATGCAAATTTTGAATGCAATGAATTCGCCAAAATGGTCTAATTTTCAATTGGAATGTTCATGCAGAGCTTAAATTTGTCTAAGTGTTGACCGTCAATGTGAATTTTTGTCCGATTGAATATTTTGACCAAATTTTGACTTTTTTGAATTTTGATCCTGGGCATTGGAATTGATTTGTTTTCGCCTCGTGAAGTGTTAAAATGTGTAAAATCTTGTTATTTTGGCCTGTAGGAGCAAAATCGCTCCTGTCCCTCAGTGAAGGACGGGAGCTCATTTTCAAATACCTCATCGTCCTTGCAGAGTCCAGACAAATTTTACATTTGAAGTGATGGAGAACGACAAGATCTTTCCATTGAATATAAATTGAAGATTTTTATGAGCACAGAAATCCCTCCAGGAGCAAAATCGCTCCTGTCCCTCAGTGAAGGACCGGAGCTACAATTCAAATTTCGCCTTGTCCTTGCAAGATTTTGAAAACTTAATGAGTTGAGGACGTCCAAGGGAGGATGCTTTGCCAAATGAATATAATTTGATATGCAGAAACGAAGGAGAATGACCTATATTGACTAAATCGCTCCTGTCCCTCTCCAAGGGACCAGGGCGAGGTACCTTGTGGCTCACGTCCCTCTCCCAGGGACCTGAGCGATTTCCTTCATTTTGCAAAATCCAGACAAGGGTCAAGGCAAGTTTACGTTCAAAAACAAGGGAAAACATGAGATGAACGCATTGAATATAAATTGAAGATTTTTTAGACGTCCATAACAGTGTTGAATGCCTAGTTCGCTCCTGTCCCTCAGGAAGGGACCAGAGCGATTTTTGATATAATTGCTTTTCTTGCAAGGTTACAAACGATGTCAAGGCATGAACGAATAGAGTGAAGAAGGACGAGTCTGTTGAATATAAACTTGGAACCGGGCAAAGTGAGATGAAGGCCACAAGGGGAAGGATCGCTCCTGTCCCTCTCCAAGGGACTAGGGCGATACAATGACGATAATACTTCCTACGCAAATTCAAGGTCGTTCCTCCAAAGTTCAAGGTCGACACAAGTCAAGACAAGGTGGCGAGGGACATTTCAAGGCATCTTCATCATGCGCAAACACTCAAAGGACGTTAAAATGAAGAAATTGACACCATAAGACCTAGATCGCTCCTGTCCCTCAGGAAGGGACCAGGGCGATGTTAGATGTATTGATTATTTTTGAGCAAGATTTACGTAAGGACAAGATTTCGCAAAGTCTTAGAGGGTCCACGGAAAGGTAGAAAGGTGATGCATGAAGATTTCAAACGTTAAATAATCACCAAAATGGACCTAGGGACCATATCGCTCCTGTCCCTCTCCAAGGGACCAGGGCGATTTGCTTTGGATTCCTTGTTTTGCTTCAAGATCAAGCTAAGTCAAGACGCCCTAAGATAACATATGCTCCAAGGCATCGTTTGAAGATAATTCGCAAGGGTTTGAACGTCCAAACATCGCCAAATAATGTAAAAGCCCCATATCGCTCCTGTCCTTTGGACAAGGACCAAGGCGATGCTATTAATAACACTCACGTTCCTTCAAGACCAAAGCCAGGCGAGGATAAGCAAGGTAAGGGACATCGTCGGAAAGACGTTGCAAAGGAGATCGAAGTTTAAAGTCGCCAAGATCAAGGAGAAATCATGGATCGCTCCTGTCCCTCTCCAAGGGACAAGGGCGATGATCCCTTTGATGCGTCCAAACACATAATGAAGACAAATGGAAATAAGCGCAAAGGACACGAGTATAGGTGTTGTTCGCCCTACAATGGAAGTTCGAAGGTCAAAGATACAAGATGAACGTGAAGACATGAAGATCGCTCCTGTCCCTCTCCAAGGGACAAGGGCGATGTTAGGCAAAACACATGATATTCTTTGAAAATCACGTTAAGACAAGGACGCACAAGGTTTTAAATGGCATTTGGAAGATGATACAAGGAAAGGATCGTATCAAAATGGAGAATTTCAAGCAAAAACCTTAGGATCGCTCCTGTCCCTCTCCAAGGGACCAGGGCGATAATGGTCATGAGATGCACTTGCTCGCACAGGAAAGGAATTCAAATTCGAAGGACCACCAGATGATCGATTTGGAACGTGGAAATGAAGGAGTTGAACGTTGAAAACGCAAGAATCAAGACCAAAATCATGGATCGCTCCTGTCCCTCTCCAAGGGACCAGAGCGATGAGGTACGTCCCTTTATTTTCATATTTTTGGCGCCAAATTAAACAATTCAAATTTCCTTAAATGCTAAATCGATTTAAAATTTGAAAATCTTATTTATTTAGCATTTAATATGGCGTTAAACATTTATTAATTATTTTGCCTTTATTGGAATCGAAATTTGCAAATTAAAAAAACGCAAGGCATTAATAATTAATTATTTAATTAATAAAAAATCGATTTGAGCGCTCAATTAGGCAAGTCGGCCTTGTTATTTCATTGCAAATCATTTAAAAAATGGTTTTATTTTTATCAAGTCGGCCAAAGGGGTGAAGGATGAGAGCGCTATATAAAGGGGGGTAAAAACTATCATTTCTACATCATTATTTTACTTTTCTTCATGCGAATTGAGAAGAGGCGAATATAGTGCGAAGTGTGTTCAAAGGTGGTGCGAGTTTCATTCATCCAAGGGTGGCGCGCTTAGTTATCAAAGGGTGGTGCGAATCCAAACCAAAGGTGATGCGAAGTATATCATCAAGTATAGAGTGCGAATTACGTTGAAGACCAAGGGTGGTGCGAATTTGGAGACCACACCAAGGCGAATTTGAAGATCCATTTGAAGACCACGCCAAAGTGCGAACTTGAAAGATCTATTTGAGACCACGTCCAAGGCGATAATTGAAGATCACGTTCTCTCCAGAGGTGGCGAAGTCAATTTTTAGGAGATCGTATTGAAGATTACTTTATACCTCAAATTTTGCCTAGGCGAATTTTGTTTTTGCATTCTAGAGTTAGCTCTCTATCGAGGTATGGCGATTTATTATTATTGCTTTATTCATTCATCGTCATATTTCAAATTTTGAAATTTTGAATTTTAAATCTCTTGGCTCAATCGTTGTATTTTAGGAAATGATAACTCTAGAGACTTATCATGAGGTTTCCTAAAATTTATCTCTCTTATTTACGTTATTTATTGCAAAATCTATTTCTTATAATGAAATGTTGTGTAGGTATGGCGACCCCAAAGGCGGGAGCATCCACCAGTCGCTCGGCTCTCATGAAAGAAGATCAGAAGACCGAAGAAGTGGAGACCAAGATCGTGTCCAAGTGGAGCAACATTGGAGATACAAACTTGGGGAACTTTAGCACGAAGAAGTTCCGGGAGGTCCCTTACATCGGCAAGCCATCACCTGTCGCCCGAAGAATAATAGAGAGTGGCATCATCAAGGCGGCCGGTTTTCCTCCAGCTATTCAGTGCCACGAGTTGATGATCGAGTGTGCCCGTCATTACAATCCACAGTCCAGGACAATTGTGTCCAATTAGGGAAGCACTTTGGCGTACCTTTCAGAGGAAGCCATAAGTGAAGCCTTCCATCTTCCAGAGCACAGGGACATGATATACAAGAGCATTGAAGGAGCCAGATCAGTGTACGATGATGATCCAGATGCTTGCCTAAGCATAATCAACAAGAACTGGCTACTTAAGAGTCGTCCCCGTCTGAGCAAAGTACTGAACACACCACACAGGATTGATTTCCAGGAGGAGTACAGAGATTTGATTACCATGCTCAACAGAGTTACAGGAGCACCTCATGCCTTCTATTTTGAGAAATGGATGTTTTACTTCATCCAGGTGATTGTTCAAGGAAAGGGTACAATACATTGGGCTAGGATAATTAGCCATTGCTTAGACGTACAGTTGAGAAGACTCAGGGCTACTAAGTCCTTCCACATGAGTTCATACGTCATCTATGCCTTAATCAGGAGTGTTGAATACGCAGGACTACCTCACAGAGGAGTGATTGGAAGAGGACCCGGCGAGGTCAGAGCTTGTGAATCCTATACCTACTTGCATCACCCACCAGGGAAGAACTACAAATTAGTCAATGATACTTTCACGATGAACATCACAAGGACGTTGCAAGGAGGGATTCACAACAGATTATCTCAGGATGCCCAGGAATTCATCAAGAGGTACGGTGCTTGGTTCATTCAGTTTCCCAAGTTCACTTACATTAGAGTGCATGGATGTCCTTTACCTCCATACATGTTGCCGAGGTACCCGACAGACAGAATTGTGTTACTTGAAGTAACAAGGCAGTTGGCAGCATATGTGAAGGCATTCAGACACAGACATCAGAATGGAGTTCAGGTACCTATTATTTTGGGTAATTCAGTTGAGGTATGTCCCAATGTATTAGCCATGGATGACGCAGAGAAGGAGTTAGCCTTGTATCCTTTTTCATCTTTTGCTTGGAGGAATAGTTTTGATCCACATGGACATTTAGAGGAGACGGTCGGTAGAAGATTTAGACATGAGCACCAAATTGAAGATTTTATGATGAATCTCCTAGATGATCTCGAAGTGAAACGAAAGATACATTCTAGATTGCCTTTGGATTTCATCAGGAAATGTAAGATTTACAGAGTAGCCGACCAAGCTCAGGACAACGACAGGCACATCCAATCTTCATATGATAGAGAAAGCAAAACAATAAGTTTGAATTGGAATGAGCCCGAGGCCGTGGATTTAGATGATTTGATGGCACCAGTCTTGTCTTGTACTCGCAGATGGGTAGACGTTCAGCATCAGAAGTTGAGAGAACAGGGCATAGCCATGTCTTTTACTTCGGAAGAGAAACCAGCCGAAGGTGGAGCCAGTGTTAGTGAAGGCAATCCTAATCCTAGGAATTCAGGTGAAGGTAACCTTCGATGTGCCAGTGAGGGCAATCTCCATTCGAGAGGTTCGAAGAGAAAGGAAAGATCAGAAAAGAAAGAGTCTTCCAAGAAAAGCAAGGTGCCAACAAAGATCAAACACCAGGTACTTCTTCCAGACCAGAGGATAGAACAGTTCGAGTGGAAGAATCCATGGAATCGATGGTATAGAATGACAGACAGGAGGAAGGACAGGCACAACATGTTTCGTCAGATGGATCTCTCCAAGACTATGATTTAGATAATGATAATGAAGTAACATCTCCTCCCAGACAAGAAGAAATAGTACATAAAGAAATTCAAGTTCAAGAGACAAGATCGAATATCCCAGATTGGTTGAAGGAAAGATTGACTAAGGTGATCGTAATTGAGGACGAGGACAGTGCAATTGATTTGGAGAGCCTCGTGGGACGTTCACATATGACAACAGAAAAGAAGAAGGCTACAAAGATGTCCAAGATGATTCGAGATGAGACTGGATCTAGAAAACTGCAGATAGCTACACCGGCAGCAGACAAATATGAGGATGAAATCCTAGCAGAAGACTATCATATACAGACTATTGAGTTAGGACCGTCCACAGCAGAGCAAACTTTAGATGATGCCACCGACACATTTGAGGCATTGAAGGACAAGCTTAGAGAAGAAGTAGAAAAGAATAGAAAGCTTGAGAGAGAGGTCGGTGCATGGAGGACATATTTCAGTCACATCAATGAACCTTTGGGACGTCAGGATCCAGTTAGATCACCATTGCAGGCATTGCCCCTTCAATCAATCAATGAAGCAGAAAGATTCAGGAACCTGGTCCAGCGTACATGTGGTTGGATGGATAGATCTCACACGGTGGCCATTGAGTTTGTTACAAGGATGTCGAAGATCACCCATCAAGCTATCCAAGTTCTTGAGATTATCCACAGATTGATGGCAACAGTAGCTGCATTTGCCCATACCAAGGACGTTGTCATCCCTGTCTTGAAAGTTATAAGACACACATCCAGAAGAATTTTAGCACAAGAGAGGATCTTAGAAGGTGATTCTCACAATTTGTTTCAGTGGTCAACCTTACTCCATATAAAGAGTGTTCTCTTCGAGGACATCAGTGTTAGATGTGGTCAAGTTGAGGAGGTGATCAATCCGATCCAGGACAGAGTATTTGAGGTACTTCGTACCATTCTTGGCAGAAGGATCGAGGTCGAGACAGATGTGGATTTACAAGAATTTGAGGATAGAATCAAGATCATCTTTCGCAAGGACGCAGATGTTACAGATGAGCAATATGATCAGATGTATGCCACCATGCTCCTGATTGATAGAACAAAGGAACTTGAACCTACTTGGGACACAGCTCTTCTAGATGCATTTGATCAGGTCATCCACTTAGAAGAGAGTATCAAGAATCTTCCTGAGATTCCAAGCACAGAAATCGAAGGAATCGTGACAAAATTCATTGCATATGCTAAGAAAGAGAATTGGAAAGGGAATAAGATTCTAGATGAAAGGTTGTTACAGATGACATGACATCTTATTTCTCATTGGTTGATACCTCCTAGATTTTTGTGCCAAATTTAATATTTGGCTATGTATTTAATGTTGTTCAGTAAAAAGGAGGTCATTTGTAACAAACCCTAATTAGGGTTTAGGTGTCATGATCTTGTCCGTTGATTTACTTTCAATCTGGACCTTTCATTGTAACTGGGGATGCTATTTATACCCCCATTTTTCATTTCATTTGGTAATAGAATAATAGTGAATAGTGTAAGAGATAATAGTTGATGTAATAGAGAGATTAGAGTTAGAAGCAATTTTTATTTTGTAGCAAGATTGAGTCTTGAAGAGAGAAATTCAAGCAATTGTTGTATATGATGACTTGGAAATCAATAAAATATTGAAGTTATGGTGTTTTGTTGCAAATTTCTTAAGTTATCTTCATGGTTGTTGGATGTACTTGAATCACGCTCAATCAAAGTAGTTTGTTAATTTGAAAGGCTAAGTGTGAGATTTGATATTTGGTGGGATTCGCAATCCAAACCACTAGCTTCTTGCTGATTGTAGGAACGCCTTGCGTGGTCGACTGGAAAACATTTTGAGTCCTTAACCTTCAAGCATTTTCGTATCTAGGATATGTACCTTCGTGGTAGTGTCCTTGGTCTTTGATGCATTGAACACCATTATTACCTTAGAAGATCGCACTAATTTCAATTGAGTTGTTATCTTATGGCAAAATTGAAGTTGGTTGAGTCTTGCCAAATCTCATTCATGCTAAGTCGTTCATAGGGTTAGGCTAGATTAGACTTCCTTAAACCCTGTCCTTTTGCCTTTTTTGAAAGTTCCTTTTTAGTTTAGTAAAATCTTCGAGCTTTTGGAATCCGTAAGACGCCTTGGAGGAAACAGCAAATCACATCATACCACTAAAAAAGCTTGTCCACACGTGGAGACCCCACTAAAAGAACCTTGGAGTCCACCTAACTGATCCTTTACGCGAATCTTCAGCAGTTAGAGACTATTTTCTCAAGAGAGGATAAGATGCCTGTCGGTATTTTATTCTGTGTATGATTGTGTACAAAATACACGTCAACAGAACCCCTACCTGTGGTGCACTCAACGACGCGGTGGCGGGAACTCGTACTTGTGGTGCACTCGACGATGCGGTGCTTTGCATATTGGTGAGGATGGCAGTCCTCAATTGTGGCATAGAGTCTAGAAGGTCTTTTACCTTTATCGGCACCTCTATCTGCAAGATTTGCCCAATGATGTTATTTTCCGCTTCTGTACGAGATGATGTACTCGCCACCTTGTTGTCCAGTCGTTCGGTCATGATCTCACATTCAATATTGGCCTTTGCCTCCCGTAATCTCTCCTTCTCCGTACGGAGGTCGGGATAAGTGGCTTTTTTCGTCTGGGCACGGGTGATCGCCAGTACTTCTTTCTCACCATTCTTCTCAGCCTTCTCAATGTTGAGGAGATTAACCCCCGCCTGCGGGCAATTTGCGTCCTCATGGTCGCCTGGCCCACACCAACGGCAGAGGTGCTGAGGGGTGGCTTCCTTCGTGCAATCACGGGCGAAGTGCCCCCACTGATTACAGGCCCTACATTGGATAATTGGCCGGCCCTTGGCGTCATACTGGATACGGCTTCCGTTATTGTTATTGTTGCTATTCCTTCTGCCGCCGCGTCTGTTGTCCCGGTATCCTCCAGATGATGTCGTTGTGTTAGTATGTTGGCCGGTACCCACTGGTGCGGATGTTGTGGCCTGCTCCGTGAACAACACCTGGTTCATTTGCGTACTTCGGGTTTTCATGTTGTATGGGCACTCCTTGGCGGAGTGTCCCATCACTTGGCAAATCTCGCAGAATGCCTTCTTTTGGCAAGTACCCTTTGTGTGCCCTTCCTCTTTGCACTCAGTGCACCATATGTCCCCTTCGTTCCGACCAGTGCTTCTCATTATTTTGAATTCCTTTCTCATTCGCTCCATGTCTTTCTGGAGCGCTTGCACCCGTTTGCTAGCCTCGTCGTCGCTACTGCTTTCTTGTGAAGAGTCATCGTCCTCGGATGAGGATTTATTACTTTTCTTCTTCTTTGATGTTTTGTGTTCGCTCTCCAGGTCCATCGCCCTATTATAAGCGTCGTCATATGAAGTCGGGGGTACAATTTTCATCTTCCTCCGTAGGGAGGATTTCAACCCTTCAACGAACCATCGTTTCTTCAATCCATCTGCGGGTTGGCTTTCCATTTTACCCAAGAGTTCTTTCAGCCTTCGACTGTATGCCCGTACTGTCTCCCTGGTACCTTGTTTGGTACTGTATATCTCCGTTACAATTTCATTGTCATCACGGAGCAACCGAAACTCTCCCGTGAATTCCTTCTGTAGATTGGCCCACGTGGCCACTTTTTGCTTGTCCACATCGGAGTACCAATCTATGGCAACTCCTCGTAACGTGGCTGGGAACTGCTGTACCCAGTCATCCTGGTCTGTTACTCCGTTGGCGGACCAAATGGTTTCACATGTATGGCAGTGCCGTAAGGGGTCTTCCTTGCCCTCCCCTGTGAACTTTGGCAATTTTTGTTTACTCGCCATCCCTCCGGTGGGTCTCGCTCCTCTAATTCCTTGTGTGCTTGTACCTGGTGATCCTCTGCCTCCTGCAACTGAACCTCCACTCGTGGGTCCTCCGAAAAAAGTTGCTGACACCGAACCAAACAAATTGCCTCCCGTACGGTACCCTTGTGCTCCCTCGGCACCTTCGGTCGTACCGTCACCTTTCGTTGTCTCCCTCCGGTTGTCCTCTGAAATGGACAAATTCTTTAGCAAGTCTTCGGTAGCGTCGATCAGGTTTAGACTTCGCCTTCCCTACGGTGGTATTCTGGCGAACTGTAGAGTTCTCCTTCGGCACCCTCCGTGACTCCTTCTGGCAGCCCTACAACAGTGTAGACAGTGTAGTTCTCTCCGTCTATCTCTGCCTCCGCAACCTCCGTGACACCTCCTGGGTTCCCTTCGGGCAACCCGTCGGCCAGTCGTCCCTTGGCAAGCTGCCTTAGCCTACGCCTTCGTTCTATCTGCTGTCTGAGATTCAACGCGGTTTGTGCCACTTCCCATTTGTCACTTTGTATCTTGTTATTTTTTGTCCTTATTTAGTCTATTGGGCATAAGTCACTTCCATACACAGCAAACACACGCCATGTACACAAAAAAACTTTTATTATTTTTATTTTTATTTTGCCTTTTTGCCACAATTTATATCAGCAGTGTGTCGGGATTATTACAAGGTTCAATTTCCTCCTGGCCTGGCGCCATCTTGTTCTGTTTCTCGTCGACTGTTCTCTTTGTAGCGTTGCAGGATTTGTTGTCGTCGCTCTTCTTGGGCAATCTCCTCCAGGCGGGCCTGTTGTGCCAACGATGCCTGTGCAAGCAACCGGGGGAGGTGGTTCATCAACCGGTTTACTGCCGGGCTATCCTCCAGCGCTGTCCACACGACACTTGGTGGGATTTCTGCCTCCGCCGCCTCTCGTCGGACGTAGGTCTGAATGGCTACCTGGAGCAAAATTGAAAATTCTCGCATTGTCGTGTCTTCTCCTGTGTAAAGTTCTGTCCGCGCGTCGTCGGCCTCCGGGTTTACTTCACCAACGAGTAGGCCCATTGTGTCTATGCGCCATCCGTGTCTTCCATTCCCGAGTTCGTCTAGGCAACGACGCCAAATGTTTGCTCTCTCGGGTAAACGGTTAAATGCAGAAGGTAAATGCACAGAACATAATGGAAATATATTAAATAACCAGCCTCTATATTAATTCAACAGTCCATGTACATCAAGTGCTTATAACATTATATCTGACATGAGTATCATGATCCTACTTCGAAGAAAAGGTACACAATATATAATACCTGAAGGGGTACGACACAACCGTTGCGACTCCAACTACCTACCCGTCGGCTAACTAACTGACCGTCGTAACTCATTATTACCGACGACAACATAAACATTATATAACAACATAACATAATGATTATTCCCCGCAACACCCGCCACCCCCCTGGCATTTCCAAACTTAGGTCCCAAGTACCCCTTATCCCCGAAACACGTTTCCCCGTCCCCCCAAGGAAACGTCCCCAAACCCCGTGGAACTATGGTATTTTTAAATAGCAGAGAAAGTCCTTTGGATTGTTCTTGGTTGTTGAAATAGCTTGATTGACATTTTAATCCTTAACATGTCAATGGATTTCTTATTATTATGTTGTTTGTTGTTAAGAGTCTTGTTGTTGGTGTCTCATATGATTTTCAATACCTGGTGCTTCTCAATATAAATCAAGACCCCTTGTTGAACAAGTAGAAAATGATTTTGTAAGTTTTTTGACTGTGACTGTCCCTGGTTCAGATTATTTTTTTCCCTTGAGTTATTAAGGTGGCACAGGTTGTGATATGTAGTGCTCATCTCCTAGCATATATTTCACAAATTACTCCATTGATTTTATTTCATATATTTTTGAAGTGCATTTTTCAGAATGGTTTCAATGGAAACTAGTAAATAGATGTTGAACTTTGATGATCATGATTTTTAATATCACCCGAGAGGAGTTGATGGGGCATAGCCACAATAGGCTGGTATTTTTAATTGAATAGAGTCATGTGGAATGGTGATAAGTGTAGTCTATTAAATGTTTTACTTAGCCACATGTGCTTAAACGTCCTACATATATTTTGCACAGCATTGACATGATGTCATTAAAGAATAAATGGAGTTCAATTACTAGGGTTAACATGGGAATACTCAGCTGTCAGTAACTAAAAAACACTGTACTGTTTCTAAAAGTGGAGAAATTAACACTATTTGTTATTTCATGTCAAACATAGTGTGTATAAATAAAAATAGACTTCAAACATTATAAAAATGTTGGTTATAAAAAATTGCATAGGACTAAACAATATTTTTAACTTTCACTTGAGGGTTTATTTGAAAAAATAAATGGCATCCCCTAAAATAGTAGGTTGTTCTTGTTGCATATTTTGTAATTGATGTCAAAGGATGACATTCAAGGTTGTTTGAGTGCTTGTCAAGTTGCTGATTATTCATTAGATATTTATCAACTATTCAGTTGAGCTACTTGAGCTACTTGCCTACTTGCTTGAGCTACTTGCTTGTTTGGCTGAGCTATCTGGTTGTTTGGATGAGCTGGCTGTGTGTGCACTTCATCCTTCTTTGTGCCAAGTCAAATTGACATGTCATTAGGTGTATTCAATTTGTTTCATATGATTTCAGATTGCATTCAGTTTTGGCTGGGAAATATAATCTTCAATCACCTTGTTAAACAATGACCCTACACAACACTTGTTTCAGAAATAAATAGCTAAATGTTCTGTCTGGTATGAGCTTAATTTGGTCACTGTCTTTATGTTTACACCTGAAATAGAAGGAAGGTGACTACAAGTGTGTGTGATGGCTAAGTTTTGAATTCTTCCATCATAGAAACTCCATGTATTGGCTTGGCATTTTTTTTGGAAACAAAGTCTTTTCTTAGTGCGACTTCCATTGTGAGTGGGGTGGCTCATTATTTGTGTCAGCTGTTTCTGTTTTCTACATTAAAACACACGTTCATTATTCTGGAGGCATCGATACTCCTTCAACCATTTTCTTTATGAAGTATCGATGATTGTTTTGGTGTGTGTGCTGCGTTAATCCTTTTTGCAATTATTGGGCATTAGAATGTATCTGACAATGGTGGTATAACTTTTTAATTGGAGATTGATGCAAGTGGGAGTTGGTATGAAACGGTGAGTCTCTTGGCATCGCACTTTATTCTGGGCTGCTAAGTGTATCGTGGGATGAGGACGAAGTGGAGGTTGTGTTTTAAACACAGATTTAAGACAAAAATCGTGTTACATTTTGCAGAATATGATAGACAGGTTGTGTTGTCTTTTTCTAAAAAACGTCTTTCATGTAGAGATCGTGGGCTTCAAATTTGGGTGTCTCAATGGACACGTTGTTGAAAGAACTTTGGGTTTGCTAAAAACAGGTAGAAGTCTATTTGTAGACTATCGTTTTTATGGAGAGTGGGTTTGAATTACATTTTGTGTGGTAGCTACATTAAATGGATGAAGCAGTGGTTAATTCTTAGAAAACGGATATATCGTGAAAATCATATCCAGAGGGTTCGACCCAACTTGCAGTGTATGGACCAAGTCATTTCCTTAATACATGGGGATATCTGTGAGCCTGAACTATATTGATATTACATTCAAGTTGTTGTGTAATTTTGGATTGTTGTAACTCCACTTCCAGATCCTTATATGTATTGTCTATTCATTCGGCGCAGAGTCATTTTTGTCAAGTTGATTGGAACAAAGAGAATTTTGTTTAGCTGTTGTATTGAAATAAGAAGAGTTTGGAGTTTGTGTTCAGAGAATTCTTAGGTGTGCTACAACGTGGATATGTTAATTTTTGAAGATCTTTTATAAGTTTCAGTATTTCTTCGAGTATAAAAAGGATTGGAGTGCGAGCTTCAGTAGTTTGAAGTCAGTGCTTCAAGTAGAGTTGGTGCTTTCAGTGAGTTGGTGCTCACTTCTGTAATTTGGGTTGGTTACCATTTGTTAATGAAAGCTTTGTAAGCCATGGTTTTTTACCGAAAGGGTTTTCCACTTGGTGTTTGTGTCTTGATGTTTGCTCTCTCTATGCTTTATGAAGTTTTATGTTTTTAAAAGTTTTTAAAATACTCATTCACCCCCCCACTCTCAGTATTTTCTGTGTGCTTTTCAGTTTTGTCATGAATTATGGCATACTATTTTGGAGCAGCCCTATGATTTTTTACCTAATTCCTCATTAGGTTATAAATTAAAAGAAAAAACCCATTTAGCAATTTAACTTCAAAAGTAAATTTATTTGAAGTAAAACCTAAACAAAATTTAAAATACCCTAACTCAAAAATGTTTGGTCTGCTTTTGCTCTATATCTTTCATTCTAAATGTAAGCATGAGGCAAAACTATATAAAAATAGAGAGAATTTTTTGAATCATCAAAGAAATTGACACCAACAATGTTTGGTTTGGCTTTGTTTCGTAATTTTTGGTCTTGTATTTTGAAAACTTGAGATATGGCATAACAAATGCAATGAGTTGAAAATACTCAAGGTTAATTGCAGATTTTTTGAGTGTAAGGCTATTATGCATATTTTTATGTACTTTGTTATCTTAGAAGCTCATTTCCTCTATGAGATTCATTGTATAGCCATTGTAATTTGTAAATATGTGATACAAATGAGTACAATATTTATTGTTATGACAATATTTTGTATTTCCTCTCTCATTATCTTTTGCTTCATTGTGGTTGTATCATTGGTATTGGGACATGGCGATCGTAACCCGCTAGATCTAGTCACCTTAAAGATTTCTGTTTTTATCCTTACCAGATCATATTTGTTGTTATTAGAGCATATTAATCTTGGCCTTGCATTTACTGGTCTAAACGATTTTCCTTCCTTTACCCTTTAGCAACTTCATGCACTTTTTAAGTTTTTTGATCTTTGTAAACTTGTGGTTAACCTTAACAAAACTTAGGTCATGGTCTTCAACACAATGGAGGGTGCTCTTTCTAGGTTTAGTTTTGTTTACAAAGGGGAACCTGTGGATCTAACCACTCGTTATGCTTATTTTGGAGCTAACTTTACAAGGAATATGCCTTATGTTAATGTTTCTTGGTACGCTTCCATGAAATTCCTTCAAAGATGTGCCTCTTTGACACAATGATTAAGCCTAAAACACTGTATGGTTCTAAGCATAATTGGAAAACTCGGACTCGCCGCGGCCTCGACAGCCCAAAAATTGGACCCAAACTCGGACTCGGCAAAAAAGAAAACCGTAGTTTTACAAAAAAACTAGCAAAAAAACAAAATGAAATTAATGCATTTAGAGAACATACGAGCCATAATTGAAACATTACACATGTCATATGATCTCCAAACACTCAATATTTGAAATTTCATCATTCATACTCATAGTTTCAAAATTTAAATTGTGTAACAGCAGCATAAGTTTATAAATGTTTACAAAATTAAATATAATGATATGTCCAAATATGAAAAACAGCAAACTAAACAGCAATGACAAATGACAAAAAAGAGGAAAAGTGGAAAAAAAACATGTTTTAACTGTCACTGGGCGTTCTCAGCAAACAGCAAGAGTCCTTCATTAGGACTTGGGAGTCTTTGGCTTGTACTCTCCTAGACTTGGCTTGCGAGTCTGCGAGTCTGTGGTGAGTCAACTCGGCCTGCCAACGGACTCACAAGTCTTGGCGAGTCCGTAGAGTCTTCCAACTATGGTTCTAAGGTTTTGGGCTCTAGTTTGGGTTCTTGTGATTGGGCTTGGGTTTAGAGAATTATGCTTTAGCATATACTTTGTGGAAAACAAGTGGTTCCTTAGTGTATTGCCCAAGCCAATTTGATACGTGACCTCTTTGGTTCTAGAGTATCTTTAGGGTCTTTTGCTTTATTCACAGGTTAAGATCCATGATTGAATTTCGAAAAATTGGAAGCCCATTTTGGAAAAGGATATTGGCATTTGCTCTTGTGCAAAAGGATTTTTTCTAGTGATTTATGTTTTTCTTAAGGATGAGGATATTCTACAAGGAAACACTCAGTTTTCAAACAAAGTGCTCTTGGGACTGAGACCTTGCTTTTTAGAATTTAATCCTTGTACTGAATCCTTTGCTTTTTCTCCAATTTGGGCCAGGTTGTTCAAAGTCAAACTTCCTCTTCAGTTTTGAATCACCACTTGTCTATCTTCCATTGGGTACCCCATTTCTGTCCTGAAGATTTCCTAACTGCTATAATATTTCACCTTTGTGTGAATTCTTGTGAGAATAGGTTTATCCAAGAGTTTGCTAGAAGAAATTTGGCTTAAGGTTGATAACAGAATTTGGAAGCAATAGTTGAACTTTGAAGGCATTGCATTCAGTTGTCATTCATGTTCTACTACTGGTCATTTAGTAGATGGTTTTCCAAAATTTTCTTCTACAGCTAAAAGGTCCATGGCTTTGATGTAGGCTATTGGTGGAGGGGCAGTATTACAGTATCAATTGATTTCTCTTGGCATTCCCTTAACAGCTCTTGTGAATCATATTCTGTTGGATCAGGCTTCAGCAAGTTTCTTCAGCAGTTTCCCCTTCTATGGACAACTCCTTTTTCTCGATAAAAGTTGAGGAAGATTCTTGTTTGTCCCCAATTGGGCTCACTTCTCCTTACACTATGGTAGAGGAGTCTCCTCCTCTAGGGGGTTTGTTAATGGTTCCCGGGCAAACTATTGAAGGATCAACAGAAGGTAACCTGGAAAAGCGTATGATAATTTTAAAACATAGTATCTGTTGTCCAAGAAAGAAAATATTCAATGCAAGATGACTCTCTGGTCCTAGAATAAGAGGGATAGACAAGTTTTTGTGTAGAGTGTTTAGGTTTGTTCTGGTCAGAATGATTCCCTCATTTGTGAAGGGCCTCGATCTGATCTAGTTTGCTTGGTGCTAGTTGTTGCTTGGTGAAGACTAGCTTGCTTGGATGAAATTTTCTTTGTTTCTTTGATAGTACTCGCTCAACTCACAAATTTTAAAAAATATATATATATAAATATACTGATATATTTATATTAGTTGTATTAGTAAGAAAGGAAACATAAAAAATATACACATAACATTATATATATAGGAAGGACAGAAATAATCTTACAAAAATGCAGCCTTCAGATTTTACAATAAGCCACGAGTGGCCAAATTTGAACAGTTGATGAACAAAGACTGATAAGTATCTAGTGATTACGAAGGATTCAAAAACTACAGATAGATATGTGAGTTGCCCATAACAAATAGTAAAGCTGAAGAATCTAAGAAGTACCATGTATAGAGTGGTATCTGTTCTGTTTGCTGCTGTATTTACCACACTGAGACCTAATTATAGCTGCCATTTGAGTATATCATTAACTCTGGTCCTCTGACATTGCATATTAGTTGGCATTGTGATTGAATAAATAGTAGAATCTGGAGCCTAATATGCTAATTTGCTAACTATGCACGATCAATCCAAACAGCATAAATTCAGAATTTATTGTGGAAAAATGTGTCATAGAGATTGCTCCAAATTCATATCTTCAAAACAAGTCTGTGGCTAGACAAAACCAAAGAAACGGGACTCGGACTCGGACTCAGACTCGAGACTCGGAGTCTGACTCGGTTGGACTCGGGAAAGTGAAAAATTCAAGAAATTTAGAGATTTTTAAACATTTAAAACTTGTTTCATGCACCCTTTATTGAATACACCTTAAAGACACAATAACATCATCAAACTCGGCTCATTTGATTACATACACAAGTATACATCAATCACATAAGCATAAACGCAAATTGTAGTTGAAGGAAATAACAAACATAGATATATAAATATTGTCAAATGTATACAATATTACAAAACTCATAGAATAAAAAATCCATGTCATCATATGATCATCATCAAACATTCCATACAAATACCAAAGGTAAATGCAACTACAAGCCTATGGCTCAGAGGAGCGTGCACCCTCTGGCCCCAGCCCCCTGCGAAGGAGTCTAAGGTAGTGTTGACGTGTCTAAAATCGCTGAACTTGCGACTTCATCCGGCCAACGTAGAATAGAATGTACTCGCTGAGTATCCTATCCTCTCTTGAGATAAGGAAATCCCTAATGCTGTTTTTTGTTTGATCAAAGGGGACGACCTCAAGGTTTTGATTGTCAGGTCTTGATTGCGGGACTACTCAGTGGTCGATGTGATTTGCTGGGAGCACAAGGGGACTTACGATTTGCAACAAGCTGGTCTGCTGCGATTCTCGAATTACGTAATAAAGAGCAAAAGGAAAGGGTTAGGAGATCTAAAACTAACAACACGGGTATGTGGGTAGACGGATTCAACATAACCAATTCCTGCTCCAGAATAGCTCACAACCTTGCAGGAACGGTGCAATCTTCAAAGGGACTTGGAAGATTTTCAGACTGGAGATGCACGACTAAGCACCCAATTCTGGCTCAGCTCAGACAAACACTTGCAATTGAACTAAGCACAATTAAAGGCTCAGGTTAACCATACAAAAGGATACACAATCAGTATATCCTCATTGGTATGAGCCTGAGTCTATCAAATACCTGCACACCCAAAATAGAAAGATCTATCTAAAATGCTGAAAGAAACCATGCAAACATGATGAAAACAAGACAATAAACACCAAATCAATGTCTATATATTGATTTCAGCTGCCTATTACAACAATTTCTGCAGCATCTCTATGCTACTGCTTAAAATCTAACCTATTCTAACTCTAAAATCTAACTCTCTCACCAGAGTCTAACTATTTAACAAAAATCTCTTACTATCTAACCACAATTTCAACTACCTGCCACTATTTGGCTTCAATTTGAGTCTATCCGGTAGTTGGACATAACTATCCACAACTGACTTGTTTCCCCTTTCTTTCAAAATATCTGAGTGGGACCTACAAGCAGTTTTACAATAAAACAATTTCAGCTTTTTAGAAATTGAATTCCTAGAATTAAATCCAGTTGTGTGCTTTTTCTTGAGAAGGCATAAACTTGTAGCATTCAAAGTGTTCTTTGGTCTTTGGTCCCGGTGGTGGACTTCATCTTTGTTCAGCGGCACGGTTCCCAATGTTTGGTTGCTCTCGTGCTCCTGCAGCGCGTTCCCACATCTTTTTTCTTTTCCAGTCTTCAGCGCCTGGCCTTGATTGCAATCCTTCTTTGATTTGCGTTTCAGGTCTTTCTCCTGGTTCTCTAATGACGTCCTGCGACCTGCGAATGATCAATTTCATTTCAATAAATCAATTTGAAAAATTAATTAATTTAATTTAACAAATATTAAAATTTAACGCTTGGAGGGCCATTTGAAAATTTCCCGAGTTTTAATGCTTTTTCTCCTTCCGCGAATTTAGTTGTTCCTGGCAATTTCGGGCAAGAGGGGCGTTCGAAAAGTTTTAAAAACTTTGACATTTTCACCCCTTAATGGTGAATTTCGGGATTTTGGGCACTTTTGCAAACTTTAAAAAATTTGACATTTTCACCCCTTTATGGTGAATTTCAGGATTTTGGGCACTTTTGCAAACTTCGGGATTTTGGAGTGTTTTGCCAACTTTCACTTTTTCACATTTTCACTTAAAGGTCCAAATTTCGGCCCTTTGAGGCATTTTGCCAACTTTACCTTTTTCTCACCTTTTCACTTAAAGGTCCAAATTTCGGCCCTTTGAGGCATTTTACCAACTTTACCTTTTTCTCACATTTTCACTTAAAGGTCCAAATTTCGGCCCTTTGAGGCATTTTGCCAACTTTACCTTTTTCTCATTTTCACTTAAAGATCCAAATTTCAGCCCTTTGAGGCATTTTGCCAACTTTACATTTTTCTCACACTTTCACTTAAAGGTCCAAATTTTGGCCCTTTGAGGCATTTTGCCAACTTTCACTTTTTAGGCCTTTTGCCAATTTCGGACCTTTTAGGCCTTTTGCCAACTTTTGACTTTTTAGGCCTTTTGCTAATTTCGGACCTTTTAGGGCTTTTGCCAATTTCAGACCTTTTAGGCTAGTTTGCAAACCCTTTAAAAAAAAACTTGCAAACTACCCATTACTGGCGAATTTCACAAGACTTGGTCTTATTTCTCCCGCACAGGCAGACAAAATTTAGGGGGGGTTCTCTGTCAACTAACGGGGTGTGTGTGCAATACGCACAACAAAATTTAGGGTGTGTGTGTGTGTGTGCATCATTATCTATATGGATGACTTGATAGTTTTCTCCAAGCAAAGAGAAGACCATGTGAAAGATCTGCGAAAAGTTTTTCAGTGCTGTCGCCAGTTCGGGATATCTCTGAATCCCAAGAAGTGTATGTTTGGCATGACCGAAGGTAAGCTTCTCGGTCATGTGATTTCATAAAAGGGGATTTCGATCGACCCCGATAGAATCAAAGCCATATTGCAAATCAATCTCCCTGCGAGCAAAAAGGAACTCAAGTCATACTTCGAGAAGATAAATTTTGTCGGAAAATTTATAACTGGATTTGCTGAAATAGTTCGCCCCCTCAACGACATGCTCAAGAAAGATGCTAAGATAGAGTGGACCCCAGTAACTAGAAAGGCGTTTGAAGAAATCAAACAAGCTATTGTCCAGGTGCCGGTTTTGGTAAGCCGAGACTATCTAAGGCCATTCTACATATATTCTTTCGCTTCTGAACACACCTGTGCAGCAATTTTGACTTAGCGAAAGGAAGAGGAGGGAGAGCACCCGATAGCATTCATGAGCACTCTGCTGAAAGAGGCTGAATTGAGATACCCGAATATTGAGAAGCAAGCTTATGCGCTAGTCAAAGCTATTAGGAAATTCCGACATTATATACTAAGGAGTAAGATATATGCCATAGTACCGGATGTTGCAGTAAAGACATTGTTGATGCAGAACGAGTTAGGGGAAAGGAGAGGAAAATGGGTGACCATCATCCAGGAGTATGACATTGAAATTCAGCCCATGAAACTAGTACGAGGTCAAGCCTTGACACAGACTCTCACATCTGAATGCTCAGGGATCGTGCATCAGCAGTACTTGATCGAACAAGTCTCGCCAGACGAGTGGTATGATGACATAACCTTCTATCTTCTTAATCAAAAATGTCCATCACACCTTAATCCAGTGCAGAAGAGGGCTTTGAGAATGAAGAGCAGTCGTTTCATGTTGCAAGGTGTTGTCTTGTATCGAAGAAACCACGAAGGCATCTTCCTAAGATGCGTAAATAGAAATGACGCGCGCCAAATTATAGAGTAGTTCCATACTAAGTTTGGGACAGGTCATGGGTCAGGCTTAGCAACAGCCCACCAAATCCTCAGGGCAGGCTATTATTGGCCTACCTTATTTTGGGACACCCATGAACATGTGAAGACCTGCCATGTTTGCCAAGTAGCCGCAACTAAGGAGCGAACCCTAGCCATGCCACTGCGACCAGTCATAGAGGTAAAACCATTCGGCGAGTGGGCTCTCGACTTCATATGTACGATCAACCCGCCCTCCTTCTAGCGCCAATTCTGTTGACGTGTCTAAAATCGCTGAACTTGCGACTTCATCCAACCAACGCAGAATAGAATGTACTCGCTGAGTATCTTATCCTCTTTTGAGATAAGGAAATCCCTAATGCTGTTTTTTTGTTTGATCAAAGGGGACGACCTCAAGGTTTTGATTGTCAGGTCTTGAGTGTGGGATTACTTAGTGGTCGATGTGATTTGCTGGGAGCACAAGGGGACTTACAATTTGCAACAAGCTAGTCTGCTGTGATTCTTGAATTACGTAATAAAGAGCAAAAGGAAAGGGTTAGGAGATCTAAAACTAACAACACAGGTATGCGGGTAGACGGATTCAACATAACCAATTCCTGCTTGGCCAGAATAGCTCACAACCTTTTAGGAACGGTGCAATCTACAAAGGGACTTGGAAGATTTTCAAACTGGAGATGCACCGCTAAGCACCCAATTCTGGTGCAGCTCAGACGGACACCTGCAATTGAACTAAGCACAATTAAAGGCTCAGGTTAACCATACAAAAGGATACACAATCAGTATATCCTCAATGGTATGAGCCTGAATCTATCAAATACTTGCACACCCAAAATAGAAAGATCTATCTAAAATGTTGAAAGAAACCATGCAAACAAGATGAAAAAAGACAATAAACACCAAATCAATGTCTATATATTGATTTCAGCTGCCTATTACAACAATTTTTGCAGCATCTCTATGCTACTGCTTAAAATCTAACCTATTCTAACTCGAAAATCTAACTCTCTCACCAGAGTCTAACTATTTAACAAAAATCTCTAACTATCTAACCCTTTACAAAAGAAAGGCCTCTGCCTTTTATAGGTTTTACAATACGAACCAAAGGCTAGGATTAACTGCATCCAAGGGTCCTGATCTGCCTTTTAGAAACTAGCAGCCCTAACCAATGCCCATTAAATTCTCACTCATCCATTCAACCACAATTTCAACTACCTACCACTATTTGGCTTCAATTTGAGTCTATCCGGTAGTTGGACATAACTATCCACAACTGACTTGTTTCTGCTTTCTTTCAAAATATCTGAGTGGGACCTACAAGCAGTTTTACAATAAAACAATTTCAGCTTTTTAGAAATTGAATTCCTAGAATTAAATCCAGTTGTGTGCTTTTTCTCGAGAAGGCATAAACTTGCAGCATTTAGAGTGTTCTTTGGTCTTTGGTCCCGGTGGTGGACTTCATCTTTGTTCAGCGGCACGGTTCCCAATGTTTGGTTGCTCTCGCACTCTTGCAGTGCGTTCCCACATGTTTTTTCTTTTCCAGTCTTCAGCGCCTGGCCTTGATTGCAATCCTTCTTCGATTTGCATTTCAGGTCTTTCTCCTGGTTCTCTAATGACGTCCTGCAACCTACGAACGATCAATTTCATATCAATAAATCAATTTGAAAAATTAATTAATTTAATTTAACAAATATTAAAATTTAACGCTTGGAGGGCCATTTGAAAATTTCCCAAGTTTTAACGCTTTTATTCCTTCCGCGAATTTAGTTGTTTCTAGCAATTTTAGGCAAGAGGGGCATTCGAAAAGTTTTAAAAACTTTGACATTTTCACCCCTTAATGGTGAATTTTGGGATTTTGGGCACTTTTGCAAACTTTAAAAAGTTTGACATTTTCACCCCTTTATGGTGAATTTCGGGATTTTGGGCACTTTTGCAAACTTCGGGATTTTGGAGTGTTTTGCCAACTTTCACTTTTTCATATTTTCACTTAAAGGTCCAAATTTCGGCCCTTTGAGGCATTTTGCCAACTTTACCTTTTTCTCACATTTTCACCTAAAGGTCCAAATTTCGGCCCTTTGAGGCATTTTGCCAACTTTACCTTTTTCTCATTTTCACTTGAAGGTCCAAATTTCGGCTCTTCGAGGCATTTTGCCAACTTTACCTTTTTCTCACACTTTTACTTAAAGGTCCAAATTTCGGCCCTTTGAGGCATTTTGCCAACTTTCACTTTTTAGGCCTTTTGCCAATTTCGGACCTTTTAGGCCTTTTGCCAATTTCGGACTTTTTAGGCCTTTTGCCAATTTCAGACCTTTTAGGCCAGTTTGCCAACCCTTAAAAAAAAACTTTGCAAACTACCCATTACTAGCAAATTTCACAAGACTTGGTCTTATTTCTCTCGCACAGGTAGACAAAATTTAGGGGGGGTCCCCTGTCAACTGACGGGGTGTGTGTGCAATACGCACAACAGGTAGGTCCTGGATGATTTGGTAGCCATAGCCGCTCCCCGTGACACCATGTCATGCTCACCAACATCAGGAACGCCTGTGTCACTATCTGCTTTTGAATCTCCCGTCTTTGCTCGTGCTCTCTGCTCCTCTGCCATGGCTACAGCCTCAGCCTCTATGTCTACCTGGTCGATCGAATCAATGTCATCGTTTCTAAAGACAACCGCAAGATTTGTCTCAGTGGCCCACTCTGCATCAAGATCAACCTCATCTAGAATGATAGGAGAGATGTCAGCTAATGCATTCTTTCTCATTCTCAGGCGGAGGTTCTAGTGAACACAGACGAGATCATTCATCTTCTCCATGGATAATCTATTGCGCCTCTTGGAGTGTATGTGCTCAAACATGCTCCAATTGCACTCACAACCAGATGCGTTGCTTGGTTGGCTCAAGATGCGAATGGCCAACTTTTTAAGATTTGGTGTCATTGGGCCAAAAAAGATCCACCAATTATCTGAGTTTGAAATGAGAAAAATAAATAAAATCAATCTCACCCATAAACTCATTTAACAATATACAATAAAACTAAAATTAAGCCTTACAATTTATTTTTACTTGGCATCATAGTTGTCCTACTTTCTTTGGCAATAGGACGAGAGAAGGTCTCCCCTTGTGCATTTGAGAACGACTGTAGCTCTCGAATTGTTTGAGTAGAACCACGAGGTGCCATCTTCTCCATGATTGAGTATAGCCAATTAAGGACCTCCATATCATCCTTGAAAGTAGGGCTAAAATGGAATGCCGGATTCAGATAATAGGCTGCTGCATGGATGGGCCTATGAAGCTGATGATGCCATCTCCTATCAATGATCTCCCAAATGGGACCATACCTCCTCTCATCTCCTCCATAGACGGATTTGATGCCCTCCTTCGCCCTATCCATGCCCTCATATATGTAGCCCATTGCAGGCTTTTCTCCATCCTCAACTCGCAACTGAACCACCAAGGGCTTAACAAACTGCAAAATTGAAAATATTGTGTAATTTAGAAAAATAACCAAATAAGAGAATATGATGAATAAATTATAAAACAAAAAGTTTAAATTGTAGAATTTATAAAAAAATTACCTTCACTATCTCATCACAAGGGATCCAAAAGTCTCACTCATCAAAAATGCAGTCTGCCATATCTTTCCCTGCAAGGGTGGCAGCATAGGATGAGTAAGACCACTCCTCACCAACAATCATACGTTTCAAGGCCGACTTACAGCAAAGCATGGACTGCAATGTGATGAAGTTTGTGGCAAATCTTGTGATTCCTGGACGAGCTAACTCCTTCTGCTCTGTGTATTGTCTCATAAGAGCCAACACCCATGAATGATTATATACAAATTTGCACACATTTCTCACCCTTTCTACACATCTCTTGACCCATGGGAGTTTTCCAATATCCTTTAACATGAGGTCAATGCAATGGGCAGCACATGGAGTCCAAACTATAGATGGGAGCCTCTCCATCAATAGTCTACCTGCAGCAACATAATTTGTTGCATTGTAATTAATGAAGTTACAAAATAGTAATTAATTTGCAAACAAAATTAGTTTGTAATCAAAACTTTACCTGCAGCAACATAATTTGCTGCATTGTCGGTATAGTTCCAGGACTCACCAAGACTCGCTGAGTCCTAGCGAGTCCTGAGCCGAGTGACCCTAGCCGAGTCTCAGGGACTTGTGACTCTCTAGGACTCTCTCTAGGTAAAAATCACTAGAAATTGTTTTTTTTGTCAAGTTCTGCCGAGTTTTTGTCAAGTCTTGTCGATTTTTTGCCGAGTCCGGAGTCGGGTCAACCTTGCTGAGTCCACGCCGAGTCCAATGTTTACCCTCTGGGTGAATAGTTTAGAACATACAGATAGAACACTCAATGCAGAGTAATAATGCCATAGATATCAGATAAAACATACGAAATGCTATTCCATTCATAATCATCAGTGTGTTACAGGTTACATTCTGAGGTATATAAAGGTACCGAGGGGGTGCGAGTGCCAACCGTCGCACCGTAACTACCATCCCTCGGTTACATTACTAATGAAAGCAAAGTACTATCTAATTAACTATTTTATTCCGTACAATATTACCGCTAACATCATCCCCCCCAAAAAACAAGGTTGTCTCTTGACGACTGGAAAGCAACATGGAAGGATTACAACATAAAACTTAGGACTGAGAAGGGGGTGGAGGAAGCGTCCTTGGTGGAGAGGGGGTGACGCTCAGGCGAGCGCGTAACTTGTAGACCTATTCAGTCCGCAACTTCAGGTCCCGCTCCGCAACCATCTGGCGTTCCATCGCTGTTTTCATCATCAATGTTGCCTCCAAGACTTCCTTATCTTTCTGGTTCACCTGCTCCAAAGTGCTACCCAGTCGGTTCTCCAACATAGTCCTGCCTTCGTGCACTTCCTCCAACCGTGCCTCCAAGGCACCCCTAGCCGTCCTCTCTCCGGCTAACACTGTCTCCAAGGCAACTCGTTCTTCATCCCATTTGGTCGTCGCTCGAGCCAATTGCTCTTTATGGAGCTCCTCCGTCTGCTGGAGCCTAGTAGCAAACTCGTCCCGTGCCAACACGACCTCCCTGCACTGGGTCTCTGTATCGTCGGCAATATATTGCGTCCTCCACAACTCATAGTAGGTTTCCGGAAAGGACTGCTCTATTTGCCTCAACAATGACTGTTTGCTGGTTTGGCCAACCTACTCTCGGTGGCCCCAATTCTCCAACATCTGTAAGGTCTCTGTGGTAGGCCATCCACCAGACTCAAAGCACTGAGTAAAGTGGGTCCTGCACCTGTCCCTCATAAACTCCAGTAGCTGCTCCAACTCGTCGTCTGCCCGGGCCTCTCCCTGAGACCTCACGGAGGCTACCACCCATCTGGCTTCCACAGCCATATCGGCCAGGAACTGCTCTAATTCCCTGTCACCATCCCCTCTTGGAGATGCTACGACACCATGCTCGTCCATAACCCCGTGGAAAGTCTGTGGGAAGCTCGAGGTCAACTCCTTCTGCGTAGGGCTCAACATTAGCTCACGGATGGGTGAGTGGTCCCTCGGTACACTTCGCGTTGGCTCTGGCGAACCATCTCCGACGAGGTCGACAACCTCGTGAGGACTCTGCTCACGCCTTGGAGAAAGGACTACTGTTCCAGCAGGGGTTACTGGTGCTATCTTGAACCGGGTCAGCCACGCATTCATATCTAGCTGAGAAGGGGTACCACTCTCTCCAGGACGCTTCGCTGGTACCCCCATCTCCCCATCTTCTGTCCATCCAACCTCTACTACTGTCGTGGGATGACTTTCGTCAACCACTAGAGGCTCTACCAGTGTCGCAGCTGCAGGTGGGGGAACCATAATCACAGGTGTCCGGCCTTGCCCAAAACCAGGAACGGGCACGGTCAGCATTGCCGTGCCTGGAGGAGGCAACATGGTACCTGCTGGAGTCGTCTGCTCATCCAAAGGTTGCGCGGCTGCTACTAATGTTGCCCCCATGTCCTCCTCTACATGTTACCCACCCTGACCTACCATTCTGAAACTACTCTCCATAGCTATATCACTAGAGTCCTTTGCCTCCTCACTCGGGTCACTACTGGCGGACTCCGAGGTTGCCGACACTGAAACCACTACCCTTCTCTTCCATTTCATGCCACAATGTATATCTTCGCTTAATGCCATGGTGTCCAGGTGAATCCAATAAAATATGTGGGCCTGGCCAGGGTGTACACGACCTTGTGGTGCCAAGTGCTGGTCTGGTGAGCCCTGAAGGCGTACTGCATCTAGAAAGAGCCCGATAGCGTGGTAGGGCATGTAGAAAGTCCTGTGTTGGAGAGTCCCTGAATTCCTCCATCCTATCTACTAATACAGATGCCCAGTCATATACTGCACCATTATGGATGCCATTCACAAGCACCACCTGTGCCATGGCAATATCTGAAGCTCGACTTGCTCCCATCAACCGGCTCTTCAATACATCCACCATGCACCGCCATATTCCTTCTACTTGTTGTTCCAGAATCAAGGCCCTTTGTGCGGCCTCCCACTCCTCCGTTTGTGCTTTCTTATTTCTATCTTTGTTTAATAGGTTGGGCATTAATTCCCGTACATCCCCATAATTAGCAACAAGACATGAAAATAATAGACTTCTTTTATTAATTCATCCCGTCGGATACAATTTGTGTCAATAGTACGACACCATTATTATAGTCTAGAATGTTCTTTATTCCTCCTGGAGGTTCAGTGTTCAATTTCCCCTTGGCCTCGTGCCATCACGCTCTGCTTCCCAGCGACGACTTTTTTCTTCATACTGTTGGAGGACTTGTTGGCGTCGCTCCTCACGGGCAATCTCCTCCAGGCGAGTTTGTTGTGCCAGTGATGCTTGTGCAAGCAACCGGGGGAGGTGGTTCATCAACCGATTCGTTGCGGGGCTAACTTCCAGTGCAGTCCACACTGCACTTGTTGGGACGTCAGCCTCCGTGGCCTCCCTTCGGACGTAGGTCTCTATTGTCACCCGAAGCAGGATCGAGAATTCCCTCGTTGCAGTGTCTTCTCCGTCGTAGAGCTTTGTTTGCGCGTCGTCAACCTCTAGGTTAATCTCACCAACGGGTAGGCCCATCGTGTTCGTGCTGCATCTGCTCCGTCCTTTCCCGAGTATGTCTAGGCAATGGCGCCAAATGTTTACCCTCTGGGTGAATAGTTTAGAACATATAGATAGAACACTCAATGTAGAGTAATAATGCCATAGATATCAGATAAAACATACGAAATGCTATTCCATTCATAATCATCCGTGTGTTACAGGTTACATTCCGAGGTATATAAAGGTACCGAGGGGGTGCAAGTGCCAACCGTTGCACCGTAACTACCATCCCTTGGTTACGTTACTAATGAAAGCAAAGTATTATGTAATTAACTATTTTATTCCGTACAATATTACTGCTAACATCCGAGTCTCGTTTCTTTGATTGTCGGTCACCACCTGTACCACGTTCTCCTCACCCACCTCATCAATCACCTCCTCTGTCTGCTCACATAGGTAGGTGGCATTCTTGCAATGGGCAAAGGCATCAATGGACTTGATGAAAACAATACCCCCTAAAATAAAAAAATAAAGCAAGCTCAATGATCATTCAATAAATCATTAAAGGAAAAATAAAAAATTAATGACTAAATGAAACTAAAATTAATCAATCACTCGCGGAAGAAACAAGAAAATTAAGGAGAGTTCTATTTCTCCTATCTGTCCAACCATCAGTCATGATGGTGCAATCTTTAGTGCTCCATATCTGGTGTTGTTCACCTAATTCCTTTTCACATTATTCACCAATTGTCAAAATGGGTCCCCTCAAATCAGACTCAGAAGGGGCTTTGAACCCCGCCCCGCATATGGTAAGGGCATCAACCATTTCTTGCCAATAAGGAGACCTGTCACAAATAAATTAAATGAGATAAGTTAAGTATGTACTATGTAGTATGTACGAGAAAAAATAAAACGAAGAATCAAAGTAAAAAAATTAAAACAATCAAACATAAAACATTCACTTGGCTGTAAAGAATGCAACACTGCTGTAGACCCAAAACCTGCCAACTGCCATTTTAGCGGCATCATGGACCTCCTTGTTCCAACCCATGCTCTCAAGCGACTGTTGGGACCCAGGAGTAGTGTAAGATGCAACGAAGGTATCCAACCTAGATTTACAAATTCTAGGTCCAATGCTAACACTCCCACTAGCACTGGCAGTGCTAGGAACATGATTAGTGGCACTTGCAGAAGCAGAAGCACTAGCACCAGCAGTAGCATGGTGAGTGGGACGATATGGAGGCATGGAAGAAGGCCCTCGAACATAACCTAAAGCTGTCCCACTTCCAATGGCCTCGAGATCATCCTTTTGCTTCTTTTTGTTTTCAATTGCTTCAATCATTACACAACACTCACATATGGCCTCAGTCGTTACTTCAATGCATTGGTCGACATCATGCCCACGCACACCAGCAATATGGTATTTCAATCTATATATGCCTCCATGGAATATTGTTTTGCAAAAAAAACACTTTGTCTGCCCCTTTTTTTGCCCTGGAAAATCCTCATGAAATTTCCAAGCAGGGTCCTTTCTAATTGGGGGTCTAGAAGAAGACATTGCATGATAGTTTAGTGAAACTTGAGGCAAATAAGAAAGTGAAGGTTGCTGCAATAAGAGTCATAAGACATTACAAATACAAAAAAAAATTAATACATTCATTGTTTGTTGTGAATTCATTCTCATTGTATATTTTTTTCAAAAAAACTAAGGTAGGGTTTGTAAATGTTTTTTAAAAAAAAATGTAGGGTTTGATCAAAATTTCAAACCCTAAATTTACAAACCCTACATATTAACATACAAAAGATTTTGGGAAAAAATATAAAACTTTCAAAAGAACTGAATAGAAAATGAAATTTTTGCATACAAGAAACAAAAAAAGCTCAAAAAATCAATCTTACCTCTTACAACAAGCTTGAAATGAGCTGCAAACTCTTCCTTTCCAACTCTTGATGCACCAAATCAAAGTATAATGCAGCCCCAATGTGATGAATGGATGAAATCTTGAGCTTCCTCTTTGCTGGTTTTTACTTCAATGAAACCGTGTTTCTCTTCACAACTCACTTTTCTCCTCCTATTTTGCCAAATGAATGAAATGAAGTTCACTTTTAGGGACATAGGATAATAAAGCAAAAAAAAAAAAAAAACTTAAAAAAACTTTTTAAAATGTGGTTTTTTGTTGCCTTTTTTCATGCCCAACGTGGCCGAGTCTGCACGACGGGACTCGCCGAGTTGGTGAGTTGGGCGAGTTTGCCCTTGGACTTGGCCGAGCCCGAGTCCGAGTTTGCTGGACTCGTGGGGGTGACTCGGACTCGCCGAGTTTGGGCGATTTATGGCGATTTTCGTTTCTCACAAAACCCTCTTACAAACATTTGTGAGGAGAAAATTAACAAAGCTTAATTGTGATTTAAAAAAAATTATGAGAAGAAAATTGACAGAGGTTAGCTGCAGTTTAAAAAACAAGCATTTTTTGGTCCTAAAACTCCTTTTTCTGGAAGAACATTTTAATTTGTGGTTTGCCCTAGTTTTGTCCCTGGGACTCTGGAAATGTCTCATGCACATCCAAAATTTAATTCACAGTCCCACACTATGAAGAATCAGTCTCTTCCTATACCTCACCTTGGGAAATAATTAAAATAAATTAATAATGATGCTACATTAATCCTGGAAAACAGAAGCAAAAGTAATCTGGTCAATGATCAGTTTATTGTAAACTGTGCAATTGCATAACCACCCAAACTCAATGTGTAGGAAACTGAGCGAAGGAAGATATGAACCATGAAATAAGCTATGATTGAAAATCTTGTGATCCTCTTACCTTTCTGGTTACCTTCATCACTTATATGGTTAGAAAGAAAAAAAGGAGACATTGTTAGTGTGACATTGGTTTAAAAATTATTATGTAAAATATGATATTGTGTTGCGAATTTTGTTATGTACCTTACATATGACCACATTTAATTTTTTCCTATGTTTAAATGGAACACAATAGATGGTTCTGCACAATCAAATGGCACTTTATTCTATGAAAAAGGACTCAAAATTCTTCCAAGTTGTAATAATAATTAAAATCTAAATGAAAATACAAATTAAATTGAAGGATGTATTGAAAGCAAGACATAAAACATATTGAAAAAGAAGTAAAAATGTGCTTAGGGAAGCCAAGAAGTCCAAGTACTCTGTCCTAACTCCTAAGTACTCTTAAAAACTTAGTATACCACATTACACTTACCCATGCTCACCTGATAGTGGAAACCTAGATCATTGTTCAGAATGTGAAAAATCTTGCAACCAATACATCTTGCTGATCAGGAAATGATAACGCCCTTTGCTTGATATTTAGATGGCAGGCATTCTTTCGGGGAAGGTGGGGAGAATGGGGAGGTGGGTAGGGATGTTGGTGGTGGGGAGTAGAGGAGAAGGGTTGGGGATTTGGAAGGAGGGCAGGTATAAGGACAGAGAAGGATGCAGGGTGTAAGTTTAGGGAGTAAAAGGGATACTTAGTCATTTTTCTTTCTGAGGGCTTGACGACTTTACTTTTGAAGTACCATGTAGTTCAAGATTAATGAAGCTTTCTTATGCAGTAATTATGGGGTTAGTCATATTTTTGAGAGTCACCTACAAGACTTCACACTGCTCTTGGTGGTGTCTTTTATGTTGTATGCATGTGACTTTCCTTTCTATTATCAAATGACAACATTCATATTCTCATATTCAATGTTCTGTCCATGTTTTCTTTGGCTGTTCAAAATGTGTATATACAGAAGTAAAGTCTGATTTTTATTCTGATATACTGTTTGAACAATTGAACTCAAATTAGATATTTACAATGGTAGAAGACTTCTAGTCTACTTAACACATTATTTAGATACTTTTGTGGAGAGTTTTAGTATTTGCTTTCTCAGACATTTTTTGTGAAACCAGGCAATTGTGCTGAATGAGGCAAAGGTGCTGCCTTTTCCACTTCCTCTCACTTCCTTGGCACATCAACAGTTTATTCATGGTATCTCCATAACTACAAAAATATGTGTTCAATAATTTGTAATGAATCTTATAAGTTTGTAATACTTGGATGGTAGGAATTTTATTTTCTGACATATCTTCAGGTTCTGCATGTGGATACGGTGAGGAGGCTGATGCTGCCATAGTTAAGGTAGATCTTTTTATATAAGTTTGCAATTTGAATGTGCAGCCACAAGAAATGTATTTCCAAAGCATTATATTATGTTCGCTCATCCTGTTTATGGAAGAGTGGCTACAAATATTTGAACAAATATGCCTATCAATTATGGCTGTTTATATTGGTTGTTCATTCTTATTTGCTTGGTAGATCTGGGAAAGAACAGCAGGCATTAGTGTAGTGGCTCAAGATGAAAGTTATTCTCCTGAAAAGTTAGCTGAAGAAATTGTTTCAGTTTCAAGTAGAGTGGAGCGAATTGGTTTCATTGGCCTTGGAGCAATGGGATTTGGAATGGCAACACACCTTGTTAAACAAAATTATCGTGTTTCTGGTTTTGATGTAAGTAGGCTTTCTCTCTTAGAATTTTCTTTTTGGTGTTTCTGGAGAATGGTTTTCTATAGCCTAGCTATTTTCTTGAGGAGAATTTGTAAGGTTTATAATTATATAACCTCAACAAACTATGCCGGTTTGTTAGTTTGACACCCTTGAATGAATGAATGAAGGTTTTTAATAACATCCATGAGGTCAAACAGCCTATGGGACCCACGAGTAGCTAGCAAAGCAAAGCAAAGCATGCAGATTCCAAAACATTGTGCTTACTAAACCTCCTTTTCCTTTTGCATCTTGCATCTTCTACTATGTATCTTGATCAGAAAATCTGCAACTCTTGTTATCCTTTCTTCTTTGAAGAGATTACTCAAGGTGTTTACCTTTAGCGTCTCAATATAGTTGATCCAAATATCCTTGTAAGCTGCACATTGCATGATGTAATGCCATTTTGTCTCTACCACTCCTTGAGTGCAATATCTACAACTTCTATCTACTCATTCCTCTTTAGGTATCATCTATCTTCTGGTTTTGCATCAAAATTGATGCGAGCTGGTTCTTATCTGAGCAATTAACATTTTTGCTTTCCATTTTATTTCCATACCTATGTAGTTCTTTTGCATATGGTCATGTGTGGAATTGAAATGTTTAATGTAGTATTCCTTTTTTCTCCCGAGTTGTCTTGTCCACATTCTTTCTTTGAATTTTTTTTTTGTATGTACTTTTTTTATTTCTCTATTGTTATTTGGGCAATCTCTTAAGCTAATATGCCACTTATTCATCCATTTAATATTTTGCTTCATCCATGTGCTTTTCCTTATGTTTAGTTTCTCTTCCGCTGCTATTTGGCCATCAATGTATCTCCATGTTTTCTAATTTTCTTAGATAACTTAGCAACCGGAGCATAGCCGATGCCTCGATAGGAAAAGACCCTGCCTTTGCTAGGACAATCTCATATAGAATAAATGATTTAATCTCGAGGCTATTTGTGATTAGATGTTTTTGTAACCTCTCCATCTGTCTCCAATTGCTTGCTGACATGTTGTTGCCCAATACTTCACATGCGTAAAGTACCACTGAAACCACAAGAAGGCCAAAAAGAGTTTTCTTGGTTTTCCAGTCCCATAATTCAGCTCTTCTACATCTATTTTGTAAAGAATATAGAGCTTTCCATCCCCCTTGAATCCTTTTTGCTCTACATGTTTCCCAGTTGAGTTTATTATGGAAGTCAAGGTCAAGGTATTTATATTCATTGACCGTTTGTAAGGTGCCGCCTTCAAAAGCAAATTCTCTATGAACCTTCTTTCTTTTCAAAGTAAAAATCATTACCTTAGTTTTGCTAGTGTTCACTTGCATCCACACCTCATGGCGTAAGAGTTCTAGAGCCTTCAAGTATTCCTTCAAATCTTTGAAAGTATAATTGTATATATAGGGGTATTGATGTCTGTGACTCCATAGTGAATAAGACCATTTGCAAATTTCGGAATGTTCTAAATGTAGAAACATGTATAGATAAAATAGTTTTGGTTTGTACATTTCTGGTTGTTATTTATTCTGTAATTGGAAGGTAATAAGTTTTTCCTGATTGCTCGTAAGTCTCAGTTGTAACTTTGTAAATCTATTGATCATTGATCAAAGTGAAAGGGAGATATATGCCACTGTCATATTTCTATAATGTGGCTTTTGTCATGTTATATTTCTTATTTACAAATGGAAAACTTCATCATTGGAAGTTTCAATACTCAGTAATTAGCATTAAACATCATATGGTAAAATAATGATATTGAACTTTCCAATTGCAAGCCCTATTTTGTGATGATATTCTGTAATTTATGTTCGATATGAATTTTTTACCTGGATTTATGCATTCAAATTCAAGTCAATTGTGATCTGAATGCCATGAAGAATGGAAGTTTTTATTTGTTGAGAAACTAAATGAACGAAGCATATGTATTTTACAAAACTGGATGGTAAGCAGATGCCTAAATGATTGTCTGTTTTATGGCACCTCTAAGTCAGCAAGGGCTTTGACTCAAAGTTTAGTCAAGATTGCCATAAAATATAAATCTGTTCAGCATTCATAATGCTGAAATCTATTAATGGGTTCCTCAATTTGGTGTATTGGAAATGTCATATTGTAAAATTAGAATAAGAAAATTTCCAATTGCCGAGTTTGTTGTCATGCTACGGAGCTTGTATTTGGTATGAATTTGATACCTACAGTTATGAATAATAAATTAATTCTAATTTGATATAAATACCATGAGATAAGGGAAGTCTTATTTTGTCATGAGCAGTGTAGTTAATTAATCACATATGATATAATCATAAAAAGTTAAATGCTTGGCTAGCAGTTTCTCTAAAAAAATTTGTTTGTTCTGCACCTCCAAAGTCCATATGAAGGCCCCAAACCCAAAATTTTAGTCAACATCACAACAACAATTATCATAAAATGATTATCACATTATGGCCATTCTGCATCACTTTGATAGACAATTGTTTTTGTGCATTAACATTGCTTATATCAATAAAATGCCCTTGTATTTAATAATTTATTTTTTATTGTTCATTTTGACTGCTTACTATGTTCTTTTTGTGCTTAATTACCTAATGGGCCACTAAACCTGTACTCGGGGAAAATCTCTTTTAACCTCAATAGATATATTCATTTTTGGCTAAGGGTTACTTGAGTTGTTTACACATGTAAATATACTTTTCATTTGCAGGTGTATGAACCAACTTTGACTCGGTTTGAAAAAGCAGGTGGTCTTGTAGGAAGAAGTCCAGAAGAGGTTGCAAAAGGTAATTCATATTGTGAAGCATAACTCAACTACACAATTGTTGTGTTTTGTATCTTAATGGCACTCTAGTACATGTAATTATCCTGGGAGTCCAGTACAAAACTAGGAATAGTTTCCGTTTAATATTTTTACACTTGCCTGTTGTAGTCAATTATTATGTTTCGATAATATTGATTATCCAACTATGTTTTAATTGTTCGTACTAAGTGTTTATTGGCATTGGGTAGTTATAAGAGTCGGTTGATGGTTGTGTTCCTCTTGGCAACTGTCGATTCTTTTAAACAGATTGTGTATCATCAAGAAAAGTAGTATGATCTAGTTGGATCAACTCTGATCCCTGGCTGACCATCTCTGGTTTTCTTCTGTAACAATTTCATCTGCGAATAAAGATATATTTTACAAATGTATGTCGGATGCATTGTCTTTTTTATTATTAATTCATGTTTTATTTTATCAAATACAACAGCAAACACTCGTTAATATTGTTAACATCAAATATGATTGTGTATGCTATATTTATCATATTTGATGAAACCTTCAATTTATCTAATATTCCCTTCTATCAACTAAATTCATTTTTCCTCAAAGTTGTCATTTATTATATTAGGATATACCGAATCTGGTTTACTCTAGCCTCCTATCTACCCAAAATATGGTCCTTGCTCAAATTCTGAATTACTTTTTAATATTAATATATTGAAATTTAACATAATATTTTAAAAATATCTAGGTTTCATATGATTCCCTTGCCTGCGATCCAAAGTTAATAGACAATGATGAGAGATATTAATATTAGATGAATGCAAAGAACAAAGTCGCATGACTCTAAATTAGTGACATAATAATATCACAAGATGAAGAGTGACGTCAAATCTAAGTAGCTGGAATTGGGGAAGGAGGAATGATGAGGAATATCTCTAAATTGTAGGAAAAGAATACAAGAAAATAGTTTTGATAAATTATATTTATAAATAGATTTAATATTAATCACATTGTACTATTAAAAGTATGGTTCAACTTTGTATATGATATATATTATCTAAATTATTTATAGAGTAAGATTGTAAACTATAGATAAAATGTCTTGCTACTTCCAACATCGAAGAAAACTGATAACCCTATTGGAAATTTGGAAGTATAAGGGTACTTGGATGCATTTAATATATGGTTGAGCATGAGGTTGAGCATGAAGTGCACCAAGTTGATTAAATTGCTCAACTTATTCTAATTTAGTTAGTGCGATGAAAGTAGTCATCAAATGTCACAACGCATAGTAGCATTCCATTTACACAAAAAATTGGCATGACAATTATATTGTAAATGTAACTTGATTACTCAGATTTAAATGGGGAAACTATAATTGTTATTTCATGCCAAATGTTCATAGAAATAGAAACAAAAAAAGACACAAAAATAGAACGTTTTCAATGTTTCTAATTATAGATTGTAAACTCTCTCAGTTCTAGGAGTCTATACCCTCAAATTTTCAATGAAGCACAAAATTTCATTGGTATATGAGATCACGGTTACATTGCATTTACATGGAATCGACCTGTGTTACTCAGTCCTTCATATTTGACCCAAGTAGGAATGTAGATCTGGTATTGGTCTTAGTCCTACTATGGTTCAAGTTCATCCTCGGGTACTGCCCAAACGCTTGAGCAGAACCTCCAATTGAAGTTATCACTAAGATGAATTTGTTTTCCAAGCTTTTATCACCACTTGGACAATCTATTGCACTGGTGATGTAATCACTACTTCGGATGTTGGATATCATGTTATATTTTCCTATTTTAATTAAGGAAGAGAAGATACAATGTTCTTTAAATTGTGGACATTGATATTTATTCTCAAATATGGAAATAAGTTGCCCGTACTATGACAAGATCCCCACACAAACAAGTAGAATTGCTTGAAAGAAACAACCAATGATGATATTTCAATAGTGTAATGCAGAACTTTTTAGCAACCAAGAATGATGATTCTTTTTTAATAACACATTCCCATCCAGAATTCAGCAAAAACTTTAATGGAAGGGAGTATACTTTAATCTTACTCAGTGCTGGTGAGAGAAACCAGCTAGAAATGATTCCAACCAGCCTTCTCAGTAATGCGTAATTTTTGAATTTTCATTGTGTAATGACATTTGAGACTTGAGTATTTTCATTTTTGCAAATTATAATAGAAAGCATTGAGGTATTTAAATAGAATTTATTTGCAATCATGAGTATCATTGTTCTTGTGTGTGTGTGTGTACATGCATATATATGTGTATGTATGTATTTGTGTATTCGTACCCAAGGAAATTATTTTTGCTTTACCAAGTTTTGATACCCTTGCCCTTACCCATACCCAAACTAGTAACTTAGGAATTGACACAAGAAATATAAAGTGTGAATACAATTCAATCACTTGGGTTTAAATTGAAAAATGAACAATCAAAATTATTTAGAAGTTGTGTCTTTTAAGTTTTGTTATTCTATGGTCTATAATGTTTCTTTTGATTGTTGCATTACTTCTCTATCAAGATTCAATACCTCATGTCAAATTAAATTCAACCTTAAACCTCACCTAGATTTATGATATTAGTAAATATAGATATGTGTTTATGTAGTGAAAACATATTCATTATCAATAGAACACTCATTTGAATGTTCTAGACCAAAAGGAGGACTTTTCAAAGGATAGGCTTAACCTAATTATTTAAACTATTCTATCAATAGCACACATGGTTTAGTTTGACTAGAATATAAACTACTAGATTGTACATATAATGGATGTGCCATGCGGATGCCCTTATGAGTTGATCAGCATACATAAAATAAATTGGGTTGTTACACTAATGATTTGTTGTAACGATTTCACACATCGCCCCATTGCAAATGGGGACCCCCACTTTTTGCTTTTTAGATAGTCGTTTTGCTTAGTTTGCTTAGCTCGCCAGTGGTTTCTTAGTTTTTAGCCTTCGCTTGTGAGAGGGTTTGGTCTTGTTAGTCCAAGGTTGAATGGGTCTTGAGAGTGCAAATTTCATTTCTAGGGTGATTGAGTCAAGGAGTGTCGTTTTGAGCCCAAGATCAATGATCAAGTGTCCAAACTAAGGATTGATGATGGAATTACAAAGTCTTGTTAATGTTGCTCAATGATCAAGTGTTTGTTGCCGGGAATAATCATTATGTTATGTTGTCATATTATGTTTATGTTGTCGTCGGTAATAATGAGTTACGACAGTCAGTTAGTTAGTCGTCCCAAAGGGCAATTGGACGCGACGGTTGGTCGCACCCCTTCGGGTATTAAATATTGCATACCATTCCTTCTTAGTAGGATCATGATAGTCGTATCTGGGTTTAATGTTATAAGCACTTGATGTACATGGACTGTTGAATTAATACAGAAACTGGTTCTTTAATATATTTCCATTATGTTCTGTGTATTTACTTTCTGCATTTAATTGTACCCGTATGTGGCAAACAGTGTCCAGACTAAGGATTGATGATGGAATTACAAAGTCTTGTTAATGTTGCTCAATGATCAAGTGTCCAGACTAAGGATTGATGATGGAATTACAAAATCTTGTTAATGTTGCTCAATGATCAAGTGTCCAAACTAAGGATTGATGATGGAATAAGGTACCCAAAGACGTACAATGGAGGAATGACGTTGTATGATGACGAGAATGTTGTATGTTGTGAAGATGGAAATCTTGTCGTGCAATGTGTAGGTGCTGCCATTGAATTGTTTTATGATGGTGTCGTACAATGTAAAAGGGAAGCCACATAATATGGAACTTCTTAATGAGGTAACCAACTTGTCATATAGTGTGAGGACGGAGGGCACTATACGTTGCAATTTTTTTCTTTGTCAGACGCTTTTCATTGAATGATACTAATGTTGTTGTACTATATAGGAGGTCTATTGTACGATAGCAAAGGTAGTTGGTCGTATCATGTGTAAAATGGCTCACCATATGATAGAAGAAGAGAGGAAGCATTGTATGATGAGCAGAAGGAATAAATGCTCTAGCTATACTCTATAAGTTGTTCCCTTTGTCAAGTGAAGCTGCACTTTATGCCGCTATATGTGTGATGCCTTTTCTATACAATGTGGAACTTCTATTGTACCATGTAGCTTGGTTGTATGACATAATTTAACCATTTAATACAGTTTGGTTGTGTAATGAGGCTTTTAATATAATCAGTCCTTTTATTATTTTCTCCATCAATTGACAAATAATATTTTCTCCTCTTTCGTTATGTTTCTTTATTCTCTAATTTTCTTTTGTTTATTTTGTAATTTTTTTGTGAAGTTGATTTGACTTGACCAATATTTATACAGTCTACGTTAAATATTTTGCTCTTAGGACTCTGAGATGTATCATTCATAATTTTGCATTAATATGCAAGCTGGATAACTCTGCTACAACTATCATCTTTTGTAAACCATGGACTACGTCCTGCATATAAATTGCCCAACTATGTAAAATGAAAGATCCCAAATGGATCCTTTTGCTGTTGCTGCTGTAAATTCTTAATTAAACATACTATATTTTTGTAATTTTCCGGTGATCTTATAGAATAGACAGAAGTTGCAGAAAGGGATTGTTTCTTTTTGGGTTTTGATGTTATAAGTAAAGTAATTGATAAATAGCAACAACTGTGAAATAAAACAGTAAACAATGTTCATATGTAAGAACACTTAAGCAATCTGAAAATACTGCAAATCATACCAGGCAAATAACCTAGTTTTGTATTCAACAAGAATCCATACATTTATTTGGAGCTGTTCTCAATCTGGATTGATGCCAGATGGAGGAATATTACTGGCAACGAACAAGGAAGACCAAATAAGCTGAATACAACCCTTCAAGCCAACATACAAACAAGGCGTGGTTGCAAAGGAGGCGTGGAAGCTGCTGCAAATCACGTGCCAGCTGAAATAGACTAGCCGCCCTATTGAAACCCCCAATATGCACGCTGAATCTTCAGGACAAGAAGATGTGTCTTCTACCTCTGACAATCTCTGTGCAATCCTAGATAAATCCACTGTCAACTCCTGCTGAGGGCTACGTCCCAGCAAGCTCAGACTTGGGGTTTGCGTCCTAGACCAAAATCACTCTTCCAGAGCAATTCCCAAATTCGCAAGTTTCAAAATGATCAAAGATGCTATCAATTAGGTTTTCATCTCCTTATAACTCCTTTCCCTTTGCAAGTTGAACCCTAAAGAATAATAAAGCTTGCACTTTATAATTAAAGTGACACTTTCCCAATTATGGCGTCAAACTATAGAAAAATATCACTTTATTGCGAATAAATAGCTTCAAGCATCCAAAAAGACTCCGAGAGGTGAGAATCATGTAGCAAAGTTCAAGACCTTTCCAACGAGCTATAACACATAGGCATATCAAACCAGATGAAGCCAAAAACCCCTCGTTACTCCGAAATGGCTTATATACATAGCCTTATTTTAATTTATTTAATCGCTAACTTAGGAAATATTTAAATATATTAAAATATTTCCATAGATCCAATAATAGCCCAAAATAACCAACCAAACATGAATCTGACTTCGTCACCTGTCTGTGACTGATGCCGGACAAGATAGGCCAACTGGCAGTCTCATCCCTAAAATCTAGGGATACTCCTAGAAACTAGGAAACACACCCAATCTTCCTGAAACTGAAACCATGGTATGGTCCCATTGAACCTCACTGATGTCGGACAAGATGGGCCAACTGGCAGTCCCATCCCTAAAATCTAGGGATACTCCTAGAAACTAGGAAACACACCCAATCTTCTTGAAACTAAAACCATGGTATGGTCCCATGGAACCTCAAATATGGAAACTGCCACAACCTCCTAAAAAGTAGGGAATCGCCCTAAAAAGTAGGAACCTCTCTCCAAACACCTGTAACTGCTCAAAAGGATCCTAGTCTACTCCTTGGTCCCCCAGGTGGTCATTCAATCAACTGCCAGTTCTCCCTAAAAAATAGGAACTGTCGTCTGATAGTCCAAAATGGCTCACAAATCCCCTGCAAAGCTCCATGACCCTCAGAATGAGTCCACTAACCATGTCATTGACCTACGGGAACTCGAATGGTAGGTCAACCCCTGCTCATCTCATGTCACCTAGAAAAGGGGACATTACAATCTTCCCCTCCCAAATATTGCTTGCCCTCAAGCAATCTGCACTTGCACGCTGAAAACCAATTCACTGGATCCCATATCAATCTGATAAATGTTGCTTCACCCAACCGCTGCACTACTCTGATATAAACATTTTTATACCCAAAGTGAAACAACTCATCATGGATCCACTAAAGAAATACACCACACATGTCAATGCCAGGATCGCAAATCTTTGCACTGTCATATCCATCCATCATGTCAATACTCATTATACTGCTGCTGTGAACTGTTGCCGGGAATAATCATTATGTTATGTTGTTATATTATGTTTATGTTGTCGTCAGTAATAATGAGTTACGGCGGTCAGTTAGTTAGCCGACGGGTAGGTAGTTGGAGTCACGACGGTTGTGTCGTACCCCTTCGGGTATTATATATTGTGTACCTTTTCTTCGAAAGGATCATGTTAGTCGTGTCAGATGTAATGTTATAAGCACTTATTGTACATGGACTGTGGAATTAATACCGAGGCTGGTTATTTTATATATATTTCCATTATGTTATGTGCATTTACTTTCTGCATTTAACCGTTTACCCGAGAGGGCAAACATTTGATGCCGTTGCCTAGACGAACTCGGGAACGGAAGACACGGATGGCGCACAGACACAATGGGCCTACCCATTGGTGAAGTAAACCCGGAGGCCGATGACGCGCGGACAGAACTTTACACAGGAGAAGACACGACAACGCGAGAATTTTCAATTTTGCTCCAGGTAGCCATTCAGACATACGTTCGACGAGAAGCGGCGGAGGCAGAAATCCCACCAAGTGTCGTGTGGACAGCGCTGGAGGTTAGCTCGGCAGTAAACCGGTTAATGAACCACCTCCCCTGGCTGCTTGCACAGGCATCGCTGGCACAGCAGGCCCACCTGGAGGAGATTGCCCAGGAGGAGCGACGACAACAAATCCTGCAACGCTACGAGGAGAACAGCCGACGGGAAACGGAACGAGATGGCGCCAGGCCAGGAGGAAATTGAACCTTTGACTTATGCCCAATAGACTAAATAAGGACAAAAATAAAAAGATACAGAGTGACGAATGGGAAGTGGCACAAACCGCATTGAATCTCAGACAACAGATAGAACGAAGGCGTAGGCTAAGGCAGCTTGCCGAGGACGATCGGCCGAGGGGTTGCCCGAAGGGAACCCAGGAGGTGTCACGGAAGTTGCGGAGGCAGAGATAGACGAAGAGAAGTACACTGTCTACACTGTTGTAGGGCTGCCGGAAGGAGTCACGGAGGGTGCTGAAGGAGAACTCTACAGTTCGCCAGAATACCACCGTAGGGTAAGAAGCCACGAAGAGTTGGTGGAACAAACAAGGCGAAGTCTAAACTTGATTGACGCTACCAGAGACTTGCTAAAGAATTTGTCCATTTCGGAGGACAATCGGAGGGAGACAACGGAAGGTGACGGTACGATCGAAGGTGCCGAGGGAGCACAAGGGTACCGTACGGGAGGCTATTTGTTTGGTTCGGTGTCAGCAACTTTTTCCGGAGGACCCACGAGTGGAGGTTCAGTTGCAAGAGGCGAAGGATCACCAGGTACAAGCACACAAGGAATTAGAGGAGCGAGGCCCAGTGGTGGGATGGCGAGTAAACAAAAATTGCCAAAGTTCATAGGGGAGGGCAAGGAAGACCCCTTACGACACTGCCGTACATGTGAAACCATTTGGTCGCCAACGGAGTAACAGACCAGGATGACTGGGCACAGCAGTTCCCAGCCATGTTACGAGGAGTTGCCATAGATTGGTAGTCCGATGTGGACAAGCAAAAAGTGGCCACGTGGGCCAATCTACAGAAGGAATTCACGGGGGAGTTTCGGTTGCTCCGTGATGACAATGAAATTGTAACAGAGATATACAGTACCAAACAAGGTACCACGGAGACAGTACGGGCATACAATCGGAGGCTGAAAGAACTCTTGGGTAAAATGGAAAGCCAACCCGCAGATGGATTGAAGAAACGATGGTTCGTTGAAGGGTTGAAATCCTCCCTACGGAGGAAGATGAAAACTGTACCACCGACGTCATATGACGACGCTTATAATAGGGCGATGGACCTGGAGAGCGAACACAAAACATCAAAGAAGAAGAAAAGTAATAAATCCTCATCCGAGGACGATGACGATGACTCTTCACAGGAAAGCAGCAGTGACGACGAGGCTGGCAAACGGGTGCAAGCGCTCCAGAAAGACATGGAGCGAATGAGAAAGGAATTCAAAATAATGAGAAGCACTGGTCGGAACGAAGGGGACATATGGTGCACTGAGTGCAAAGAGGAAGGGCACACAAAGGGTACTTGCCAAAAGAAGGCATTCTGCGAAATTTGCCAAGTGATGGGACACTCCACCAAGGAGTGCCCATACAACATGAAAACCCGAGGTATGCAAATGAACCAGGTGCTGTTCACGGAGCAGGCCACAACATCCGCACCAGCCGGTGCCGGCCAACATACTAACACAACGGCATCATCTGGAGGATACCGGGACAACAGACGCGGCGGTGGAAGGAATAGCAACAACAACAATAACAGAAGCCGTATCCAGTATGACGCCAAGGGCCGGCCAATTATCCAATGCAGGGCCTGTAATCAGTGGGGGCACTTCGCCCGTGATTGCACGAAGGAAGCCACCCCTCAGCACCTCTGCCGTTGGTGTGGATCAGGCGACCATGAGGACGCAAATTGCCCACAGGCAGGGGTTAATCTCCTCAACATTGAGAAGGCCGAGAAGACTGGTGAGAAAGAAGTACTGGCGATCACCCGCGCCCAGACGAAAAAAGCCACTTATCCCGACCCCCGTATGGAGAAGGAGAGATTACGGGAGGCAAAGGCCAATATTGAACGTGAGATGACGACCGAACGACGGGACAACGAGGTGGCGAGTACATCATCCCGTATGGAAGCGGAAAATAACATCATTGGGCAAATCTTGCAGATGGAGGTGCCGATAAAGGTAAAAGACCTTCTAGACTCTATGCCACAATTGAGGACTGCCATCCTCACCAATGTGCAAAGCACTGCAGCGTCGAGTGCACCACAAGTACGGCTTCCCGCCACCGCATCGTCGAGTGCACCAGAGGTACGGGTTCTCGCCACCGCATCGTCGAGTGCACCATAGGTAGGGGTTCCCGCCACCGCTTTGAAGAGTACACCACAGGTGGAGGTTTCCGTCAGCCCTTCGATTGACTCGATGTTACTAGCCTTGAGCAGTGGTAGACACCCAGCTGTGGTAGAAATGGGTATCCGTGGGACCGTTCTGAAGGACACCATTGTGGACGGTGGATCTGGGGTGAATGTACTACCAGAAGAAACATGGAAGCTGCTGGGGAAGCCCACCTTGTGGCCACCCACATTCAACCTGGTGGGAGCGAACCAACACGGCATTAAGCCACTCGGGTTGTTGATGGCCCAGCAAGTGACAATTGGTACGCAACCATTCCTATTAGATTTCGTGGTTATTCCCTCGAAGAAGAAAGGCTATGACACCATCCTGGGGAGAGCGTGGTTGATCAACGCGAGGGTAAACCACAACTGGAAGAAAAATACACTTTCCATGGAGAAGGGAGGGCGGAAATATACCATTGACCTACACACCCAATATGTCGGCGAAGAGCTCGCCTCTTCCAACTCGGACTCAGAGGACTTTAATAAAGGGGAAGGGGGTCCCGATGAAAGCAAGGGCAAGAACGCAATGGAGCCGAACAGTGAAGGGGTGCTCGAATTGGAGGGATGCTTTGAAGAGGAGGTATGCTCACTTAATGGGCTCTTCCACTGGCAAATGGAGGATTATGAAATGTTCCAAAGCTACAGGCTTGAAGTAGAGGAACCAGAGCAACCAACAGAGGTGTACCTGCCGGAATACAAAGAATATTGGAAGGGAGACGCCCCAAACCCTGGCGACGTAGATAATCCGAAGAGTGTTGGCAACGATTGGAACCCTGTGTGGAAGACCGCAGTCTTCAAAATCTTTATTATTATTCTTCTTCTTATTCTTATGTACCAGAAGGAGGTCGTGGTCCCTGTAGAATTTGTGGTTCCAGGTCTTCGGATGGCCATGGAAAATAAACTTGCCACCAATAGGCCCAAATTGAAACCCTACCACGCGAAGCGCGTAGGGGACCCGAGAGGCCGGACAGACACCCGAGAGCCCGGAGGGGCACACGAGAGGATGGAGGGGGACTCGAGAGGCCAGGCAAGCGACTCAAGAGGCACAGGACCACAGCAGGCGACTTTTGGGCGAGGAAAACTGAGAAGGATGAAGGGCGATCTCAGAGACAGGGGACCCCAGCAGAAGACTCTCTAGCAGAAAAAAAAAAAAGCAAAAAAAAGCAAAAAAAAAAAAACAGAGAAATTTTTTTTTTTAAAAAAAAAAAAGAGAAGAAAGCCACGGTGGAACCATCGTACGATAGCACCACCGTGCGGTGGCAACACCGACGGTGGGGCCACCGGTGGTGGAACCCACTGCTGTCGCGGAGCACGAAGACATAAACGCAGCCCCCGCACAAACAAACACAGTCGTACGGTGGAGGGTGTTGACCGCACGATCGGAGGTGCCAATGCTGTTGTTGACCATACAGGAAGGTTGTATGGCCGGGATGCCATCGGGGAAATTACAGTGCCAAAAAAAAAGAAAAAAAAAACGACGGCCAGATTTAAAATGATTCGCTGGAGTTTGAAGCCAGGACACTGGAAATTCAGAGTGGAAAAGAAGGGTTTTTGGCATCTTAAAATATCATTGAAATGATGCGCGCCATGGACCCCGCGAGGGGCGCTGCCCCTCGACCCCGCTGGGGGCGTTGCCCCCAGACCCCCAGTTTATTTTGAGCTACAGAAGACCACGGGAAGTGTTGTGGTTGTTCGTACTGTGAGAAAGAAGCCTGCAGCTAAGCATTGGTGGGGAAGCCATAAGCCGTAGAGGGAGACAGATTTGGAGGTTGGGAACAAACAAAGTTTGAGGGAAGGCATTGCAGGTCCGCACAGTTGTATGACACCAGGGAGTTATTCAGTTCAGTTTTTAGCCTTTGGGGAGTGTGATGGAGGATTTGAGGTGTCTCCTAGCATTTGTGCCAGCGGATTGTGGCCACCTCCAGGCATGACTGGTACGCTTTGAGGAACTCGGAGTATGTCTCGGCTGGACGTGAGGTTGCCTTGGCGGATGCACAGAGGGCTCGGGAGGAGCTGACCACCAGGTTGGAGGCAATAGTCGCGTGAGACTTAGTTCAGTGTACCCAGGAGTTGGATGCCGGGAGAGCAACACGGGTGGCTATCGAGGACAAATTGGCTAGGGAGATAGTATCAATTGAGTAGCAGTTGGTGGAAGCTGAGACTGAAAAACGTGTTTTGCAGACAAGTTTGGGTTAAGCACAGGAGGACTGTGATGGCAAAGGAAGCAATATTGGTGAATTCCGCACTTGAGCATCGGATGGTAGCAGAAAAGGGTTTTCAAGCGAGGACGCAGCGAGTGTATAAGATCCGGGCCCGACTGGCGTCAGTAGTTCCTGCCGTTCATCTCTATTTTGTATTAAGTCGCCGGAGTCGACTTCTTTTCTTGGGGGGGATGATGTTGCCGGGAATAATCATTATGTTATGTTGTTATATTATGTTTGTGTTGTTGTCGGTAATAATGAGTTACGGCGGTCAGTTAGTTAGCCGACGGGTAGGTAGTTGGAGTCGCGACGGTTGTGTCGTACCCCTTCGGGTATTATATATTGTGTACCTTTTCTTCGAAAGGATCATGTTAGTCGTGTCAGATGTAATGTTATAAGCACTTATTGTACATGGACTGTGGAATTAATACAGAGGCTAGTTATTTTATATATATTTCCATTATGTTCTGTGCATTTACTTTCTGCATTTAACCGTTTACCCGAGAGGGCAAACATGAACCTGAACATCATCTAACCAGCTAAGAACTTCACTCCAATTGAAGCCACAAGTACTACCAACCATCAATGCTGATATGAATCCATCAATGAGCCAATTTCCAACAAGTAAAGTGTGTTGAATACTTTTCCAAGACCTCCAAACAGTTGTTGTAACTTTACCTATATTTCCACAAATTAATGTGCCTTCATTAAAGGTTGCTAAGTAAATGTTTTGTTGAGCCATGTAACAAATGAAGTCCCTTACATGCTGATCTTCATAGCCGACTGTCAAATCTAAGAAAAATGAGTCACCAATCAATAAGTACAACACTGTCTTATCATATGAAAGAGGTGACAAAATGAAAGGTGCATTGGGAACACCTTCTATGCCAATAAAGGATAACTCATTAGTGGCTGGTCCACTATGAGCCTCATTATCAATTCCATCACCACCATGTAAAAAATAACCAATATCAGCTGAAAAATCAGAGTTAGATAGCTCGTGTTCCTCCTTACCAATATGGTGATGAGTATCATGAATGTGCTGAAGTTGAAGCTTGGCCTGATGAGCTATCAACTTGGCTTGCTTGGCTCTTGCCAACCATCCTTCATTCATCCTCTGAGATTGCTCTATATCAGCTGTCCCAAAATGCACAAAATCTGATTTATGATGGATTGTATTATTCACATTATCATAACCCATGATTGCACCATGTGTACCTTCAAGTCTAGAATGCAAATCATTATTCTCTTCTTGACCAAAGGCTGCCATATCTTGAAGAAGAGAAGTTATATCACTTTTGTTATGAACCTCGTGGGGTGGCTCGAATGACATGCTAGAGGCTGCTGATTTGCCAAGTTCAACATACACCTCCCCTATCAAGATAGACTCACAAACATCCGTCAAACTCTCCTCGGAACCATCACCATTAGGCACATTTTCTGTTTTGTTCCCATCTTCTAAGGTCTGATTTGAAAAATCAGACTCATTATGACATGTATCTTCAATACCAAAAGCATCAATAACACCCAAACAATGAGTGTTTGCATGAGATGACCCCTCACAACCATCATCCTCATGCACCAAAGCATCGAAATCTTGATTATGCTCAGTAACAAGACTGTTGTCATAAAAGTCAGGGCTGCTATGGCTTGTTATCCCCTTGCATCCTTCTTGTTTAACACTCATATATTGCGTGCCAACTGTAGGAATCCCTCTTACAACTTCCTCCTCATGTGCCATGATTTGGGAATCATCATTGTGTTCATATGAAGGACTGCTGTTATAAAAATCAGAATGGTTGCCATACCTTTGTGACATGTTTTCAACATTCATAGGTACCAATTCATCCATTGTAGCATGTTCATCAAATTCCTCATAGAGATTTTTACAAACCTCATTTATGGATGAGTCAATCGGTTCTTCTCTTTTTATTTGCAGCTGATATGAATTCATAGCATCTTCAGCTTCATTCGGAATACCCATAAATTGGGTGAAGGTAAGCATATCCTGTAGCTTTTTAGGAAGGGAGCAATACCCATGATAGTTGCTTATGACTATATCATTGAATGTTTTAACAAGGGGCCTCCTTGTACTTTTAGATGTAGTTGTACCTCTAGTGTGTCTTGAACTCTTTGAAGGTGTTTGATCAAATTCCCTTCCTGCTTGTTTATTTTTACATAACCCTGTCATGATGATTCTTTTTATGTCCAACTGAAAACCAAATCAATCACACCAAGTGAATGCAATTATAACCCACAGGTTGGCAGGATTATGCTTTGATACCATTGAAAGATCCCAAATGGATCATTTTGTTGTTGCTGCTGTAAATTCTTAATTAAACATACTATATTTTTGTAATTTTCCGGTGATCTTATAGAATAGACAGAAGTTGCAGAAAGGGATTGTTTCTTTTTGGGTTTGATGTTATAAGTAAAGTAATTGATAAATAGCAACAACTGTGAAATAAAACAGTAAACAATGTTCATATGTAAGAACACTTAAGCAATCTGAAAATACTGCAAATCATACTAGGCAAATAACCTAGTTTTGTATTCAGCAAGAATTCATACATTTATTTGGAGCTGTTCTCAATCTGGATTGATGCCAGATGGAGGAATATTATTGGCAACGAACAAGGAAGACCAAATAAGCTGAATACAACCCTTCAAGCCAACATAGAAACAAGGCGTGGTTGCAAAGGAGGCGTGGAAGCTGCTGCAAATCACATGGCAACTGAAATAGACTAGCCACCTTGTTGAAACCCCCAATATGCACGCTGAATTTTCAGGACAAGAAGATGTGTCTTCTATCTCTGACAATCTCTGTGCAATCCTGGATAAATCCACTGTCAACTCTTGTTGAGGGCTACGTCCCAGCAAGCTCAGACCTGGGGTTTGCCTCCCAGACCAAAATCACTCTTCCAGAGCAATTCCCAAATTCGCAAGTTTCAAAATGATCAAAGATGCTATCAATTAGGTTTTCATCTCCTTATAACTCCTTTCCCTTTGCAAGTCGAACCCTAAAGAATAATAAAGCTTGCGCTTTATAATTAAAGCGACACTTTCCCAATTATGGCGTCAAACTATAGAAAAATATCACTTTATTGCGAATAAATAGCTTCAAGCATCCAAAAAGACTCCGAGAGGTGAGAATCATGTAGCAAAGTTCAAGACCTTTCCAACGAGCTATAACACATAGGCATATCAAACCAGATGAAGCCGAAAACCCCTTATTACTCCAAAATGGCTATATACATAGCCTTATTTTAATTTATTTAATCGCTAACTTAGGAAATATTTAAATATATTAAAATATTTCCATAGATCCAATAATAGCCCAAAATAACCAACCAAACAAGAATTTGACTTCGTCACCTGTCTATGACTGATGCCGGACAGGATGGGCCAACTAGTAGTTCCATCCCTAAAATCTAGGGATACTCCTAGAAACTAGGAAACACACCCAATCTTCTTGAAACTGAAACCATGGAATGGTCCCGTGGAACCTCAAATATGGAAACTACCACAACCTCCTAAAAAGTAGGGAATCACCCTAAAAAGTAGGAACCTCTCTCCAAACACTTGTAACTGCTCAAAAGGATCCTGCTCTACTACTGTGTCCCCCAGGTGGTCATTCAGTCAACTGCCAGTTCTCCCTAAAAAATAGGAACTGTCGTTTGATGGTCCAAAATGGCTCACAGCCCCTACAAAGCTCCATGACCCTCAGAATGAGTCCCCTAACCATGTCATTGACCTACGGGAACTTGAATGGTAGGTCAACCCCTACTCATCTCATGTCACCTAGAAAAGGGGACATTACATAAAATCATTTTTCACTGGTTGCTCTTTACTAAGAGTTGTAGCTTCAAGAAAATTACAAGATGGAAATACTTCTTAATCCTCCATTTTTCAATGAAATAGTTTAATAGACCATGGAAAGAATTTGTTTCATCCTTTGAACATGATTGTAACTCCAAAATTCCTTCATTGATTACTTAGTTTTTCAAATCGATTATTAAATCTAACAAATTTGAGGACTTTGCTTCCTCATTGTCTGCTTGGTTTTTCAAATCGATAATATATTTTCGACCGTTATTCTCAATGGATATTGTATTCTTTTTCCAGTTATGATTGGCTTTGTCTATTACTAGCCAACCCCAATCAGACAATGCATAGTACACTTTTTTCTTAATGAATTGACCACAAAGTTTAGCAAAAATGATTGGGTTCCAATAATTACCTTTTGTCCCATTAGAACTCCAAGTAGCTTAATACCTTGTATGATATATACCCACTTTTTGAAAAGTTGGGGGCCAAATGGTTGGCTTGCCGAAGCTTCTCTAAGTGTCTTCTAGAAGTACATTCATGCCAGGCCTGCCATCAATAATTGTATTGGTGAGATTCCTTCCAAGGATCTCTATATTCACCACCACTAGTTATTTTGCCTTGTTCGTTATCAATAACATTGGATCAATCACTTGGTCGGGCGGTAGTTTAGGTTCAGTTATAGGATCTTCATTCTCATCATATTCCAATTGGGTCATAGCATGCACCATCTCATTCTCCCCCAACAAAACAACTTTTCGAAGTTCAGGAATACTTTGTAATAAATCCATTACATTAATTGGTATGATAGTTTGAAGTACATGCCTTGTAATATATTTTTTGGATTATAATTGATTTGTTACTAGAATTGCATTTGCATTTGAGTGGCAATGTTTGTTATCCATAGCATTCTCCACTTCGACCTTGGCTTCAAGAAGCCTTTCTTTTTTGGTACATGGGTTTGAATACATAGCCTTCTTTGCTTGGATACATGTAATGGTCAGTTTTTCATTTTGCTTGTCAACATCAATTAGGTTGATGCTAGCCTTTTTCTACAGACATCTAGTGTTTTCATTGTGATGCCCCCATCCAATCCAAACATGCATTCTAAGATTAGTTTTTATAAGCATAGTCTGTTGAGGTCATTTGAATTCAGGACGTCTCCTATGGAGACAAATTTGAAAGTAAAATTTGAATTTGTAATAGCAATGCTAAGATTGATAACCACAAAAACAACAATCAAGAAGAGAATTCAGGACAGTGAGTGTATTGAAGAAGACTTTGACGTTTGTTTCAAATACAGAGATATTAAGCCTAACAAGTCGACTTCATGGTGTATGGAGATTTGCATCATATGTAAAATGATCACAAAAAGTATGCTGGCTGATAACAATCAAAAGAAGAGTTAGAAGCAACTTGAGGCCAGTTGTTTAAGTAATATGATTTATATTAAGTATCCTGAAAGCATCGAAAGACATTAATATCACAGGACAAAGATCTTTATAAAGACTAGGGATTTTATTAGAGGTAATCACCTCCCTTGTAAAAATGAAAGGGAGTGATGAAATGTTAATAGAGAGCAGTGATTGATTATATTTAACAAGTCAGTGAACAAGTGATGAGCACTAAGCAACTAAGCCAGCAATCAAGGAAACAACAATTACATAAACTTATGTAGATCAACGAATCTGATAATAGTGTGTAAAGCAGCGGTTCATTTGTACAGTTAAGAAACAACGATTAATAATAAAGAAGTACGGTTTAGTATATTCTCATGAAAGCCATGATTTGTTAAGGACTAGTGATTATTCTCTAAAGGATACAATTAAGAAAGAGGTATGACTTGGGAATGGATGTGCCTATTTGAAGAGAGGTATCTCTAAGAAAATGATGATATATTAAAGGAGATTGAATCATCCTTCCAATCATTGAACTTGTTATTTAATTTCATTTGTATCCATTATTGGATTGCTTAGTTGAGCATTAGCCTTCAAAGGCAACATCTGGTTGCATATATTCAAAGTCAGAAAATCAGGAACAACACCAATCTCATTGCATGCTCCAAAGGAATAATTAGACACAGCAATTAAATCATCATTGCTATAAGCGATAGTGGAAGACATTTGCATATTTATAAAGATAGATCAGGAACAACAAGATATATCATCACTATAAGTGATGGTAGCAGACTTTAGCCTATTCCTTAGTGTCATATCAGAGACATCTATCAGCAATGTTGATTGTACACTTCATATTGTTATAGCAGAACTGCAGATCAGATATATAGCCGAGATCATCTTGCATAAATCCCATCGATATTTTAGAGATAGTAGTGATACTCTATCATATTGATAGGTATTATATCATCTGACATCATATTATAAGTGGTATCAATTGTAAATCCTAAGGATAAACATTTATAATCAGATCCTTATATATTATTTTATACTAAGTGGTATCAGTCAGCTTTTTAGAGTCTTTAATTGGAAAGAAGTCTCTTGTTTTTATAGAAAGAAGTCTCTTGCAATTGATTTGTGAGTTGATAGTCCCTAATTCCTAAGAATTTATATAAGGGGACATTGCATTCATGGTCTCCAAGTCCACACAATTTGCACAATACTTGCATTGTCCTACTTTTTTTGGCATTTGTTTTGCAAAATATCCCCGTTCATTACATTGTCTACTTTGTATGATACAACGTTCTTTGGGGTCATACTATGTTTGGATTCAACCTCCTCTTTAATTCTAATAACCACCTTGAGATGCAATATGTGGCTTCGATGGAGTTGACATCTCTCCCTATGTAAAGAGTACTTGTGTGCTCCAAGCCTTCAAATTGTATGGCCTCTTCGTTATTGAATGCCCCATAGCCTAGCAAATCTCACAAAACGTCTTTCTAGGAGAATAACCTTTTGTTTGCCCCTCAATTTTGCATTTAGTTCACCATAGTTCATTAGTTTCTTTGTTTGTTTCTTTCTTTGCCTTCAATTCTTTCATCATTTGGAGCATGTCCCTCTGAAGTTCTTATATTGTTTTTGATTTATTATTACTGTTGTCATCTGAGCTTCCATCTTCCTCTATTTTTCTTTTACCATGCGAGGCATTTTATCTTCACTTTTGATGTCCATTGCTCGATTGTAGGTTTCAAATAGGACAAGGGTGGCACTGACTTCATCTTTTTTCTTAATGACAGAAATAGGCCTTAAAGTAACCATTGCCTTTTTGACCATCAACGTTTCCAGTTTCACCAAGTGTTTTTGAAGTATACAATTATAAGCTTGTATGTTTTTGTGCTTATCTTTTTTTGTTTTGTAAATTTCCGCTATTATATCATAATCATCACAAAGCAATTTAAACTCTTCAGCGAAGGCCTTCTTTAATCTCTCCCATTTATTTTGGGAGGCTTGGTTCACTTATGTATACCAATCAATCACTACACCTTACAAGGTGGTTAGAAAAGATCATAGCCAAATTGCTTTCTCATCTTGCCCATTTGTTGTCTAGATTGTTTGACAAGTTTTACAATACCTAATGGGATCCTCTGATCCGTTTCCTGCAAACTTGGGAAACTTTTGTTTTTCTCTAGTAGGGCTTACTATGATTTTATTCTAATGCAAACCTAGCACCTAGAATTTATTTGCTAGGGATTTTTGACTCAGATGTTCTGGCGCTTCTCTTGCACTCTCAACCATGTAGGAAGTTCCAAAAGTCCTTCAAACTCCTCAGAAACTCTTGACTTCCATGCTTTTATGTTTAAGCATTTTCAAATTTTTATGCTTTTTTTCTAATTATCTTTGACTTGATTGAGATTACCTATTGGGCCTCATTTTGATCCGCTTGCCTTAGGACTCATCTATTCTAGGTGAGTCTTATAACTATGGTTCTATGTGACTGTTAAAGTGCCATATGTTTCTTAATGAAGTCGATATTTAATGTGAGGATGAAGCATATTGATGTTTATTACCATTTTATTTCAAACATGGTATAGGATGGGAGGGTGATGTTGAAGAAAGTTGATGCTTTGAAGAATGTTGTTGATGCATTCATAAATATAGCGAGCTCATAAAAATTTAGGTGGTTCTATGAGTCCTCCCGTCCCTTTGCTCTTCTAATGTTTAGTATATAAAGAATGCAATTTTTACCATATGAAACATAAAAACTTTATTTTTTGGTTATAGATTGTCTTTGGGTTTTGGGTTGTTTAACTTATCTTCTAGGGATGCTTGTTGCATAAAAGAAAGGGGCTCCAATGGCCTTTTGGATCAAAAGCTATGGTCTCAAGAAATTGGGCCTTCTAGATCGGAAATTTAGAATCATATAAAACATAAAAAAGAGATGTACGATGGAGTTACACTTTTTGGCCAACTTATGATATTTTTTACAACACATAATAAGGCATCCTTGAGATAATGAAACCAAAATGGAACACCCAAGTTGGTGAATGGATTTAAATCAATTCTTAGGAAAGATTAGAAATAAAGTGGAACACAAGAAAATAAAGTTTGAAAAAGTCAAAATTAAGAAAATATGTCATCTATAAATAAGTTAATGATGGACTTCAAATTTTATTTGAATCTAAAAATGAATATTTAACATATAAAATGAAGACTTAGCTACTTCAAAATCATAAATTTGAAGTGAGTTCAGAAGTGAAAGTGAGAGCTAGGGTTTCAAAGCAATTCAGAGTTGTTTGGAGCAGAGCTTCACACAATATTAGAGTGGATCCCAAATCAAACCATGAATTATTTCATATGATCAATGAGAATTGTTGGATATTTCTTGATTTATCTACCCAAGGAAGCAAATCGATTTCTTATTGATTAAAATCTCATAACAATATATTTTGTTTGCATGAGAATTATCTAATAAATATATATGTTATCTAGAAGATGATAGTGTTTCCCAAATTAGAGAGATCCTTTAAGGTTATTTCATTAAAAAGTTAATATGGGGATCTTGTTATACCCTAGGAGGAACTCCAAAGTCCTTCTGGTCGATAGTTTGATGTATGGCTAGGTTAATTAGCTCAAGGTAATGTGTAACGTGCAATCATCATATCGTACATGAATCTGCACACAATGATAGACATCGATGCAATAACTCTTATTTTCTGTTATAATCTGGATGGGGATGAATTGATGAACCTTTCTAGTGATAAGCACTTCCAAGTTTTTTGTAAATTTGATTTCTCTATTTGTACGTACAACACTAGTGGTTACAAGAATACAAGCATAAACAACATTATCAACTTATAGGAAAGATAATTATCTGTCATATGTCTCATCAACATCTATTGAATGATTAATATCTCATTGATAGATAGCAGTTATCACTCGCATCTTCAAGCCAACCTGTAGATGATTCTAAAAACTGAGTGAAGAATACCTAGCATGTATATTTTAAAATCTTGCCTAGGCATAGGATTTACCTTGATGTCGCAGAGGTAGAGAATCTCAATTATTTGGTCTCCAAGAAGATAACTTGAGGATATCAAACTCTTAATATCTCATCATGGGACTCATGATGAGAACCTTCTCTGGTTTCTTTCATTGAAGTAATGCTGAGGTAGGAAATATTCTCTAAAACATCTATTTTCAATCTTTTTCAGGAAGTTCACCTTGTAGGCTAGCCCTTCGCTTATGTTCCACAACTGGGAATTGCACATTGCATTGTTAGTTGGGGCAAGTTACATCTGGAGTTGGATGCAATATCTTATGCATTTTTAACATATAACATGTCTCTTGGGGGTTTTAATTGATGGTTCATTTATGAAAGCCCTAATGATTTACCCCCTAAGTGGAGCTCAAGGTTCATGGGGATCTGCATGGGTATGCATACCTTCTTGAATAATGTAAGAGGTAAATAGGAAAACAAAATTGTTGTGGGCTTCCAAATGGGATATTGTGCCAATGTGGTGCCTCACTTCATAGTGACCTACATACTATTTTTAAATATACCTCTATTTTTCTATCTTAATGGTATGTAAAATGTCTGTATATCCATTTCTAAATAATCTCCCTTGAATTAAGAAGAAAGGGAAAGAAAAAAATATTGAGTTTTGTCTTTTGTGTCATATACTCAACTCTTATTGTCTCTTTTGCAAGATATAGTTTCTTGAAATGACTCTTAGTTAAAAGAAAATATCTAATTTAGCAAGCTAAAGATTATAAACAACTTTTTAAATATTTGAAATCATTGAGTGGGGTTTCAGTAAATTACAATAATTTTTAGGATCGTTACAGAGGTCAAAACATTATTTTTACTTTGTCCTGCATCTTGTTCGTTTGGGACTTAGGTTTCTCATTTGTTGGGGTAAGCTGCACCTAGAATTGGATGCAATTTTTTTAAAAAATTTCAACATTTAACATGTCTCCTGAGGATTTGAATTCAGGGCTATATGATGAAAGCTACGATGATTTACAACTTAAGCTTAGATCAATTTTTCATCTTCCTGTTATGTAATTTGTCTGTCTTTATATCTCAATAACTTTTCTCTGAACAAAATAAACAAAGAGAAGGGACTAAATATCTCATGCTTTGTCTTCTGTGTCATATACCCAAATTGCATCATCACCTTTGAAAGGATTTAGTATCTTGAAAAGATTATTAATTAAAGGGCCATGTCTACACTGCCCTAGAATTGATGATTGAAATAGTAACATTGATGTTCACTTGATTAACTTGGTCGGTTAAAAGAGATAATTTATGTTACATTATGTTCAAACATTTCTCTGTTCTCATTTGAAGGTATGAAGGTATTTGTCTTTAAATTTCACAACTTCTCAAGTAACATTTCGTTCGATGTAAACCTCAACAAGATTGTTCTATCTGCTATCGATGTGAAAATTAATCCTGGTTTCTTTAGTTTTCAAAGACCTTTGCACCTTTGGATGCTAATAATAATTTTTGTTTGATAATTTTCCTACCTGTTATATCTTTTTACAGGAGCTCAAGTCCTTATAATTATGGTTACCAATGAAGACCAGGCCCAGCATGCATTGTTTGGAGAAAGGGGAGCAGTTTCAGGCATGCAAATTAATTTTCTTTTAGAGTATATGGATTTTCAGGAGTACTGAATTTTCAAACATATGAATAATGGTGTCTAAGGCTGTTACCTTCTCACCCCTGTATTGGTATATTGCTTGTTCTATGCAGCTTTGCCAGATGGGGCATCAATTATATTATCTTCAACAGTCTCGTCAAGTTTTATTAAAGGGCTAGAGAAAAGATTAAGAGGTATGCTTTACAATATTTTCTCTTTGTTCCAAGACTTTCCTAGAGATAGAATTTAACTTATTTAACCCAATAATATTAAAAGCCTTAAGTATCTTTGAAAATTTCATTTGGGTATCATAGTTTCCAAAGCAGTAAAATCTTAGGTTAAGATATTATCTTCAATGGGTTGTTGCATAGCAATTGATGAATCTTCATGTATCTTGGCTCTTGGGTAGAAAAGGTTTTAATATATTCCTCCATGGCATTTAATGAGAAATGAAGGAAAATTGATAAAAGGGCATTTTACATCTGTGCTTTACATATGAATTGTGATTTTTTACTTTTTCTCTTTTTCTTGGTAGTGTAAATTCTTTCAATAAAATTTATGTCTTTCTGCATTTTAAAAAGATAAAAGAATACTTAAAATCCCAGAAAATTAATACTAATTTTAGGAAGTTTATGCTTCACATAGTATTTCTTTGTGTTATGTCTATTTTCTTGAAGATGGGTCCCTTGCATAGTCTGGCTCATATCCATCTCCTTATGAACAAAATGTTAGTGAGAAGATGATTTATCATTACTCTAATGAGGAAACTCATTGCAATTAATCATCAAATAAAATGCTACTTTCGGATCGGTTTGGTCTTCAACCTGCACAAAATATCCTTTCTTCAATGTAATCTTATATACCTTCAATCTTGTTGCCACTATTCAGATAGCCTTGCTTAAATGATAGGTTATATATATTTCTAAGGTTATACAATTTCAATAGCATTCCTTTTACCTCATTCTTTGAACAGGGGATGTTTTAGGGGCAATAGGATGGGGAGAAAATATCCCACCATTGTTCCCCTAATTTGAGCCCCCATAGGGTCATGTTCCTAAGACAACCTTGCACATGCAAGGACATCAGCCATGACTCCCTTTAAGAGGACATCCAAAAACTCTTTGACCATCTTGGGGATGATAGGTTGTCACCCAAAAAACCCCTACAACTAGAAAAACAAAAACAAAAACAAAAAAACAAACCTAAAGGGTAGCCCATCAAGCCCTTTGATGCAAGAGCATCCAGCTTCACAAGATTCTATGTCTTAAAAAACAATAGTTGGTTCTGCTTTAAATAAATTATCATCTTTCTTTGGTTTTGGTTGTTTTGTCTAGAAGGTTTTCATTATACATGCATACTCAAAAGGTTGCTACAAGCCATCTACAAGGTACTACAATTTTATAATAAGTTGTTGCAGGCATTCAATAGTGTGTTAGAGGCACATGTGATGTTATTGTAGGTATATGGAACTGCTACAGATACTTTTTAGACTGCAGGGAACGGGATAAAATGCTATAGGTCTTTGATGATAAGTGATGAGCTAGGTCAATTTGTTCATGTGATTATGATTACTTTCAGTATTGTAATCAATGTCAAATAGATATAAAATGATTTCATGTGTTTTCTTTGTTCCAACTACCGATTTTTCAACTTCTTAAAGAGGCTGAGATTTTATGATTTTTGGCACAGCTGGCATTAGGTCATTAAAACATCACAATTTGGTTACTGCTTATTCTTTTCTATTGTGTGTGTCACCTTCTTAGAGGTGGCAATCGTTCATATTCTTGTGGGTCATTGTTCTTGTTTTACTGATCATTGATGACCATAGAAGATGCTGAAAGGGGTATTTGGAATTTCTTACAACTGAGAATTGGATAGTTATTATTGGTAGCTGGCTGTTGATCTCCAAAAATCAAAGTTCTTTGTTGGTGATTTAGAAATTTATGTAGAGGAATTGGGATCACTAACTAGGGGTGGAAAAAATAAAACGCAAACCATTTAAGGAGAGAGTCGAGCTAATGTAGTAGAGTAGAGAGAATAGCACAAAACAAATTAGAGAAGAACATGAGGGATAATTTTTCAATCTATAGTTCATCCATCAAAGTCATGAACAGTAATTAGGGCTTAATTCTGAGTGTAACTATTTCTTTTATCTCTTCAACATGTTTTTAAAGTTTTGAAATGCCTGAAGATTTTGGATTAATGCAAATAGAAATTATTTTTTGTGCTTCAATAGGTTTGTGTGATTATTAGAGAGAGTTGGCTGTTAGATTTAGGCAGTCTTTTGCAAGATCCCCCTGCCTAGATTGTATCAATTTATCAATGAGTATCAAAACAAGGTTTCTTGCTGGGTTGTGCCGTCAGAAGCTTTAGAAGAATTTAATGCAGGTTTATTTGAGTCCTGCGATTGCAGAGAGTAACAAGAAGACATGGCATATAGAGGAAGACTGAGGGTACCTAGAGTTGTAAATAAAGTGGAGATGTTGAGAGGTATTACAACCATATTGGATGCAATGGAGACACCAAAAAGAAGAGGAATACGTGTTGAGGATGTAAGCAATGATGGAGAAGCAATAAGTTGATAGCTTGAAATAGAAAACCTGATAAATGAACTTGAAAATCTAATTGTAAAGGCAATTTTGAAGATGGATGGTAAAGCAAAGTTGGATGCCCCTTGCTATAGTGGAAGTTTGAACTATGAGTAGCTTATAGAAGAGATTACTAACATGGAGAAATATTTGACTATGAGCCAATGGAAGTTCATAAAATGGTGAAGTTTGTGCATCCTTGTTGTGGGATCATGTACATATGAACAGATGGAGAGGTAAGGAGAAGACCAAATCTTGGGATCGGATTGTGAACTTAGTAGTAACCCTAGCTGCCTGACTGCACAAAGTTACAATTGAACAGAACTTTTGTATAGACAGAATAGGGTTAAAATTCAAGTACAAATTATTAAACAGATTAGATCTCAGGCACTAATGAACACCAATTTCATAACACTGTTTCATTTATTTATAACCAACCAAACTTTATGTATCAAAACGACCTACTGTACACTATAGTGGAACTATATGAAAACTAGGGTTTACAAAATGAGTTCTCACTTACAACCCCAATCTTCATTTCTGATCTGGATGCTTTCTTGCCACATTATAACCCTAGATAGGGTGACAGAGTTGGACAGATTTGAGTTCAATTGCAGCTTGCAGGGGCAGTGTAGCACTTGATAAATCTGTAATTTCTGAATCTTCGTCTCTTTGTTGGCACTTCCTGCCTGATAGGAATCTAGGATTACGCATGGAACTCAAGAGGTACCTGCTTTTTAGTCTATAAAAAGACAAAGCAATACTACAAGGTGGAGTTTAACGGTGATCAATTTTTTATCATTGATAAGTTGGATCAATAGTGAAATAGATGCATTGGGAATTAGTAATGGAAATTTATACAAATTTGTGGAAATAACTCCGTGGTTCCAACCTCTTCATAAAAATGCTGATTGGAATACCCAAGTTTTTGCATTGGAGTTTAGAACATTTTTTAATGTTTAGATTTTGGTATTTGTAAGAACATAGAAGGTGATGCTAGGAATGCGATTTATTAAATAGACTAAAATTCGTGATGCATACTATGAAAGCAACATAGTAATCCATTTCAAAAGTGAAGAACATGGTGAGAGAGAATGCAGTTGGTGTGGTTCACAGTGACATGCGGAGTCATGTCAACTCAGGCATGTGAGGCGCAAGAATACTTCTTGGTGCTCATTGACAACTTTTCAATGAAGACTTGAGGACCCACATCAATTCAGCTATGTGGTGGTGTTGGATACTTTCTACTTTCTAGCATTCATTGACTAATTTTCTAATACTTCACGAGTTTCAAGAAATACATGTACAAGACAAAAAAATCAAAGATGTTGAGAACAAGAATGGTAAAACCAACTAAAACATATCTAATTGGTATTGCAGCTCTTATGGAATTAGGAATCTACTTTCACATATATACAACACAACTTAGTCACAGAATGCAACAAATAATCCTAGTTGAAACAATAGGAAGCATGATAAAGGATCAGAAGGATTTATCTTGGTTTTGAGAATAAGTGTTTATGATAGTGCACATTCTTACTTGAAGTCCTATCAAATCAATTAGTTATGCTTTAAGCCACCCAGGAGCGGGAGAAATTTTTGAAATGTAGCCCTTCTAATGAAATAGGATTGCCTGGACATTAAAGGATATACCATTGCCTAAACTGTTACTTCTAAGGATCCTACTTCAACCTAAAACTATAATATGAATGAAAGCAGGATTTGACGAAGAAAGATGTGTATTGTTTTAGTATTTAGTTCATATTTCAACATCTTTAATTACTTTAAATTCATTGTGAACATAACAAGTGGGAAAGATTTCACTCTTCTCCTGAAAGATACAAATTAGTTCTTCACAAAAAGTCTAATGTCTCACAGAATCATTCCTAACAGAATTTTTCAATGATGTTAATATCAATTTGTAATTATCTTTTGTTTATTATGATAGGCATCTTGAGTATTCGCATAAATGGATGCAATTATATGCTTTTTCCCAAAAATGTTTCATTGTCTTTCTATTTCATGTTATAGTTGGCACATACATTTTTATTTATCCTTAAGCTGTTCAGTACTCCATATATCCATTCCAGGTGAGAACAGGGACTTACAGTTAGTAGATGCTCCTGTATCTGGTGGTGTGGTTAAGGCTGCTAATGGAAAGCTTACAGTGAGTGGATACACTGTTTTCATGTTTGAAGTAATTTGTACATAAAGCTATAATATATATTCTAGTAGTTTTATTTTCCTGTGCAGCTGTATTTTTTTTTTGGTTCATTTGAGACTTAACACAGGCCAATATCCTTAATACTCATAGGACTCATGACATAACCAGTCTGCTATTTTTCCAAGGTCAGTTAATTGATGATACATTCTGTAGATAATGGCTGCAGGAAACCACGATGCCTTGAAGCGCACTGGTGCTATTTTATCAGGTGATGAGAATTTTCAGAAACAATATAAATAGTGGGACAATTGCGTGCATTATAATTGATATCTGGATATGTCCCATTTTACAAGTCTTAGACTTTGGATAATATAAGATTGCTAATATTGTTGTTTTCTGCTAATCAGCTTTAAGTGAGAAATTATACATTATCAAAGGTGGAGCAGGCCTTGGCAGGTATCTTTATGTTCCAAATTTTATATTTTATTCTCAATTTTTTTTTGTTAATTTGTTTGCAGTTTGGAGATGTAGGTTAACTGCATATTTGGATTAGAATCTGACCCAGCTGCTTAATTAGGATATAATAGATGAACTGTAGCTTCTAGACCATTTACAAATAGTAATGATGTAGGGGCAATGCAACTTCAGTTTTGTTAATGTTTGGTTTACTTTTCTTTGGCTAGTTCTGTAAAAATGATAAATCAGCTTCTTGCGGGGGTTCACATTGCTGCTTCTGCTGAAGCCATGGCATTTGGTGCTCGGTTGGGTTTGAACACGCAGAATTTATTTGATATAATTTCAACTGCTGGAGGACATTCTTGGTATGTCCTTAAATTTAAACATGCTATTATTCAATTATAGCTGTTCATGATGAATCTTTTGTAATTAGTATTGCTAAAAATAATTGGGTACTTGAGCAGTGACAACTCAAGGATTTTTCAATCATCAAACTTATCATCCCCATTGTACACCAGAAAATGGTTAAATTTGATAAATCCTCAGAAATAAGTGTCAACCGTAATTTTCTGGCATAAAACTTGCAGTTTTAGCACTATATACCAGAGTTCTAGCTGAGACTATGAAAGCAATAATGCCTACAGTTTCAACCTTTTCAAATGTGTGTAGGCATCAAGATTGAGTCACAACTCCATAACTGGCATATAGTTCTAACGTCTTAAACCATGAAGAGTATCAGTTAGATCTTTTAAATCTTGTTGCATGAACTCGTGTGTTAAGGACTGATTCTTCTTGTTCTTTTGCTTGAAATTTCTTGTCTGTCTTTGGACTTGACTTGCTATTTGATTAGTAATTATCTAAGTTGTAGGGTACACTTGTCCCAGCCCAAACAGATTTAGGTCCAGGTTCAGGTTTCCCTCATGTCCACCTTCAGCATGGCTGGAAAGGCCTAGGTATGTCCTGGGTACCTCTGAGATATACCCAAGGTTAATTGGGACCTCTGGGCCATGGCTTAGGCATACCCACAAGGGATTGACCCTTAGAAAGAAGAAAAAACATTAGCAAGGAAAGGAAAACACATTATAAGAAAACAATACTAAAACATGTTGCTGTCATTCTTCCTTACATAACATCGATGCCTTTTCCTTGCCTTGCTTGGAGTAACTCAAATTTCTGTCTGCTCTTACTTCTTTTATACTTGTCTGATACCTATGGCGTTATCATTCTGCATTACGTGCTTTATGTTTTAAGTTATTCACCCGAGAGGGTAAACAGTAATCTTTGTTAAGATCATCATGGATCTCTCTTCTCAACTTCTCAGCGATTTAAGGTCTAAATGAAGTGTATCAGAAGGTTAACTGTGGATATCTTCACTCCCGTGTTGCCATTATAATAAGGGGGATCCATTTGTTTTTTATTTATATAATATTTTTATTATTTATAAAATTGTAAATTAATTTTTAATTGTAATTTATTTAATATTAATGCATTAGATTCTTTGTTATATGTGTGTGTGTGTGTGTGTGTGTGTGTGTGTGTGTGTGTGTGTGGCTGTACCCAGCCGTACTGAACTTTGGGAAAAAAATTGGTGAACGGCCAAACCCATACCTGAACTGGTCAAATAGGTAATTATTATAGAAAATCAGATTATGGTCATTTTATTCTTAATTGTTTTGCTGCATTTCATTCACTAAATATTTTTATCACAGTTATTACCTATTACTTAATGGTGCATGAAGTTGTAGCTCAATGGAGGGGTTTTCCTTAACATTTTCTTTTCCTTATTGCTGTGATTGTGATTAGCTCCCTTGTAAGCTTCTAATTATCTCACCATGTTTTTCAAATCCCAACGGGCAGTGTTCACTTTTTTTTAGATCTAATGAACTACAAATATGTTAAGATAAATCCTTTCTTTGCCTGGTATGCAAAAGCTTAATTTTATTCTCTTCCTGTTCTTTTCTGTTGTTCTTTTAATTGAAGCTAGTAAATATCGCATTACTTTATCTGGTAACCAGGTGAATGCATAACTAGACTTCTTTGACTAATAGCCAAAGACAGAGTGTATCGTTTCCTGCAAAATCCCCTTGTGATAAATATGTTTCCACCCATAGGCTTGAAGCCAAATGGGCAAAAGTATGAATTGCATGCAAATTTGGGTCTTGCTTCATTTTCAAGCTTTTGTGAGATGGCACTGACAATAAGATAGCCAAATCCTTAAACAGCCTACACATAAGGTGAAGGTGCAAGAGGAAATCCTTGCCAAATTGATTTGAAGAGCCCAAATTGTTCATATTGGATATAGTGAAAATGGCATAACCATTAGCGAACAATATTTTCACCAATTGGAGAAAGTTGATGCCAAAACCAAGAGCATCTAGGATGGCAAAAATGAAGAGCCACTCAATCTTGTCATGGGATTTCTCAAAGTCAATTATGATAAAAATTGCTTGCTAGTTTGATTTCCTAGATCATTGTATGCCTTCCCAAACAATAATTATGTGGTCTAATATAAGCCTGCTCTTGATGAATCCTATATGCTCAAGGGGGATTGTTAGTGTTGTGACCTTTTCACACATCACCCCATTGCAAACAGGGAACCCCTCTTTTTGCCTGTAGTTTTAGGTCTCAGGCAGTCTAGCAGCAGTCAAGTCTCCCCTTAGGTCAGATTTTAAGTTGTTATAGCTCTCAATGCTTAAGTAATAGATAGGAGTCAAGCAAGCAAGTGGACATGTCATGTCCCCATCCTTAACCCAATAATCGGATTAACAATTGTATATGGTACTAATATTTATGTATATTTATAACAAAAGTAACATAAAGGCATCGTGGAAAATCGTCTTATTCCACAAGACTTCACAATCTTCATATCAAGCCTACAAGTGAAACATAGAAACTAAGATGAAGTGGTGAAGACAAGGAATTGATATCCACCCATTCCCATGAGCAAGGAATGAAAACTGGAGAACATACTGAATCGGTGACCATAGTACTGATGTCACACAAGTACTCATGAAGGTCTCGTAGGCAAAACCTTATTGGCATAACAATGAATATTTATCATACCTGAAGGTAATTCCTATTGGCTACATCTTATTGATTAAGCCATTAGCAAACACATACTTAGTGGCAGACCAGATCTGACGCATGTCAGATCTGTCTGCCTTTGCAACCATTAATTATTAATACATGCATTAAAAGAGAGCAGCGATCTTATTACAAGGCAGCAATCTAGATAGTATTAATAATGAAGACCAATAGCTACGATGGTTATATTTAACAAAGACAATTACATGAAGGGGTGGCGATTGTTATACAAATCACAAATTAGCAACGGTTACGAAAAGGTATCCCTATGGCAGCGATTCACAAATAAAATTGTATTTATCAAGAGACGTCACCTTTTAGGGGGTTGTGTGGTTAGAAGAGGCACAACTTTTCTATCAATCTGAAGACTATAAAATAGGTTAGGATGGGAAAAGTAAAGGCATCGATCAAGGAGAAGACAGCAGTTTGGTAATGATATCAACTGCAGTATAGATCGATCATAATAAGAACAGCTGGACTGATTTATTGGCAGTCCTTAGTTTATATCAACATTATTGGTAGCAGCAGATTGATATGCTGTATCCTACCCCTGGAATTAATGTTTATTTATGATATTGCACAATGAATACTGTTAGGAGTAATAGACCAATACATGGCATGCACTAATAAGCTATTCCAATTATTCCTACAGATGTATATCTGTATATATAGACTGCCATAATATCAATAAGATTTATAATAATATCCGAAATATAAGTGAAAGAATATATATATAATGTCTCTATCAGAAAAAATAACAATATTAGATTGTAAATCAGAAAGAACTCTCAAGATAATAAACATTAAGAGGAATATGTAAATACAATTTCATTCTTGCTGCTATCATCAGTATTTAAGAAGATGGGGATGGGATGTACCAAAGAGGGGCAGTCTAAATCCAAGCAATAGGTTAAGTCCCAAGATAGGGTGGGGATCAGCGACCCATAAGCCTTGAGGGTATAGACCCAAGATAGGTAAGGGCTTGGATCTGTAAACTTTGAGGGAACCTATTGTATTTGGTCTCTAAGCGCTTTGGTAACATACATAGACCCTTCTCCCTTAAAACTGAAGTAGTTGTAGGGTCTGATATCTATACTAAGAACAAGGAATGATGAAATTAATCATCTAATGAGGAAAATAAATAAGCACTTGTTAATAACTAATAAACTGAAGAATATCATTGACTGGCTTCATGATTAGTCTCTCAGTCAATTTTAGTATATTGAAATAGATTAATTATGTTAATTAGGTAGGGGACATTACAGAACACCCTTAGGTTAGAATATAGAAGTGGGAATTGATCAGGTCTAAGAGATGATGAAAAGAAAGAAAACACTAAGTCAACCACTATGAAGAAGTTACTTTACACTGGGTGAAATCAATAAGTGAAGAGATCGAAGTGAGTTGCCCATGACTCGCCAAAATCCATGCCCAGGCAAAATCTACGACCTTGAAGACCTTGGTGATGCTAAATGAAAGTGGCAATGATTGAGTTTACCCCATGAATTCTCCAAGTTTACAGGCAAAAGCATTGAAATGATCAACTTAGACAAACAATGAAGCAATCAACTTGAAGTGGAAGTTATTGAGTTTGTCCATGAGTCACCAAAATCCATAACTCAAGGAAATCCACTACTTAAGGGGTCATGGAATGCAATAATGAAGGTAAGTTGCAAGGTCCCAATGTCTTGATGGGCGATAACAAAAATTCCTTGGAGTGAATTGGATGAAGAAATCTTGATGATGAAGGTGAGCAATGATGATCAATCCATGACTTGAGCACATGATGAAGTGAAGGAGAAACGATAAACTTGCTTAATCTTTGACTTGGAGAATGAAGATCAACAACATGATGAAGGCAAATTAATTGACTAAGTGTTGGAGTTTGCAAGCTTGAATGATGATGAATATCCATGGACTCGAGAAATCCACGCCTCACTAGAATCCACCACCCTCCAAAATCCACAAAGTAGAGAAATTTATGACTTGGAGCTGGATGGTAGTGAATTGTTCATGAGTTGACAAAATTCACAACTTGATGAGGATGTTTCCAACATTATGATATTAGATCAAGTGAGCGACTAAGTATGATGAAGGGGTGAAGCGATCAAGGCAACCAACTACTTGGAAATGCAAGTGAATTGCCCATGAGTGGAGAAAATCCACAACCCTCAAAAATCCATGCCTTCAAGAAATCCACGATGAGAAAAAATTTGCAAGCTAGGGTTAGGTAGCAACTTGCATAAGACCTGAGGAGTTTCAAGGCAAACTCTCATCAAGGAAGACTCAAAAGGAGTACTATCGGAGTCAAGGATTGTACACCTTTGGGCTAACATTGGAGATACCAACCTAGGCAAGTTCAACATGAAGAAATTCTAGGGACCTCTCTATAAGAGCAAACCCTCAGGAGTAACAAAGAAAATGCTTGAGAATGGGATTGTGCAAGCAACTGGCTTTGCTCCAGCTATCCAATGCAATGAACCGATAGTGGAATGTGCCAAGCACTACAATGCTAATACAAGACCAATAGTGCCACCTGACGGCAAGATCCTAGCACACCTATCAAAGGCTGCCATAGTGAAGCGTTCAACATACCTTATCACAAAAACATGATATACAAGAATAAGGAATGACCCAAAGAAATGCTTGGGCATCATCAACATTACCTCGAGTTTCTAGGACGGCAAAAATTTTTGCCGATTTTGGGGACAACGGGGGGATGGCAAAGGGGACAATTATATAAAATATATGGAAAATTTAAAATATATGCGGAAATTTCAATGTTCATATGAAAAATAGATAAAGCATGTATATATACACTATATTCATATGAAAACATGGATAAAGCATGTATATGTACATTATAGAACCTTAACATAACACGTTTGTGTTCAAAATTCATTGTCAATATGCCAGCACTTGTTTGCATGTAGTTCATTGTTTCTTTCAGGTTGGAAGATATTTTGATAGTATTCCACTACTATTATGACCTACACCCGCTTCTTTATGCACTATCAAGTTTTGGGTGTTTGTGAAACTCATTACCAAGCTGTTATTCATATTTTTGAGTGCTTTTGGCTATGATTCATACCTGTTTACCTTTCATATCAATGAAAATTACCTAATCAAAATTACCTCCCAAAAATTTATTAAATGTCTAATCTGTAAACATGATGCAACATGCCTTCCAAAAGGTGGGCAATTATTAGATTCAAATATGTAATAACTTATTTATTGAAACAAACTAAGCAAAAATGGCAACCATCAATATTTCACTCTCAAAATACAATTAGTCCCCCATCCCCGTAATGTACTATTGCTGAGGTGTGGGGACTAGAAAAAGAAATAAAAGAATATTTTTTTTAAAGCATTTTAGCCTTTTTTTAATTTTTAAATGTCCTGGGAAAAGGGGGATAGTTAGGGGACGTCACAGGCATCCCAATTGTCCAGGGGATGGGGGGATGTCCCCTTTGAAAATCATTGTCGTCTCCAAGTTTTTGGGACGTTTCCCACAAATCTTGCAATTTTGGGGACAGCGGGGGGACATCCTCTGGCCGTCCCCAAGTACCTAAAATGTCCTCAGTACGAGGACGATGGATTTTAGTCCGGGAACACATCCCCAAGTAACGTAGGCTAGGTCCCATCCCTCCAAGATGCCTAATAAACTCCATCGAGTGGACTTCAAGGAGGAGTATGGCGACCTGATCAAATTGCTCAACTAAATCATGGGGAGTCCTCAAGCCTCTTATTTCGAGACTTGGATGTTTTACTATGTGGAAGTAGTGATAGCAAATGAAGAGATGGTCAATTAGGCAAGGATCATAAGCAATAATATTGACTAGCAATTGAGGAGGCTATAGCGCACCAAGCAATTCTATATGAGTTCCTACATAGTCTACTCACTTGCAAGGGCTTATGGATATAAAGGACTAACATACAAAGGGCCAATTGAAAGCGGAAAAGGAGAGACAAGGGTGTTTGAATGCTATACAAAGTTGCACTTCCACAACAAGGCACACTTCAGGAGAGTGAATGATGCCTTCTCCTTGCACATAGTCAAGACATTGCAAGGTGGCATCCATTAGAGACTATCTCAGCTAGCAAAGGAATTAGTAAAGAAGTATTGGGCCCGGTTCATCCAATATCCCAAGTTCACATACATAAGATTTCAAAGATGCTCATCACCACCATATAAGCTTCCAAGGTATCCTACAGATAAGAAGGTATTGTTGGGACTCTAGAGGCAATTGGTCACTTATCTTATGATAAGATCCAGAAGAATAGACATAAAGCTAGAATTTCCTTTCCCATCTCAATTGGGCAGTCAATGGAAGTATGCCCGTCAATACAAGAGGTTGAGAAGTCAAAAGAGGAGATGAAGTTCTATCCCCTTGTTATCTATCCTTCATGAAGCAACTTTGATCCATATGATAACATAAGGAGGATCAATGGAAGCAGGCACAAGCACAGGCCATACCTTGAGGATTACTAGATTAACGCCAAGGATGACTTTGAGGTCAGAAGGAAGATGTTCTCTAGGCTGCCTATTGAGATCATAAGGACTTGTAGAGTGTTCCCTATCTCTAATTAAGTACAGGATGAGGGAAGGTGCCTCCAATGTGCCTATGAGCAAGAAAGAGACAAGGATATACAAGTTGATTGGAGTGACATGGAGATCACAAAATTAGAAGAACTAAAGAGACCTGTCATGGCAAACACAAAAAGGTGGGCTGATGCTCAAACCAACAAATTGAAAAATCAAAATGCACAATTAACATATGATATGATGGGAGATCCAGATTCATCTGATGAAGAGATAGAGAGCATAAGCATGACTAGTAATGCAGCCCAAACATCTCAACCCAAAGGTTCCAAGAGGAAATAAAGTCACAAAGAAGGATCGAGACAAAAGAGACTGAGGACGAGTTCAAGTCATCCTTCCACTAGCACCTCATCCATACAAGAAGTCACAATGAACAAAGTATACATCAATGCAAGTCATATACAAGAAGTCACAATGAACCAAGTATCCATCAATGCAAGTCAAACACTCAAGAAGGGTGGAGATCAAGCATGAATGAATCCTTGGAATCTACCATATAAGATAATTGAGATGATAGAGCAGATAAGGAAAAGCAACCTCAAACACAGGATCCTCCAGCAATGCAAGAGCAAGTTGTGGACAACACAACCATATGGGATGAAAATGTTGTGATCATGGATGAAGATGACAATGGGGAAAGAATCTCTCCAATCATGGAAGATCAGCAATCCAAGGAATCGGAATTGGAGAAGGAACAATCCACTATCCCAACATGGCTTAAAGAAAGAGTGACTAGGCAAGTGATAATAGCAGAAGAATACACAACACAACAAATGACTTGAGAGCTTGTTGGAGAGGATTGATAAAACAGTTGAGAAAAAGAAATCTACTAAGCTCTCCAAAATCACAAGAGACAATACAGGGTCCCAGACTATACAAATAGCTACTCCAAGAGTGGACAAGCTAGAAGATGAGAACATTGTTGATGACTATGAATTAACAACTATTGAGTTAGGCCCTGCTACTACTAAACAAGAGATGGAAGAGCTAAATGATTCAGTGAAGACAGTTTAGGATGGATTGAAGATGGTGCAAGAAGACAAGAGGAAGCTAGAAAAAGAATTGAATGTCCTAAGGAACTATGTCTAACAGATCGAAACTTCAACCTTCGAATGCCAAATATAGTTTAACTTTAGGCATTTCAAGCAATTTGCGGCACTTAATCTTCTTCGAAAAATGGCTGAGAATGATGTCAATGAATCTGAAAATGAATGTTCGTGTCTAGACTCCAAACTCACGGCAAATGAATGAACCAATAGGAATGCTCCTCTCTCAAATATTTTTGCCCGACTATATACCTCACATAATATTATTAGAGAGAACTATAGGATTCGATATGATATATCAATAAATTGAAGTCCTATGTGTTGCGGTTCATATTCCTATATTGCCATTAGCTATCAAATAATAACAATCTTGGATCCCTTTTTTGACATAATATTCACTTTACAACCCTGACGCTTTAATAATATTTAATGGCCCATAACATCCTGAATATCACAATCGTTAATCACTAGATTTTATCCAATAAGACAAGCTAACCCTTCATGTATTCCTCCATCATTGCTTCCACCCGATTCAGTCGAGGATTTGGAAGAAATGAGGACTACCTCTCACATGGTGAAGAGTTGGATTGATAATGCCTTCACCAAGGCAAATGAGTTCGTGGGAGAGTTAGCACACATATTTGAGAGAGTTTCAGCCATCTTTAACAGGATCCTATTGCTCACTGCTTCCTATGATGTATTTAGCTCAGTTACCGGTTCTTGCCTAAACTGGCTGGGTCCTGGTCCTGGTCCCTGCCCGGTCCTGGTCCCAGCCTGGTTCGCCCTGGGTCCCACCCGGGTCCTGCCCAGGCGGCTGGGTTCCCTGCGTGACACGCAAGACCCACAGGGAACCCAGCCGCCTGGGCAGGACCCGGGTGGGACCCAAGGCGAACCCAGGAGGACCCAGGTGAACCCAAGCCCGTGGGTTCCCAAAAACGGGGCCCACGGGTTAGAAAGCAATTAAAAACAATTTTTTAATCTTATTTTTACATCTAAACCCTAATCCGCCCCTCTATGATGCATTTCATGCATCAAAACATGCATTCAACCTATTCTACTTGCATTTATCTGTTATCATTTATGTATCATTGTATGGGAAAGTTACATTGTATGTTTCATATTTGTATGTTTGAACTGTGAACATATATAATTTTGATGTTTCAAGTTTGAACATATATATATATATTAAAAAAAATTAAAATATATATATATATATGTACGGACGAACCCGTACCCATACCCAAATTATTTTTTTTTTTGCCGAATCCGAACCTGAATCCGAACCGGAATCGGTAACTTAGGTATTTAGCCATACTAAGGAATTAACCATTTTGAGGCTGCAAGTCTTGATGGATATCCCTAAACAAATCTTGATAAATGGTGGAGTGGTGAAGGATGTATAGACATATGACTTCTATAGATGGTATAGCATGCTTAGGATGAGGAGGGACATGTTTGAAGGTATCAATAGCGGTTGCACTTGAGTTGAGGAGATGATCAAGGTAATAATGATAGAATCGTAATTACAGCTGAAGAAATACTTGGAAAAGAGATGAAGGAAGAGTTAGATGTAGATGTTGACAAATTGACAGAAAGAGTAAGATGTATCTCCTTCAAGACAGTTGGGTCACTTTCGGAAAAGCAATTGGAGGATATTCAATCATTCATGACACTTGTGAGCAAAATTCGAGACTCAGGGTCTGAGTGGGAGAATAATCCTTGCAATTCCTATAAGGTGGAACATTGTTCATAAGGTGCATAAGATGTATATTTTTTAATGCAGCAAATATTTTGACCTTGTTTGAATCTCATAAAGGAATTGTATACCAGATTTGCCTCTAAGTTTCTTATTACAGTTTGTTGTTGAAAGATTTATATGTTGTGTTATTGGGAAACATATTCTCTATTTGCAAAGATATTGGATGAATGAGAATTAGTTTTCATGCAAACTGTTTGCTAGTATTTCTTGAGACCATATTACAAATTCTGCAAAATTTGGGAAAGAACCGATTAGGGTCTTTACATTCCGGATGTTTTTGTCATCTTTTTCCTACAACAAGGTCACAAAAAACACTTTTGCAAAACTTGATAAGCACACAATTATACTGAGAGAGGGGGGTGAATCAATATAATACAATTTTTTACTTTTTCATCTTAAAATCACAATATCATCAATTGCATGTAATGTCCCTGCTAGTTAGGGATCACTATCCTGCAAAAACAAATTGTTAGAATACAATAGACATATATATATATATATATATATAATCTAAATTGCCACTGAATTTTAAAATACTTAATTACATAATCATCATTTTAATCTAAAAAAGGATACGAATGCCATACAAAGTATGTCCTTAGGTGGCTGTGAAGCTCGCCTTCTTGGAACCTATCTTGGTTCCAAGCCCTCCAGGAAGTCGAAGGTGAATTCGACTCCTATCTTGAATGTAATTTCTTACATCCAAGCCCTCTAGGAAATCGAAGGTTATTTGGATTCCTGTCTTGGGTGCAACCTCTTGCACCCAAGCCCTCCAAGGAAGACCATGAGTCATACCTTGCCTTGAGTGATGCATCCCATCACCCAAGTCCTCGAAGTGGACCGGCCAGATCCATCTTCTCTTGGTTGAACTTAATCAACCAAGCCCTACATATGCATATCAATAATCAGTATATATACTGCCCTAGGGATTTCATAATCCCTTCCTTAGACTAAAGGAGTTTCCTCCCTATAGCCTCCAACATGGGTTTACATTTGTATTTATAATGCACTTTGAAGATTTAGTACTATTTAATTTCCTAATCTACATTTTATGTTAACATGTATTCCTGATGTATACTTTAACATATATTCATATTAAATGTACCCTATCATTGTTGACATATGCATTACACCTTCCTTGATAACACCTATATTCCTTAATCATTCCTTATGAACAGATTAGTATATTAATTAATTGTATTCCTTAATATACACATGTTTAATGCCTTAATATAATCTTACTACTGTTCATTGAAATATTAACATATTAATTATCATCCTTAATTAATGCGCAATGAAACATATATTAATTAACATTAACATCTATTAATTATCATACCTAATTAATATTTAATGAAATATACAATGGTTACTATTCCCATATATTAATTCATACTAATATATTAATTTATAATATATTTACCTTACCTCTTACCTGCTGGTCCCGAGGTCTGCTCCTGGCTGCTCTCCCCTATTCCTTTTTCCTTCCCCTTTCCTTGCAGTGGCTGCTTCCCTTTATATCCTTGTGAAGGGATGTGAACCCCCACGATCCCCTTCCACACCAAGGGGTGCGGTGGCAGTCACAACCCATGCTGCGATTACCATCGCACCTCTTGGTGCGGGGGAATCGGGGGGTGGCTTTTTAAATATAATGATTATTAAATCTGCTTTAATATTTAAACGTAATGCTTTGGTTTATTTGCTTTAGTAATATTAAACGTAATACTTTTTGTTTTATTTGTTATATATTAAAATAACACTTATTTCATTATGTAAAATATATGATATTTTAATTAATTCTTTCCTTATTATATAAATGTATTTCCTCTTTAATATAATACTTATTATATTAAATGTATTTCAATCTATTTAATATAATACTTATTTTAAATATATTTCCTCTTTTTAATAGAATACTTATTTTATCGTATTAGTCATGTATTTACAATAATTTTATTTACTCGATCCCTATCCTTAATATTATTTACATAACTTTATATCAGGGGCTGATGCGGGTTTATTACATTGCACAATATCAATAACAAGATGAAAACATGATTTACATGGAAACCCTTATGAAAGAAAATCACAGCAAAATGTTGCTTATATAAAATTTCTCTTACAAATTTCATAGGCACCAACGCACAGAAGACACCAACCCCCTCTTGATAATTCATAGGCACCAACCCACTGGAGCTACCAATCCCCACCACTAATCACCAACTCAGAAAGAGACACCAATCTCTTTTGATAGGAGGCACGAACCTCAATCACAACACTATCTTAGTCTTCCTCAAAAACTGTTCTAACTAATCTGTCCAAATCTTCCTTGAATCTGATATAAATCACTTTGAAAGGCCTGCTGGAATTCTGCATTAAATCACCTTCAGAATCTTCTATAAATCCTTCAAAAGTTTGATTATAAGATTTTCATACATCTGCCCATAAGTCTCAGAATTTTCTATAAATCCTTCAAAAGTCTGCTCATAAGATCTTCATAGACTTCATACATCTTCCTTGAAGTTTATCATAAATCTGCCCATAAAGTCTTCACAAAGTTTTCATAAATCTGCGCTATTCTCCTTAAATCTGTTCAACTATTCTCTCCATTATACTTCATAACTCTGCTCCAAAATATGCTCTTAGGTCTACTCCAAACCTACTATAAATCACCTCCAAAAATCTGCTGTTAGACTACTCGTAAGTCTCTCCAAATCTGCTCTAAATCTGAAAGATATTTCATTAAATTGCTTGATGTCTTTACCTCAACTTCATCTTTTATTTATACCCTAATCATACCTTTCCACCCAAGAGGTTGGCCTCAAATGAAAATAGTAATTTTAGTTTAATTTCACTAAGGAGGTTTGCACATAAATAAATTTATTTTAACTTCCCCAGTATATTTTTTTTCAAGTCAGCCAACTTCTGCATATAAATAAATTTATTGTATTATTAATATGTAGGTCAGCCAATCCTTAAAATTCGAGTATTTATCTTTGAAACTCAATAAATATTTTTTAATTAAACCTCCTTTGACATCAATAATGAATCGTCTTGATATTAATTCCCCTTTGACTTCAATGAAAACAATATTTCCAACAAAAGTCCCACAGAAACAAAGATCGATAGAAAACCCCTTCAATGCAACAGTGGAATCAAGGATGGCTAGGCTCTGATACTAACTGAAAGGAAGATAAGTGTGTGGAAGACACTTCCTACACCAATCTTTACGGAAGAGATAGTGCAAAAACATTCTACACCTTAACAATTATGAATTTAGATGCGCATTCAATATAAAATAAATAGATAAATAGAATAAACCATAACACAAAGTTTACATGGAGAAAACCCTTTTGAGAGAAAAAACCCACACTCCAAAACATAGCCCAATGTATTATCAATAAATAATTACAAGTCAATAGCAGAGTTATGCTCTTGCATGAGTCGTCATATTTCAATAGGATTCTAGAGAAATTTTGGCAGCAATATGGTACTCAAGAATATATTGCACAACTCCAAAATACAAGTGCTAAATATATAGGAGATTACAATGCATTAATTAGACAATTTCAAAATGCAGTTCCCAAGATTGAAAATGCACAAGCAAGGTGCCAAAAACACTACACATACAAAATGGTAACTTTCCAATTGTCAACACATCTACACATGCAACACTGAAACTGCCAATTGTCAGCAAACTTGCACATCCAAAATTGCATTTATCAAATAATAATTGCACCTCCAAGGTGCACACATTCTATGCAAACTCAAACACAAAATAGAAAGTGCTAGCATGAGTAACTTCACTTGTAATAGCAACTTCCAAACTTTTTTCTTCGGAGATAGAAAATGCAACTTGTAATTGAATATCCAACAATGAGCTAACTATCAAATATGATTCCAGTCAAATCACACAAAAATGGGATGCCTACCTTCTTAAAAAATAGAAACTATGTCACCCATTCCACTTCACATGTATGAAGACAACTCAAGTTGCCACTCCCACAAACGACATCATTGGGTGCACATATAATTAAATAACATAGACAAATAAACTTAGGATAAATGTATTCAATAATCAACAAATAAATGCTAAGACTTTCAAACTATGTTCCACGAGGACGCATCCCCTGCCTTTTTTCCCTCGTACCCGTACCGGGGACGTGGGATGGGAATTTGCCGTTTCAGGGACGGATGTTTGGCTGTACGGGACGACGGGGGACAGCCAGGGGACGCCTAGGCATCCCTCGATCATCCTCGGGACAGCTAGCCGTCCCCTACAGCCCAGGATTTTTTATAGTCCAAAATAAAATAAAAGTACATTTTTTAATTTACAACAGAGGTTCAGCTGGCCCCACCAAGACCCCAAATAAACATTAAAATATAACAAACCCTAATCTAATGCATAAAACAAACAAAAGGAAGAAAAAGACACTCAGTTTGACATTTGCAAAAATAGGAAAAGAGCAGCAAGAAGAGAAGAAGCAGCTGGTTAAAGACAGTCATATATTTTCTTAGTTTTTCTTGACATTATGATAGACAGCTGATTATGGACTTCTATGTTTTAACTTTTCTATTACAGTTTATGTCATCTCATAGTTATGGATGTTTAATAGTTAATATTTATTATTTTATGTCTATTATGGATGTTTATGACATATGTTTGTTGGCAATGATTGATAAAAGCATTTTGAATTTTGGTAAAATGTTTGTCAATTCTCTTGTGAAATCTCAATTCAAGTCTAATGCAATGTATTAATGTCTATGATGGATGCTTAACCATTGTTATGATATGCATATTTGAAATTTCTCTATTTTTGTAAAAATCCCCCTATTATTTAAATAGTCGTCCCTTGCCATCCCCCCGAAAATTACCCAAAAGTACCCCTGTAACGGAAACACATCCTGGCGTCCCCTGCCATCCCCATCCCCATCCCCGAAACTCCGTGGTACTTAGCTTTCAAAGGTTGAGACAACTTAATCCCAACACAAATCCAAACCAGCATCTTTCTCTTACTCTCTCTTGCTTTTTTTTTAAATGAGTACAAACCTCTTTTCTGTTTTCACAAGTGATGTAAATTTGTTTATTTTTCCCTAGTTCCCCAAAATTTAAATACATCTATCACACCATGGAAAAATTAAAGTGTAAACATTTATCTTAGGCATAGGAAATGTTATAATTGGATTTCTGAAAATCAATCTCTTAACTGTTCCCTTTATTTGTATCATAAATATTAAATTTTGCTATCAGTGACTCTTGTTTTTTCACACTAGTAGTAGGGTATCAAGCGCTCATCAATAAATGGTAAGTCCAATTAGAAAAAATGTTCCTGTTTCTAACTAGAATAGAACCACCAACCACTCTTTACCTGGTAAATTGGATATGGTTTCTTTGTTGATTCAATATAGTGTTTTGAAATATCTGCTTCAGGTTTTGTTTTGTTCCTCTTTGTCAATCTATTGATGGTAACAAGTCTGATTGACTTCTTAGATTAATATGGGTTTATATACAATAAACAATCAAACTTGACCCCATCGACCTTGGGCCCTTATATAGATATTAATATCTGAGATTGTTGGGGAACCAATTAGAGTTCTGGTAACCACCATGTCAATATATAAATACTTTGTGTACAATGATCTCCAAACATGATCTGCGGTTTTCCTAAAATATTGTGATGCAGCTCCCAACATTTAATGCCATTTTACTATTGAAGATGGATTTCGGAATTGTAGGAAAATCCAATTTATTTTTAATTCTCATCTTTATGAGTTCAAAATTCTTCAAGTTTTTGCTTTCTAGAACTAAATAAAATGGTCAAAATTAATGTTAGATATTTGACCAAAGGTGTACAATTATGTTAATGAATCAGGTGATTACAACCGTATGTGTATCTATAAATATTAAAATATAACATGTAGATGGCATGTAACAGAATGCATCAATACATGGTAGGGCAAGTTAGACTAGTCATTGATTGATATTGTATCATCTTCTCTTCAGTGTAATACTATGCATTATTAATATACAAGCACCTTAAATTCCCAGCATAGTATCAGTGCACGTGTAATGTCCCCTCAATCGAATTGTTGCAGCTTGGTTGGCTTCATTCAGAAGTCAAATTGAATTGAATTGGGGCAGATTTGGCTTCTTACAAGGCAGATTTGTTGTAGGTTTCCCTATTTACTGTTTTGTTGTTAATTCTTCTGTGGTTTGGAGGCTTCTTTTCCCAAACACACAGCTTGCTCATTTATTGGCACCATCTTCCACTGTTTGGGTGTCTTAGTATTAAGTAAGAGCAGATCTGAATTGTTTCAGAATAAAAATCAGAACTTTGTAAGTTGCTGATTTATTCTTTCATTTCAATAGATTGGCTAAGGACCTACGGGTACACTTCTAAATTCTCCAATTCATTGTTTAAGTTGATTAAATTCATGTATTATTTCAATATGTGTTGCAAATTAAAGAAACCCTCATTTGCAACTTCTGTCTATTTCTGAAAGACCATCTTAATAATCAAAATTTCTAAGATCTACAAATTACAGCAGATTGAAGAGTTGAACCAACAAGGGTTCATCACAACATGTCAATCCTGGTAATTTAGTGAATCAGTCGAGCAAAACTTTCAATGAAAGGTGAAAACTAAGTTTTCAAGTTTATGGATCAAGATCAAAGGTAAGGAGTATTTTGTAGAAAAGTTAAAGGCAAGTGATATTTAAAATTAAATAATGAATATTATGAAACAGTAAGTACATTTATCTTTAGCCTTAAAGGGAGGTTTTAATCATACATGGACTACTCACCGAAAACTTGTTGAGTTTTTGGCTTAGGCGAGTAATTTCACCATTGACTCACCACAAAAACTCACCTAGTTTTTGGCAAGTTTTTCACAAAAACTTGGCTAGTCTTCGGCAAAAACTCAGCTGCATTAAAAAAAGGGCACATACACATCAAAAAATTACCTAATTTTTTTTTAAAGTCTTTTTTCTTTCTTATATGTCTTTTTCCTTTCTTATACTTAAAGTTATATTTCATGTATATATTGGCAGGATGTTTGAGAGTGGTTTCAGATCTCTAGGAGTTATAATGCAAATTTTAGGTTTTAGAAGATCTTCTATATTTTCAAACTTAGTCAAATTTTAGTAATCAGTAGGCTCCTATCAGCATTCTCTCACTCTCTCTATCTCACTCACTTTATCTACCCCGAATTCTAGACCTATCTATCTCCCTATCACTCTTCCTCTATCCCCTCTCTCTACCACTCTATCTCACTCTTTCCTCTCTTCCCGTAGAGCTAGACCTATCTCTCTAACCCTCTCTCTCTCACCCTCAGATCCCCCCACAAGGGGTGCTACCCTCAACCTCATTTTGGCGAGGTGGAGCAGCCACATCGAACTCCTAGGACTAGACCCTCTAGCTCTATCTCTAACTTAGTTTTCACGAAAGCTGGGAAGAGGAAGATGTAAAATGTTTTGATGTAGTATTTACTTTTAATTTTACAAAAACAATTTGCTATTTCATTTTGTTTCAGTTTTTCAGCAATCAGCATTCCACAAAAGGATGCCATTTTGTACCCAGTTTGCTTTTAAATCAATCAAATATATCTAGACTCGGCTTGTTTCTTTTGTGTACTCATTTATTGACTCATTGGATGCATGTCCTCACAGAATTTTGAAAAAAAAAATGCATTTCTAACTAAATTTAAGCAAATTTTTTAAGTTGCTTAGTTTTTGCCAAGTTTTTGCCAAGTTTTTTTTTTGGGCCTTGGCAAGTTTTTATTTTTGGCAAGTAGTTCAACTATGGTTTTAACTTTTAATGACTTCCATAATCCACACCCTATTACATATCTTAAACTAGAAAAAATAAAGCAACCAAAAAGGAGATAGCAGATATAATTTTTGGCATCATGACATTTTCCAGTTCCTCCTTGTAATTGGTGTTTTGACAAATTAATTAATATTTGCACTCCTGATTACTTGAGTTTCTTTATGTTTGTGTACTCCTAAACCTTTAGAGTCAGGCTTGGTAACCTGAACATAATGCTTGACAGTGTATGCTCGGAATGCTACAATTAAGGAATATTTTGAAGAAAGCAATGATGCAAAAAAAAAAAATAGCATTGAGATAAGACTGACAAAAGATGCGTAGAAAACCAAAAGACATGCAGTAATGAATGTAAATTGCAGACATGCCCTTGAAAGTCATTGGATAGTTCTATAGAAGTGTATATGTTGGCTGTTATGAACTTGTGAATCTTGACTTGGTTTTGCCTAGGATGTTTGGAAATCGTGTGCCCCACATGTTGGAGAACGACTACACTCCACTTTCAGCTCTTGACATCTTTGTGAAGGATTTGGTATGCTATAATTACAGAACTTCTATCACTTGTTTTTCTTGTGGACAATAGGATTTTGATTTGCCCTTACTCTTACTAACTATTTATTTTCACAATTCATCTGCTTCTGCATAAAGGGAATAGTGCTTCATGAATCAACAAACCTGAATATTCCAGTTTACATTGCAGCAGCTGCCCATCAGCAGTTTTTACTAGGTATGTTTCTTTTTCCTTTTGTTGAAGTAATGTTTTGTGCAATACTATTCTTCATTGTTGTTGACAATTGCCATCATCTATGTTTTGATACTGAAACATAAGTGTAATGGTATATAAAAGCAAGCTGCAAAATAGCCATAGTCATATTGCAATTACAGGTTAAATTGGAGATATTGATGTTTGGTGTTGAATAAGGACCTTAACATAAAGTTCCCACATGCTCTACTGTAACTAGCAAATCTCAGATTGCACATTCAGAACCAGTGATATTATTTCAAGAAGCTGGAAACTAGCATTTCTTAATTAATTTTCTTTTCTTGTGCCAGCACATGGAAAATTTATTTCTCACACTATTTGACATGCTCCTACTACAGTGTCAAAATTAATTTATAAAATATCCCATAACATCAAAACTACAGTACTTGCATGCACGGGGACATTCCAACCTCAGATATCTGACATTTTGGAACTTGCTATGCTTCCCTGTGAGATATTCTGGTACAGTATTGTCACCCAAGCTTTCCTATTTCACCCAGGGAATAGTGAAATGCACCTATATCTCCTTATATTAAAATAAATTTTGATGGATCTCACTAGGAAACCTAGGGTAATCTGGTGTTTCGTAGAGTAATTTACAATCATAATGGCATATCAAGACCATGTTGGATCAATAACCAACAAATTTTCCGAAGCCTGGTCTCTTTTATGTGCTGATGATGCTAAACCAGACAAGATAACCTACTTGGAGCTTGAAGGGAATTCCCAACTCAATATGAATTGTACCCATAAATTTATGCAGTTATTTTAACACTCTGGACCTACATTACCTGGGGCCATGTCCCTGGGCCTAAAAAGACCTCATCCCCAGCTGCTGCCTAGTGCCAGGGACGTCCAGCCATCCTGGGGATATCAGGGGACATCTGGGACATCTGGGACATCAGGCAGCATTTTTTCATTTTTTTAAAATAAAAAATTAACTTAAAAAAAAAACATTTTCTTTATGCTTTTTGGGGCAGCTGCTATTATATTCATCTGGCAATGACTCAAGGAATAGTTTGCATCTGTTTGTGATTTATATGACTGGTCGAACTGACCAGGAAGGAGTAAGAGGTTTGAGTCAGTTGTGACTTGGTTTTAGAAGTTCGTGAGACCTTCTCATCCATTTTGAGCTAGTGCAGACCTCTTTTAAGACCCTGTTTCAGATCAGATATTGTTAGTTACAGGGGTACAAACATAACAACAGTTTTCTGCCCATTTCATGTGATGATGGTGGACGCTCAATATATTTCCATGCTCCTCTTATGAGTATCATTGCTGCACTTAAGGTCAGAGTTTGTATCTTTAATTATCTATGTCAAATGACATCAGTTGAAATAGTGTTGTAATCAGATGTTCAATCATCTCTTATTTCATGTAGAATCTTTCAAACATTGTTATGAATGTTTGTGAAATCTTTGCTCTGTAAGACTCATCAATCAAACTATACAAATCTGTGTATCAGAAAACTATATCAGTGAATACATACTATCTGTTTGTCATAATGCTTGAAATCTAAACCTGGGGGATAGGTGCCAGAAAAACATTGACACAAAACAAGGATAGCATCTTACAGTTGCTGATTTCAATTCAATGGTTATTTATGTTGGCGGCAATATTGTACACGGAAATAAAACTAGTTAATTAAGTTGTAATTGTGTTGGTTAGTTGGCAACCGAGGGGTGGCAGTTGCGGTGCGACGGTTGGCGCTCGCACCCCCTCTGCACCTTTATATACTTCCGAATGTAACTTGTGTAGGACAATTATGAATGGAATAACATCTCTTATATTGCATCTGATATCTATGGCATTATTATTCTGCATTACGTGTTTTATCTTTGTGCTTTAAGTTATTCACCCGAGAGGGCAAACATTTGGCGCCATTGCCTAGACGTACTCAGTAACGAAAGACGCGGATGGCGCACGGACACGATGGGCCTACCCGTTGGTGAGATAAACCCAGAGGCCGACGACGCGCAAACCGAGCTCTACAATGGAGAAGACACTGCGACGAGGGAATTTTTAATTCTGCTCCTGGTAGCCATCAAGACCTACGTCTGACGAGAGGCCACGGAGGCGGAAATCCCACCAAGTGTCATGTGGACAGCGCTGGAGGTTAGCCCGGCAGTAAATCGGTTGATGAACCATCTTCCCCGGTTGCTTGCATAGGCATCGCTGGCACAACAAGCTCGCCTGGAGGAGATTGCCTTAGAAGAGCGACGCCAACAGATCCTTCAACAGTACAAAGAAAGCAGCCGATGGGAAGCGGAATGGGATGCCGCCAGGCCAGGAAGGAATAGAACCTTGAACCTTCTATATTCAAATAAAAGTGTCATTGACACGAGTTGTATCTGACGAAATGAATTAATAAAGACATGTTTTGGTTTATGTATTGTGAATTATGGAAATGTACGGCAATTAATGCCCAACCTATTGAATAAAGATAGAAATAAAAAAGCAGAAACGGACGAGTGGGAGGCCGCGCAGAGGGCCTTGATTCTGGAACAGCAAGTAGAACGTAGACGGAGGCTGAGGCAACTTGCTGAAGGACGACCTGTCGAAGGGTGGCCTGAAGGGAACCAAGGAGGTGTCACGGAGGGTGCAGAAGCCGAGGGAAATTTCTACGCATCGCTAGAACACCGTAGGGTGCAGAACCACGAAGAGTTTATGGAGGAAACAAGGTTACGGCGGAATCTAGTTGAGGAGACTCGGGATCAATTTAGAAACTTATCCCTTACACCACGAAGTGAGGATCACCAAAGGGAGCCAAGAGTGGGCGCGGGTGAGAACGAAGGGGAGAACAACCGTATGGCTATAGGTGCTACACACGGCAGGCAAAACACCGTACCCCCAGTCACCCATGTAGGACACACCACTGGTGCCGGAGGGAGCGGCGTAGGGGCTCAGACACGGCCACAGCCACAGCCACCTCACGGGAGACGACCCCCATCAATGGCGAGTAAACAAAAACTACCGAAGTTCAACGGCGACAGGAAGGAAGATCCCGTCTGCCATTGTCGAACGTGCGAAACCATATGGTCAGCAAACGGTGTTACCGATCAAGACGAATGGGTAACACAATTCCTAGCAACCTTGAGGGGAGTGGCCATAGACTGGTACTCATATATGGATAAGGCCAAAGTCGGCACATGGCCCGACCTGAAGGAGGAGTTTGGGATAGAGTTCCGCCTCTTGAGAGATGACAACGAAATAGTCGCCGAAATCTATGGAACAAAGCAGAACAAGCACGAGACTGTCCGAGCCTATAGTCGGCGGCTGAAGGAACTGTTGGGGAAAATGGAGTCAACCAGCGGATGGGTTGAAAAAGAGATGGTTTGTGGAGGGACTGAAACACTCCCTCCGAAAGAAGATGAAAATTGTTCCACCGACATCATACGAAGACGCATACAATAGAGCGATGGATCTCGAGAGCGAGACCAAGACATCGAAGAAAAAAAAGAAGGATAGCTCATCTGAGGAGGATGACTCTTCACAAGAAAGCAGCAGTGATGGTGAGGCTGGCAAACGGGTACAAGCGCTCCAGAAAGACATGGAGCCAATGAGGAGGGAATTCAAAACAATGAGAAGCACTGGTCGGACCGAAGGGGACATATGGTGCACTGAGTGCAAAGAGGAGGGGCATACAAAGGGTACTTGCCCGAAGAAGGCATTCTGCGAGATTTGCCAATTGATGGGACACTCCACCAAGGAGTGCCCATACAACATGAAAACCCGGAGTACGCAAATGAACCAGGTGTTGTTCACGGAGCAGGCCACAACATCCGCACCAGCGGGAACGGGCCAACAAACTAACACAACGGCATCATCTGGAGGGTACCAGGATAACAGATGCAGCGGCGGAAGAAATAACAACAGTAACAATAACAGAAACCGAATCCAGTATGACGCCAAGGGCCGGCCAATGATCCAGTGTAGGGCCTGCAATCAGTGGGGACACCTTGCCCGCGATTGCACAAAGGAAGCCACCCCTCAGCACCTTTGCCGATGGTGCGGGCCAGGTGACCATGAGGACGCAAATTGCCTGAAGCTTGGTGTAAACCTTCTAAACATAGAACCAACGAAGGCAGAAGTGTTGGCAATCACAAGGGCGCATACCCAAGTCCCCACACGGAGACCGAGAGAGTGCGAGAAGCAAGAGACGAGATCACGAAGGAAATGGCCGCACAAGGGCAAAACAACTACCAGACTGCAAGTCCGCCATGGACGAGGGGAGAAGAGGAAATCTTACGGCAAATATTGCAGATAGAAGTACTCGTGAGAATTCAAGACCTCTTGGAGACCATGCCGCAGTTAAAAACGGCTATCTTAAACTCTGTACCCTCACAGGTGAAAATGAGGGAGGTCGTGAGCCCCACAGCCCTGCGTTAAGGGAGGTCCTAAGCCCCACCGTCGACCCCATGTTGTTGGTAGTCAACAGCGGACGCCAACCGGCAGTGGTAGAAATGGGCATACTGGGGACTACCTTGACAGACACTATTGTGGATGGAGGGTTAGGAGTAAATGTGCTCCCAGAAGCCACATGGAAAAAATTGGGAAAGCCTACGTTGTGGCCCCCCACGTTCAACCTACTAGGGGCAGATCAACATGGGATTAAACCCCTTGGTACCCTCATGGGCCAGCAAGTGATGATTGGCACGCAGCCATTCGTACTGGATTTTGTAGTAATTCCCCTAAAGCAAAAAGGGTATGACGCCATTCTTGGGCATGGGTGGATCATTGCAGCAAAAGCAAACCATAACTGGAAGCGGAATACTCTTTCCTTGGAAAAGGTGGGGAGGAAGTACGTGATCGATCTTCGTACGCAGATGGTGAGTGAGGAGTTGGCATCCTCCTCTGACTCGGAATCTGAGGGAGACCAGTTGGGGGAGGGCGGAAACGGACGCCGCATGGAGCCTAGTGATGAAGGGGTGTTAGAATTAGAGGCATGCTCAGGGGACGACGGGGACTCCTTGAATGGCCTCTTCCATTGGCAAATGGGAGATTATGAATTATTCACACCCTCGTGCAATGTATTGAGCATCGAGGAAGAACCAGATATATTTCCCCCAGAATATGGCGAGTACAAGGAAGGGAAGGCCTCAGTGATCGAGACACCGGCACACCAATTTCCGAAGGGGGAGCCCATTAAATACCAGGAAGCCAATTTAAAGGAGACAAACCTCGAGGGGGATGAGTGACCCCAAGATCATCCTTGTCGGAGATGACTGGAACCCAGTGTTGAAGGCTGCAGCCTTCAAAATTTTCCTTGAATACAAGGATGTCTTTGCATGGACGTACAAGGACTTGAAGGGTGTGCCCCCAGAGTCATGTGTACACCGAATAACATTGGTATCGGGAGCCCAGCCGGTAAGGAAGCGGCCTTACCGTATGAACAAGAATTATGCTGCACGGGTGAACGACGAAATTGAGCGAATGTTGGAAGCAGGCATAATCTTCAAAGTGCAGACAAGCGAATGGGTGTCTCCCATTGTGATTTTCCTCAAGAAAGAGGCCAACCAGATTTGGATCTGTGTAGACTTCCGGTGTCTGAACGCTGTCACTATTAAAGACCCATTTCCCATACCCTTCACCGACAGCATCTTGGAGGAAGTAGTTGGACATGAAATCTATTCCTTCATGGATGGGCTCTCTGGGTACAACCAGATATCCATCGCGGAGGAAGATAAGCTGAAAACAACCTTAGTGGTGGAGGATGGTGCATATGCATACAACTGAATGCCCTTCGGTCTATGCAATGCACCTGCCACCTTTCAGTGCATCATCTTGCACATATTCGACAAGATGTCGATGGGAAACTTCAAAGCCTTCCTAGACGATTGGTCTATTTACAGTGGACAGGACATCCACCTAAAAACCCTTGGGGAGTGCCTAGAGAGATGTTGGAAGGCACGGTTGGCCCTCAATTCGAAGAAATGTTACCACAAGGAAGATTGCTTGGACACATTGTGTGTAAAGAAGGATTGAAAACGGACCCGAACAAGATTCGGGTAATAGTAGAAATGGAACCTCCTACGGACATCACGGGGGTAAAGTCCTTCCTTGGTCATGTGGGGTACTACAGGAGGTTCATCAAGAACTTCGCTGAGGTGTCCCACCCGTTGGATAGGTTGACGCGGAAAGGGGAACCATACATCTGGATAGAGCCACAGAGCAAGGCCTTTGAAGAGCTGAAGACAAGGTTGATGGGAGCACCCATACTGGCATACCTGAATTGGGATAAGGAATTCCACGTTCACGTGGATGCCTCAAACTATGCCATCGGGGCTACATTAGCCTAGGTAGGAGGACATGGGTTGGACCGACCCGTTTATTTTGCCAGCAGGTTGCTCTCGAAGGCTGAAAAGAACTACAGTACCATAGAACGCGAAGCCCTTGGTATGGTCTATGCCGTACAGAAATTTCGTCATTACCTACTGGCTACACCATTCACATTTTACATAGACCATCAGGCACTCATGTACTTGGTAAACAAGCCTATTATCCAGGGGAGGATAAGCCATTGGCTATTGCTACCACAGGAGTTCACATTTTCAATTGTGGTAAGACCAGGGCGAAGTCATGTCATAGTCGATCAACTGTCCCGGATTAAGTCGGGGGAACCTCCAGAGGGAGTAAATGATGATTTTTCGGATGCGCGCTTGTTCCAAATAGCCATACTTCCTTTGTGGTACAAGAAGATTGGAGAGTACTTGTCGACGTCCCGATTTTCGAAGGGTATGCCTCCAAGGGAATGGAGAAAGCTCGTATTAAGGAGTAGGACTTTTTCGCTCATCAACGGGTTACTCTACAAAATGGGGTTGGACCAGGTATTAAGGCGTTGTGTCATGGAGGAAGAAGTCTCGAGCATATTAAGGGAGGCACACGAAGGACCCGCAGGTGGACATATGGGCCTAGACACTACAGCCCGCAAGGTGCTTCTGGCAGGATTGTGGTGGCCAACCATACATCACAACACCAAGGACTGGGTCGTGGGGTGAGACACTTGCTAACAGGCGGGCAAACCTCTGAAGCGGGACTCATGCCCCTCAACCCGTCCCACTCACAGGAACTCTTCGAATGATGGGGACTCGACTTTGTAGGGCCTCTTAAGGCTAGCCGCACATGACGGTGCCGGTACATTGTGGTTGCAATGGAATACTTGACTAAGTGGGTGGAGGTGAGGGCTCTCCTAGATAACTCGGTAGTAAGCACGGCGAAATTTATTTATGAACAAATCATTACGCAATATGGTATACCTATTCAGTTGACCAATGACCGGGGGGGCCACTTCGTGAACCATGTCATACGGCTGTTGACCTCTGAGTTTAAGATTTTTCACTCATTATTGAGCCCGTACTACCCACGTGCCAAAGGGCAGGCCGAGGCCACAAACAAAATATTGGTATCGATAATTTACAAGTCCTGCGAAGTAGAAAAGGAAGATTGGGAGGAGAAGTTACCCTCTGTTCTATGGGCCTACAGAACGACCTACAAGGTGACCACGGGTCAGACTCCGTTCCAACTCATGTACGGGCAGGAAGCGGTGGTGCCAGCGGAATTCATGGTGCCAAGCCTTCGCATTGCAGTAGAGAACAAACTCGGGGATATGGAGAGCCTGAGGGAGTGACTGTATGCCTTAAGCAAGTTGGACGAAAAAAGAATGATGGCGCAATGGGCCATAGAGGCAGCCAAAAAAGACGAAAGGTCTGGCATGACAAGCATCTTCGGCGAATGAAGTTTACTCCTGGGCAGTTAGTGCTGAAATTCAATGGGAGGAACGAAATCAAACCGGGAAAATTTAAAGTGAGGTGGCTAGGGCCCTTCAAGGTACGCGAAGTCAATACCAACAAGGCGATTAAATTATGGACGCTCGACGGGAAGGAGCTACCAGATGCCGTCAATGGGTCGAAATTAAAACAGTACCACGAACGAGTGACCGAACCTGGAACCTCTGGAAGAAATAATTTAAAAAAAAAAAAAGCAAAAAGTCATGGTGGAACCATCGTATGATGGCAACACCGACGGTGCGACCACCGGCAGTGGTAACACCGGTGGTGGGACCACCCTGCGGTGGCAACACCGGCGATGGACACCGCCGCGGTATAAATCCGCACAAGCTGCCGCCAAAAAAAAAAAAAAAAGGAAAAAACACGCAGCCCGGCCCAGCCCACACACGCAGCCCAACCCAGCATAGCAGGCAACCGCACAAGGGAGCATTGTACGCCTACAGCAATCCGGGGAAGGCGAAAGAGGAACGTGGTTATTAATTTAACCCTATTCTTTTTTAGGAAAAAAAAAATGGCAGCAAGCAGTGGGAAGTGGCAAAAGTAGCAGACGGGTTTTTTTTTAAAAAAGTTATAAAAGCAGAATCAAAGAATTAATCCAGGACTAATGGACACAAATAAGAACAAGGCGGATTGGCGAAAATAGTTGCAGCCGTTAGAAGACAAGTTGCATGGAGGGCAAAAAGCTTCAGAAGTGAGTGCAAACACAGGCAAACAGGTTTCGCCATCTGGGGTGCGTATTGCAGGCAGCCTCGGGATGAGCAGTCAAAAAAGCAAGAAGCACCGTCCAAAACCCTTGGCGACAAAGGATAGGGATGAAGTAACAGCAGATAATATTATGTTCGAAGGTCTGAATGGAATAGACTGTCGGAACTGGTGGGCGAAGACACCTCACGATGATCTGATAAAGAAAAGCCTGCGCCAAGCACAGGTACACTGGGTCGTCCAGATGCCAGTTTTTTGTATAAAGGACTTTGAGGTGGTTTTGCGTGCCATGATTGGCAGCTATGACAGACATCACCACCAATCGGTATTTGATTATCAACACTAGCGGATAACCGTTTTATTCAAAGCAGGCAAGTTCACCAGGGTGTTTGGCATACTGGGGGTGAAAGGGAAAAAAATAGACACTTCACAGAAAATCGTGCCACATTGCTGCAGTTGATGTTGCGCGATAACCTCACCCAAGGAGAAAAAGATAGCCTCAAGCGTGCAGGCAAGAGTCGGGGGGTAAAGAAACAATTTTTCGCCAAGGGAGTATGGCGATGTCTGTTGTTCGTGGTGAAGAGTAGCCTCACAGGTGTGAGCCGCGCGCCGGACATAGCCATCACACAGATAGCGTTGATGAATGGGCTGCATAATGAGGTGGTGTATGATTGGGCATCACAATTGGCAGATAGGATGGACGAGTTCATGACGCTGCAATACAAGAAGTTCTACATGCCGCATCACGCCATTGGGTTATTCCTGGATGCAGTCCGCACGCAAATCACCCTGGGCTCACAACCATTGGAGTCGCAAGGACGGGTTGCACCAGACCAGCCACCCATATTCTATTGGTCTCACTTGGACGTCTTGGCACATGGCGCCGAGGCACGTCTAGGCACAAAAAGAAAGAAGGCCGCCATGTCCGACACAGAAGAGTCCGATGCAGAGGAGGATGCCGATAGCGGCAAGGAGGAATCCGCAGACAGCTCCCAAGTGAGTGGAGGGAGCTTCCGATTGGCAAGAAGAAGATGCGACCAGTGGCCTGAAGAGGGAGTAGTGGAATCGGTAGGTATAGAAGGGTCTGTTTTAGCATCACAGGTGCAGGTCCACTTTACACCAGCCCGCTTACCGGAGACTTGTCAGTTGGCGGTACCGCGGTCATTCGGGACAATGAGTGTAGTCACCACAGTGCCAATTCCTAGCTTTGGGCAGCCTCGGGTGATGATAGTGATGACACAACCGCGGGTGGAGACCTTGGCGAGTGCAGAGGCTTCCATGGTGCACGATGTGCCGGATGTGACAGGACAGGATGTGCCAGGGTTGCCAGGCTATATGCAGGAGGCAATGACGGAAGCGGGCGCTCTTCATGATGACCTTAGTGCGTGGTTGAGCCGCTACCAGCTTACACCTATGGCACCAGCGGGAGAGGCCGCTCTATCTCCAGCCAGGACCATGCATTCCTTGGATATCATTGATCTGGAGGAAGGGAGTTCCCCGAGTAGTAGGGCGCTTCAGAGGGTTGCGTCACCCCCTACAGTTGCAGTCACCAGCCCATACAGGGAGGAGGAGGTGCCTGTGGGAGTACAGTAGGGTACAGGAGAGTTGGAGCAGTTCATTGGCGAGATGACTCTGAGAGCACAGCGGCTTGTGTCATCTGCCACACTCCAGGCGGACACCGCCATGGTTGAGCGGATCGAGGGATTGTTGACCTTTGCCCGCACCGGATGCAGAGAGGAGTTTGGGAGATGTTTTGAGTGTGCCGGGTGGCCTGAGACAGAGAACCAGGCAATGCTGGAGGCTTGGAGCCTCATCGAAGGGGTTGGCGAGACCCGAATGCAGTCGTTGTTTCGGAAGGTGGAGCAAACCTTCCGCAAAGGTTATCTTGAGCTTCGGAGGACACAACAGACGACAACCACAGTTGAGGCCTTGCGCGTAGCAGCAGTGTCAATTCGGGAGGAGCTGACTATCAGGTTTTGGGAGCTGGAGGCTACCATGGCACAGACCTAGACAACAATGGACACGTTAGTAGCAGAGAAGTCTGCCTTGCTGATAGAGTTGGAAGAGGAAAGGGCATCCAGAGAGCTGTTGGAGACTCGATTGGTCAGTGCACTGGAGAGTGGACAAGAAGGATAAGGAGGTGTTGGAGGCAGCCTATATGGTAAAGACCGCTATGGAGCGGCAGATGGTAGCGGAACGGGATCTAAAGAGGAGGACGGAGCAAGTGTATGAGCTCCGTGGGCGCTTGGCATCCACCGCTACACCACCACCGGCACCTTCTTCATCAGGGACGCCCTCTGCACCCCCTTAGTTTTTTTTTCTGATTCTGGGTTCTGTAAGCCCCATGTATTCTCCATTTTGTTGTAAGTCGCCTGGAGACGACTTTTCTTTTGGGGGGATGATGTTGGCGGCAATATTGTACACGGAAATAAAACTAGTTAATTAAGTTGTAATTGTGCTGGTTAGTTGGCAACCAAGGGGTGGCAGTTGCGGTGCGACGGTTGGCGCTCGCACCCCCTCGACATCTTTATATACTTCTGAATGTAACTTGTGTAGGACAATTATGAAAGGAATAACATCTCTTATATTGCATCTGATATCTATGGCATTATTATTCTGCATTTTGTGTTTTATCTCTGTGCTTTAAGTTATTCACCCGAGAGGGCAAACAATTTATATGCATAAACAGAGATGGTATGAAGCCCAACTAAACATTTATGACAAAGTAAAAATTAACCAAAGATTATTCCTCATATGCATATATAATGTATTTATGCATGCTTTATCCATGTTTTCATATGAACATTTAAAATTTCCTTATATACTTCAAATTTTCCGTATATTTTATATAACTATCCCCTTTGCTGTCCCCAAAATTGGCTTGAAAAATGAGGGACTTGGGGACACATCCCCCTGTCCCAGAAACTCAAGGTAACCTTTCTCTACATCAATTCTAAAGCCACCAAACTGTGTTCTCTCTTGAAGGGTAGTGATGGAAAAGATCACTGTATTAGTAAGTGGTTTCAATGGTATGAAAACTTATCATGTGAAAGATATTGCAATTAAACTGCTCATCTTTCTGCCAAAGTTGGCGATTATAACTATGTAGAGTCGTCAATGTTTAATAAATGCCCAAACACCTTGTGAATATCTTAATGACATAAATCCTACCTATAATGTCTTTTTCCATACAAAAGACAATTATTTAACTATGGAATTGTGGCAACTCCTTATGCACTTTCTTAGTTTGCTCTTGTACTTTGAGTATTTCTTTTCTTTAAGTTAAACTTCACTAGATTTTTATTACACATTAACATTTCACTATTGCTATTATTCAGTGTTTTATTCTTGGCCTTTTCCAACTTCCTCCCATAGTTTTGATGAGCACACGGCTATACCCAGAGGAGGGGGGCGGGGGGACGGGGTAGGGTGGTGTATAACAACAAACTTTTACTTTTTCAACTTTATATCATAAGCATATAACTAAATTTCATAAGCATATCCATTGCACATTATCATTCACATAAGATCTAACTATCATGTAACACAAATAGAACACAAGATATACGTGGAAACCCATACGGGAGAAAACCACAGCAAATTACTTGCTTATATAATATTTTTTACAAATTTTGTAGGCTCAACCTACTAGAGGCACCAACCTTTTATTCCTTACACTCTTCTCATCTTTTTTTTAACTCGACTTCTATCCAACTTCACTTTATATCTTATGCCTTGTATTGGAGGGAGACATCCCTTAGAATAGGAACACTCTTTTATGAAGACACACCTCTTGGTGCATCCCTTCGAGACTGTATTGTTGTCTTACTAAAGATAAGCACTGCCTTCAATAATAGCTGTCTCTTAATTATGAACCGCTACTCCCTTTTTTCTGCTCATGTTAAATCACAATACCTTTCCTTTAAATGATATGTTTTGTCTTTATATGGGAGCGCTGCTTTTTTGATAGCCTAATTTCAATCTTTTTAATCGCAACCCTCGATAATGAATTGCTACCTTTTTATATAGTAATTGTGGCCTCAAAAACTTTTTGTCTTATCTCTTTTTGTCTCACCTGTTTTTGTCTTATTCCCATGACTTTGTCTTATATGGTTTTCTTTTTGATCGTTGTCTTTTGCTGTTTATTTAATAGAAACAAATCTTATTTGTATCTCCTTTGTTTGATCACTGCATTATTAATTAATATTTGCTTGCTATTATAAACAATTGCTTCTTCTTCGATCATACCTCTTTACTTTTTAGTGACTATGTCATGTTCCCATCTTTTTGATGCAATTCCCACATTGCATTTGATGAATAAAGACACTTAAAAATTTCTAAGTGTCAAAAGTTAATTAGGAAAAAGTAACTTTTATAAAGTTACTTTATAAGCCTAAGTTTCTTTTTTTAATAAAGGCTTATGTTTGAATAAAGTGCTATGTGTACCTTTTAATAAAGTGGCTCAAATCACTTAAATGACATGGCATGGTGGGACCCTTGTCATTCTTTAAAAGCCTTTAAGCTACGTGGACCTAAAAGATGCCAAGGAAGATGCTTTTTTAGTTGGATATTCCATTTAGGGTTACACCACTCTGTGGAAAAGGTTATTAGACATTTTGCAGGAGGGAATTGGCATTATGTTATTATTTTATTTCTGATTTTCTCTGCTCTGCATTAGCAGCAGAAATTGCAGGTGTTTGGAGGACGTAAACCCTCATATTTGGATTGGTAGTGGAGGTGTACCCACTAATTTGCCCACGTGGGACAAGGATGTGCCTTGTCTAGATCCAATGGGGGTCAATTTAGCAACAAAACCAGCCCAGCAATCGCCATTAGGTATGATACATCAGTTCTAAGCAGTTTATCTTAAAATTGCAGCAAGTGTGGGTTCCATAATTGCAGCTGTACCATTCCAGGCAATGTCGTACCATTCTAGAAGGCTGTGCATCAATTTTAAATTAAATGGAGGGTTTTAACTCCATTTCTTGTGCTTGATCTCATTGTTGGGATTAGAAAGGGTAGTGTGGAAGAAATCACAATCAACTGACTAGATTTGTGATCAGGGTGAGCAAAACAGTGGGAAAAGAAGGTCAAAATTGTATAATTTTGCCTGGCAAAGGTTGGATTTCCAGCTGGGAATTGGGTTCTTGCCCAATTTGTTATTGGTAATTCATCTTATGACAGAATAAGCAGATTGGATCCACTGATCTGCTCCTACATCATCCTTCTTAGCTTGTATCCATTTTCTGGATAGCAAACCAGCCTCAAACCCTAGCACTGGATCCTTGGTATGTTTTTTGCTTGTACATGTGAATGTTATTTCACTTCTAGATGATTGTAATCTGCTGTCATATAAAAAATCAGAAGCTGATCTCTTGATTACAGTTCATTTTTATGTTGTTTGTTGTCATGTGTTGCAAACCCCATCACCAAAAAACAACACAAAAGAAACAAACTCTTCTGCATATTCTGTCTAGTCTCTAAGAACACCAAAAAGGCTCCAAAATATATTTTATTAAATTAAAATTTAAACAGGGCAGCAAAAGACCTATTTAGGGATCTTTCAAACTAATCGGTCATACTTTGTTTTTTTGCTTTCTATGACTATAGCTGTATGCATGTATGTTTCGCTGCTGCTATATGGGACTACCATTTCTTTAGAGTGTGATTGCTATTCATCATTTGTTCTATTGCTGTCTTTTAATTAATCCCTGTCCATTTATTAAAGATCACTTAATCCATATTAGAATTGCTGTCACGTTTTTCCTTTTATTCACTGCCCCTTCTGCATAACAGCCCCTAATTCTTACTATCATCTATTTCTTTGCTGATCATGGTTCTTCCATTCTGGATTATGATCAAGTAATCTTTTGTTTTTGCTATCCATTCCTCATCGAACAAGGTTGCTAAAGATTCAATTTTTAGTGTATAAGTGTAATTGATTCGAATGCTCTCATATACCATGCACTCTATAATGTAATGTCATTTTGTTTCCACTAATCCTAATGTGCAATGATGGAAAAGGGAGATGATTCTACTACAAAGAAGAGGAATGCCACAAGTGATGGGTGACATAGAATGTTAGTGATGCTAAAATTGCAATCACATGACAAAGCAAGTGATGCTTTAGACAACAACAAAAAACATTATGCTCTTGCAATCTCATTTCATATATTAAACAAACTATGAGTTTGGTCCAATAACAATATTAAATACCCACAAATAATATTTTCATATACCTTGCAATATCCTAAGTGTTCTGTTTGATCTTTTCTAGGTGTAGGTGGATTGGCAAGGTTTAGCTTTTTCTGAGCTTGGTCATGAATTTTAAACATAGAACTAGAGGTACAAAATTTGAACAATACGTAACACAAAGGAAAAGAAATGCCTTTCTAGCAAAGTGCTGCATACTCTCCTTCCCCTACCTAGATACGCTTATCCATTTATCAGATATCTATATGTATATAATACAGCCCAAATTCATATCCAGTTTGGAAAATTTGGAAAAAGGTATTTGAGCTTAAAAAGATTATTCTGAACTAATTTACATACACATATATATAGGACAAGAATATATAAATAACATAAAAAGTAAATGCTAGAAACTAAAATTGCCTTAAAAAATATAGAAATGTGTGTTTTAATGTGTTGTACTATGCATATATACATGTGTGTGTGTATAAATGGTGTATCCAGTTGTATCCATCTCACAGGTCTTGCATATTTGTCATATCTATGTCAAATAGTATATCAGTTTCCATGCAACACTGCATTGTAGGCTTCCACAGTGGTGTTTTCAAACACCGAATTGGCATCTAGTTTAGTCTTTACCTAAAAAGAAATAATCTTCCATTTTTGACCAAAAAAAATCTGATTTTGATCTTAATAAAATAATACCGTTCTCAAAATATACCCTTGGAAGGGTTTTCATTGTTCAGTTTTTAACTCCTAGGATATTGTGATGTCGATGACCTTCAAAACAATGTATGTCATATCGGTTCTATTGAAAATCCTTGTACCCCATTAATATTTGTTCGAGATACCAGTTCTTTGTTTTCTGGTTCTGGTAGCATCTTGTATCTTGTGTATTCACAGACAGGTATTGCAAACTCAATCTAAGACGTCCAACATATATTTGCTTCCATTAAAATATTTTGGAGTTTGATGTGTACATTTGGGACCTTGTTTATTAGTAATTTAATCATCTGACATAATTTCCCAAGAAATGTGATCTAGATTAAAATTTTCAAATACCAGTTAAAAGCTTAGGGAGGAAATTTTGGGCTTAATATTTGTTATTGTCACTCTTGTGCACAATCTTAATAGAATTTTCTCTATGTGGAGATTGTGTTTCTGAAATCAGCTTTAATGTTCTTGTGCTTTCAAAATTTTGTTTGCCTCTAAAGTTTTCTTTTAATTTTGTTTACATTCAGTAAAATATATATATTCTACTATAATCTCTCATGGATCAGTTGAACACCTGATGTACATCTTTAAAAAAAAAAAAATGTCTAATTTGGAAACCAAGATGTTCATTTTTTTAATTTTTGCTAATTCTTGTGATTTTGAAATAGGTTCTGCTGCTGGCTGGGGTCGGCAAGATGACGCTGGTGTAGTTAAGGTGTTAATTCTACCATTTTCCTAGTAGGACAAAATACTACTAAATTCTTTTTGATCAAGGACAATTAGGGTGCAACTCCGTAGACCAGAAACACTCCATCTTTTTAAAATGATAGATTTTAGATGGACTGCCTACATTCATTACCAAGAGATTTATATATTGATAAGCTTTGAGATACCTTGGCTATACATTTTTTGGATATTGTTGGGAATTAGAAAAACAGTGACTCTCATCTTCAATATCTAGGGTTAAAGTTCTTTTGGGGTTTCTTCTTGATCTCAAGGCCATTCTTCTCTTTTGGTGTGTTGGTTGGTGTTCTGTTCAGGAATTTTTCTAATACTAATCTTCTTCATATGGGATATAAATTTGAAAAATTAAATTGAGATTTAACAAACACTTCCTTTATAACTGTATTGGTTAAAACTAAAAAAGTGTTTCTTGCTATACTCCCTTGTATGACAGTAGCATCTAGAGACGCTTCAAGTCCATCTTTGCTTTGCTAGAATGAACTACTGAATCATGTGATGGATTATCCTTGAGTTTATTCGGGAATTGTAACAAATGAGCACAGAGATCATAGAAAACAAGGAAAAGCAAACTTATGTGACCTATATAAATAATGCGAACACGGAATCTAAAAGGTATCTTATCATCTCCTTGTGAGGGATATGATGTGCAACATATATTCTTAAATACAATCATGTGCTTAGAGTGTTATTACTAGATACATTAAATTAATACCACTAATACCTAACCGCAACGCTTGACTTTATTATCGTTAAACTTGGCATCAATATCATCATATCAAAATTGAACTGATATTTCTAAGATTTATTGTCTACTCAATTATTGGACCTTTCATAATGTTGTCCTTGTTACAGTGCTGAATTTTTTGGGGACATTTTGACGTTCTAGAACAAATTTCAACTCAAAGCTGACTGATGAATTAGGGGATGATGTTATTGTTGTCTTATCATGTGAGCCCATTCTCAGTTTCTTTTTCTTTTTGTATAGGTGTTCCTGTTTAGAAGTATCTCTATTTTTTCATAGTTTGGCTAGCTGTTTCGTTAAAATTTGACTTTTATCTGTATGCTTAGAGTGTTATTCTTCCATTAAAGCTTGACTGTTTCAATTATTGGACCTTTCATAATGTTGTCCTTGTTACAGTGCTGAATTTTTTGGGGACATTGTGATGTTCTAGAACAAATTTCAACTCAGAGCTGACTGATGAATTAGGGGATGATGTTACTGTTGCCTTATCATTTGAGCCCATTCTCAGTTTCTTTTTCTTTTTGCATAGGTGTTCCTGTTTAGAAGTATCTCTATTCTTTCATAGTTTGGCTAACCCTTTCATTAAAGATTGACTTTTATCTCTGTCATTCTTTGTTACATCTCCAAAAGCTGACATTTTGCTCTTCAATCCCGTGATCTCCAAGGGAAACTTTTCATTTGCAATTAATCACTATCTCATCATGAATGTTTAGGACCATCTCCAAGATTCTATCATTTGAACCATAGCAGCAAAATCTGTTGGTAAAAAAATCAGCAAACCAAAAGTATAAGATTTTTGAAATGACAGGGATTTAAACAGGGAAAAATCAAATTAACAAAAACATAAAAAATGTGAAAAGAGGGACAAAAACTACTTGTTTTTTAAATTGAAAGGTAGTTCCATAGCACAGAGATACAGAGAGAAAATAAAAATGAGAGTTTAGCCCATGAATTGTGGAATATAAGTTTTGTTGTTTATGTTCATATCACTTATTACATTGCATTGCACAAAGCATACTTCAAAGTGCATAAATAATAACTAGATGCTGACATCCACTTAGCATCCCCACTCTGACAACATAACTGTCCCTTTTAAAAGTTGTTTTGTAATTCCCATACTGCACTCTTGAAAAATAAAAACTGAAAAATTCAAACAGAAAATGTAACTAAAGATTATTTATCTTTTATTTCCCAATTTACCAAAAATGTAACCCCCTTGTTAAAGAGACTCTTTTCTCCAGCCCATGGGGAAACTAAAGGACTGGACTTATGTGACACTGCAGGCTGAATTAAGGGAAAAGGGACATTACGAGATCTAGTTACTTAACCTAACCCAACAATTGCCACTTATTAAACCCAATTCCATAAATGCTTACCTTAGAGAATTTTTTATTTTTTTTAGGCGAATCCTGTCAGAGAGGACTGCTCCCAATATACTAACCAACAGAAAAAAGTTTACACCAGTTCATGCATGAGGAACATAATACCCTCAGCACCTTCGGTGATCCTTTCCAGCTGAGCTGGGGAGAAAACGTCACCATTTCAACTTACAAAGGAACTGGAATCAGCTAAGGATCTATCCTGAATGCCTTTCCTATACAGTGATAAAGCCTGAGTAGTTACATTCTTTTGCTTTACAGCCTATCTTTGTGGTGGAAGATTTCTAAGGAACATGACTGAAAATCTAGTCCGGACTCTACTTTTGAACTGCCCAACTGTAAAACCCAATAATGACATCGAGCCCATTCCAATCTCTTAAATCATTTGATATGACTCTCTCTTGTGTCTAATCTATGGCACAATTAGAGGGGTAATCTGCAGGTTTATTAGCCTCTCTATAGGCATTTGCAACCAAATAATCTTCCATCTTGTCTAATAAGAGACCAATTCTTTCTATATAAGCCATAGACTTCCAACTCTGGGCCTATCTGCTTAAAATAGCATTAACAACAATCAATGAATCCCCCTTAACATCAATGCACTTGAAATTCTTTTTGACTCAAAGATTAATGCCTTCATGAAGCATTACAAATTCAGTGTCATTACTGGACCCAACCAATAGCTTGACCGAGACAGCCTAGGTGATGACACCTTTGTCATCTCGAATAACAAAACTTGCTCCCAATAAACCTGAATTCCCCTGAGAAACCCCGGCAAAGTTAAATTTAAGCCTACTGGACGGAGGTAGATTCCACTGCACCTCAACACAACTAACCTTTGATCTAATGACATCACCTTTTGGCATAATGAGGTGCGCCACTTTGTGAGCATCTTGTCATCCCAGCTTGAGAAAAATTGCATTTTCTTTGCCTTGCTTTTGAATTTAAATGCTCACTCATGCTAATCTCAACTTTATTTACAAGCAAAGGTATTGTGGATTCCTTATCCCTAAAAATTCTTGCATTACACTCCTTCCAAAGATGCCAAATTATCTGTGTCAAGACCTCCATCCACAACTCGCCCCACATCGCTATCTTGAAGAGCCTTAGCCAGGCGGAGAATACCTCGAACAGACTATTTTGAAGGGGCCCTGACCATCCAAGCTTATTACAAAAGTGGTGCCAACATTGTTGTGCCACCTCACATTGAAGTAAAAGATGGTCTACTAACTCCTCGTGAGCTTTACACAAGGTCCACCTATGGGGCCTCGTGATTCCAATCTTTTGAAGTTTGTCACCTATAAGAATACGATTGTGCAATTGTCAAGATCTGATTGGGAGCTTAATTGTCTAGGTATTTCATTTGCAATAGTTTACCCGGACAACGCATCCAAAGATTTGAACATCCTCTAGACTGTTGGTGTTGGAAATAAGCCACACCTGGACCAACGATGGACTAGTCCAAGAGGGGCCAGTAGCTCAGTGGTAGAGCACTCCAGCATTTTGCATATGGAAGGTCCTAGGTTCAAGTCCTAGCTGGTCCATGTCTCAACATGGTATCAGAGCCAAGTCCAGGCTAGGAGCCCCAAGCACACAAGAAGTGTGGCTTAAGGGGGCTGTTGGTGTTGGAAATAAGCCACACCCGAACCGACGATGGAAGAGGAGCCAGTAGCTCAGTGGTATTGAGACATGGACCAGCTAGGACTCGAACCTTAGACCTTCCATACGCTGCTGGAGTGCTCTACCACTGAGCTACTGGCCCCTCTTGGACCAGTCCATCGTCGGTTCGGGTGTGGCTTATTTCCAACACCAACACCCCCCCTTAAGCCACACCACTTGTGTGCTTGGGGCTCCTATCCTAGACCTGGCTCTGATACCATGTTGAGACATGGACCAGCTAGGACTCAAACCTAGGACCTTCCATACACATAATGCTGGAGTGCTCTACCACTGAGCTATTGGCTCCTCTTGGACCAGTCCATCATCAGTCCGGGTGTGGCTTATTTCCAACACCAACAAGTGGTAGAGCACTCCAGCATTCCGCATATGGAAGGTCCTAGGTTCGAGTCCTAGCTGGTCCATGTCTCAACATAGACAAGTTTGGCACTTAGCTAAAGGTCTCCTATTTCAGCACCCCTATTTGACTTGTCTTTTTAACATTATCCCATGCAATTAGAGGAATTTGTTTTTTATCATTGGAGCCCTCCCAAAGAAACTTCCTTTGTTGAGAGGACAAATATAGCCACGCCTTCATTGGGAGCTCGAAGCAAGATAATGTGTAGCTCTAGGAAATTTTGCGATTGAGAGTGTCTTCCTTGAGGACAGAGAAAAGGGGACAAGGGATCACCTTGCCTCTATGAATGTTATTCGATTTTCAATTCAAGATGCAAGGTTATTTTTCTTCTTTCAGGTATATGTTATTTCTTAATATAATAGATCTGATTATTATCTGGTATGATGCAGATGGAGAAGGAGCATTTATAAATTTCGATGTCCTTCTCATAATCACCGATTGATATATATAGGCCAACAAGGAGGATCAAGCAATACCTTGACCGGTCATGTCTATTAGACATGACTGATCAAGATATTACTTGATTGCACCTCTTCAATCATAATCGCATTTACCTTATACCAATCGGTATATATAAAACATAACAAGTTAACCGATACTAACCGGCGTGTATATCATTAACAAGTGAACCGATACTAATCGGTATGTATGCAGTCATTTACTAAACCCGATAACAATCGGTATTTATATAGTTAACATGTTTGACCGATACTAATCGGTATGCATATGATTTACAAGGTAAACTGATACCAATCGGTATTCTGTGCTTTATGATTTACAACCGATAATTATCGGTAGTTAGACATTGGTTAGGAATCCGATGTTGATCGGAATTTGCAAGCAAGGTTGTATATATATAAGTCGAAGCATAATCATCAAATGAAGGAATGATAATTGAAGTCTTCATCATAGTCTATCGATAAGATAGATGATTGAATGAGAGACTTCATTTATCTCTCATTCAATCGTTTATCTTACTGAGGCTATCATGCATCAACAGCCTTAAACCTTTGACACTTTGAAAAAACCCACAAGGTCTGTCATTCATCAAGATAGAAAATCTTAGGCTTGAAATACAGCTAAATATCCAATTAAGCTAATGCTTGGCAAAGCCAAATTTCTCCATTATCTTTAGAAGAAATTTCCATTTAACTCCATCTTAAGCTTTGCTATATCGAATTTAAGCACCATACCATAGATGTTCAATTTCTTAATAGAGTGAATTGCTTTATGGGCAATGACAATTTTATCAACAATATTTCTCCCAAGAACAAAGCCGCTCTATTCTTGTGAAATGACCCTAGATAGCAATGGCTTCAATCTATTGGCGATTGCTTTTGAGATGATTCTGTAAATAGTATTATAGAGAGAAATTGGTATGAAATCTGAGAAAGACAATCAGTCAGCCTTCTTGGGGATGAGGGCTATATTTGTGTTATTGATATCCTTTACTCTAGTCTTCTTTAGTATGGACTCATCAACCTGTATGCTGGAAAGGATATTTGCAAGTATGGTCTCTGGTGTAATATGAGGTGTGACGATGTGAAGAGTTAGTGATGCTTTGGAAAATTGAATTATGGTAGCATCCTTTTTGACACTTTAATTGTTCAATTCACTGTAGATTTACCTACCTTTAAACTATTCTCTTTTTCCGAATAGAATCATGCAAGCATCAAATTAATGAAAATGAATTAGCTAGTGAGCTCCACAATGAATGGTTCCCAAGGTACACCTGCTGAGGTTCCATAAATGGGATAGCAAGCTAAGTGGGCCTGATTCTGCTGCTGGAAACCCCATTGTTAAGTGTATGTGAGCTGGATTTGTATGCAGATAGTTAACCAACTAGGAATTCCTTAAGCATCAACTAGACGCAATGAGTATCAAGAGGACCATTCATATACATGATGTATTTTTATGAACAGTGATGATTAAATATTTTTCATGAAGAATGGATCAATATTAATGCACTTGATTTCCAAAAAATGGTATTATACATCTCTAAATGTTGGACAGTGCAGAGAAATTTAATGCCTATAATCAGATTATCTGAAATGGCATCCATATTCTGTCCCGCAAAAAATGTTTTTGCATCCTGAAACTTAATACATTAATTTTACAGAAGCTATTTTACATATGCATCTGCACATAACCAGGCTTGACAAATTTGTGTGCTACTTGCAGATATTTGAGAAATTAACAGGGGTGAGTGTTGAAGCCCAAGTTCCTATTCTTCCCAAAGAAGAAACACTGAAGTCTCTTCCATCCGAATGGCCAGTGGACCCAATTCCAGAGATTCAAAAATTGGAAGATTGTGAAGCTGCTAAAGTGTTAGTTGTGCTTGATGATGACCCAACTGGAACACAAACTGTCCATGGAGTCACTGTATTAACAGAGTGGTAACATGATAAACCATTTAGAATCAATATAAATACAATTGTTGTGAATGTCCATGCTTAGTCTATCTGGTAATTTGTTTATTTCTTGACAACTTTATTTGTGTTTTATCAAAAATATTTCAAATATCCTGGGCAAATGAGAGTTAAACATTGTGGCCATTTCTTTAAATATGTAATTGACTGATGAGGTGCCAAGTTACCAACCATTGTTCATTACTTATTTCACTATTTGTTGATCAGACCTCTTTTTTTGGCAGGAGCATTGAGTCACTTGTTCAACAGTTCAAAAAAAAACCCTCATGCTTTTTTATTTTGACCAATTCTCGTGCTTTAAGTAGTGACAAGGTATGCAGAATTGTTGTACAAGATGCTCAAATATAATACATAAAGTATCCTTCTCTCAAGATATCAATAAGAAAAATATGGTTGAAACATTTTTCAGGCAATTCTGTTAACCAGGGAAATCTGTAAAAATTTAGAGAGTGCAGCTGCTTCAGAGAATACCAGATACACAGTTGTCCTAAGGGGAGATTCAACACTTCGTGGGCATTTTCCAGAGGCAATTTATTTTTCAAAGCATTTAATTTGAATGAAGTTTTATTGTATATTTGGAATGGAAAATGTAAACAAATGATTGTGCTTGTCTGAAATTCAAGAAGTTCTCTCAGGAGGCAGATGCTGCTGCATCCATAATTGGAGAGACAGATGCATGGATTATTTGCCCCTTTTTTCTTCAAGGCGGACGATACACCATTGCCAACGTACATTATGTGGCAGATGGCAACAGGTATAATTAATAATTGTCCAATGAAATTTACACTTTTATCTCTATTTTCCTTCAAGCAAACATGGCACTAATCAGGGAAATGCGGTGGTCTTGAAGACTACTTCCTGCAGGAAGGACTGAATTCGCCAAAGATGCTGCTTTTGGTTATAAAGCCTCAAACCTTTGTCAGGTGATTTGGGCTTATTTTACGTTTAATATAAACCAGTTGCTTAATAATTGCTCAGGATTTCAATCTGATATGGTTTGTGATCTTTTCAATGGATTGGAAGCAGTGGGTTGAAGAAAAAACTAAAGGACGTGTGCCTGCCAACAGTGTTGCTTCAGTCTCCATTGAGACTATTCGCAAAAGAGGTCCGGATGCTGTTTGTGAACAACTCTGCCATTTGTCAAAGGTATAATTGCATGCATAAGGTTTAGACATGAATTTTCACTGAGAAGCATATGTATATTCCTCTATAATTTATTTATTAAGGATTTCCCTTTGACATCCTAGAGAGATGATTTTTTCTTATACTCTCAGTTTAATTTATCAAGGATTTCCCTTTGACATCCTAGAGAGGTTTTTTTTTCTTGAGACAAATAAACCAACAAGCTGGTTCATGGACTCACATGAATCTGGATTTTCTGTCAGCAAGTAATTATTTATGTAAAGAATGTCAAATATATTTAATGCCTATTTTTTTTTTATGGAGGTCCAGACCTATGAGCATGGCAGCCCAGCAAGGACCTTCATAGAGTAGTTTTTGCTACCCGATATGGAGGCACAAACCTATAGGCTGAAATCCCTTCAGCTAAGAGCCAAGGACTGGGGTATCTATTAAGCCAAATTTGCCTAGGGCACAATCACAGCCTCATCCCTTATGATGTCGGAGCCTTGCACTCAGCAAGACTTGATCCCTGGTGGACTCACTCATGATGTTGGAGCCTTGCACTCAACAAGACTTGATCCCTGGTGGGCTCATTTTGAGTCATTCAACTTCACTAGTAGACCAAGGGCCCATTGACTAATGAAACCTTTAAAGTTCATATATTTTAGTGAATGTTTTAATTGTTGAATTCTAGAGGCTTTAAGCAATCGCATGATTTACAAGAAATGAGGAATCAAGCATCATCTTATCTCTCTTATAAGCAAGGGAAAACAAGAAGAATGGATAGCTAGAAACATCAATTTCTATGACACAAAACTTTGAGTTCCACCATGATGATGCAAGAAAAAGGAAAATAGATCATGAATTGTGAGCTCAATGTCATGGTAGCAACTACCAGTGCTGCCTCATCTTCCAATTCTAATCCTTAGATGTGGGTCAATTGACAACTTATACACTTCGTTGTTGACAATGGTAGTCAAAAGAACTTAATTTCTCCTAAAGCAATTCAAAGACTGGACAACAATGCCTCAACCACAACCACACACCATTGGATGGTTCAACTCAGGTTCTAAGAACTAAGAAGTATGTCATAATCAATTTCACTTGGCATAAGAATCAAGCATTTTCAAGATGTCATCCTTTCTGATCTATCTCCATTGGAGGTATCTGATGCCTTACTTTGGCAACCATATCTTTTCCAATGCCATGCTATCAATGAGGTGAACCCAAGAAATGTTTCATAGTTCGGAAAAATCAAGAATCTATACTACCTTCTAGAAATAGTTTTGAAGTTCACTTATCAATGGCAACAATGCAAGGAGCTAGTGAGTTCTAGTAAGAAACTTGTGCTCTTGATGATGACACTTGAATGCTAAAAATACAGTCTTGAAGTACAAACTGAGAAATTCAAGTAATGAAAGACCATGTTCAAGAAAAATGGGTTAGCATTAGTATTATTAATGAAGTTGTATAAAGACTAAAAGGTGCTTCATAAGAATGATACCAAGGCTTATAGAGTGGTGTTACCTCCCTCGTCAATTGCACAACAAACCTTCCAATTTTTTTTCTTTAAATAAAATTGGCAACAGAATATCAATGCAAACAATGCTTCTAGCAATGATGGACAAGAAAGGAAGTGATCTTGGATCTAAGAGTTTTGGATCAATGAGTAAAGCAATTGTGTAATACGGAAATCACTATATTTGATTAAATGGAAGAATATGCCATTGGAGGATGAGCACTTACAATTTGCAAGCATTAAGGACGAACTCTCTTCAAAGGGGATGGGCAGTTTACAACCCTAACCCCTTGCATGTTATTGGGTTTGAGCATATGGCATCCAGAATTGTTGTCCAAGTCATGTCATTACTAGATTTGTAATTTCTGAGAGTTGTCAAATACTTCCCCTCCTTTGCCCAAATGCACATGTATCTACCTATTCGATATCAGATGTGAACACGATGCTCTCTGGTATGATACAAATACTTTGTTAAGATGTATCCATATACAAGCCCATATCTAGGCCATAACCAATACGTCTAGATACGGTACCGTGCTATCTGGTGCTGTATACAGTTTAGCATCACTATATATATTTAAACCACTAAAGACACAAATGTAATATAAAAAAACATAAATTATAAACTAAAAATATAATAACAAAATATGTATAAATAAATAGTTTTAGACTTTAGTCTTATGTTCTATGCCTTTAGAATCTTAGATGGAGAAATAATTGAATATCAGTGTATCTATAGTTTTTTAATCCAGATATATTTGTATTAGGGAATCTTGAAAATTCACAGTATCTGCATCCAATACTGTATTTGTTTCCGTGCAACTCTGTTTCTGGTGAGCATCATTAGGAATTTGACGTTTGGCCTAGCATAATGCCAGCTATATATGGCTGTGCTATGTCAGAGTTCAGTGATTCCAACCAAAAAATTCATAATCCATTGAACATTAATACATAACCTAAAAAACATTTAAATTTTCTTTAAAATTGTCCTTAAATTCAAAATTTTAGTTTGTGGGCATCTTCTTGATCTAATGTAAGTGACGTTAGCTATGTCACAGAGTTTAGTGATTTCCAACCAAAAATTTAAGTCCACTGAACATAAATACATAAATCAGAAAACATTAAAATCTGCTTTAAAGATCATCCATGTAGATAAAGTTGTTTTTTGTAGGTTTCTACTTAATCTGCTCTACGCTTTGGTTAGGGTTTACTGTGTGGCAAGGTTGTAGGAAATAAAGCAATCACAAATGCAGTTACATTCCACGGAATTGAGAGGCAACAAAACCTTGGATTGAGCTGCAAGTAGGAGGAGAACTCAGGAAGGAAAAAGAAGAAAGGGCATTAAGCACAATTGTGGGGGCTTTATGAGTTCTGATATTAATTTCTGATATACAGTACCATGCCTTATTTTATTCCGATTCTTTCTGAGAACTACCTGACACATTTTACTTATTGCTATTTCCATAGTCATCATATGCATCATGTTTACAGGTATTTTGAAATGAGATTTCCTTAATTGAGATCAATGTTGCACACACCCATAGATGACATTTGTAGGGTGTTGCTAAGCAACACGTAACGGAAAATGAGGTATTTAAATGCCCTATAGAAGGAGAAATGATCATGGTATTCATGACTTTTTCTACTTAAGAGGGTGAGAGTATATCACTTATACCTATGGGATACACACACCAATGACAATGACTTGCATTACCCAAGGTTAAATGCATGCTTTCTAGATGTGCATGTACTTTTAAGTTACTGGATAAGCTTCAGCAACCCTTTTGCATCCATATCCATGTATCCCATACACTTTTGGTATATAGATTTCATAGGTATGTATAATATGAACCTAATTTTCTGTGTCATTTGGATATGGAGAGGATGAAGCATTTTTGTGTCTGGGTTGTATCCTACCACCATCTGGTAATTTAAAGACAAAAAGAAGTTATTTCAATATATCTAAAAATAATCAGTGGAAGTACTTGATTGACATTATCAGCCAAACCCTCCGCCCATTATTCAGGCTTTCTTACACTCATCTAAATCTCTTCCCTGCGATCAAGTGTCCTTCAAACCCTCTCCTACTGGTTGAGTACTCTGAGTTGGGTAAGGGAAGTCTCGACATTTGGTGCATTTAAGCTGCAATTTATTTTATGTATGGAGTAGAAAAATACTAATATTTGTGTTACATGCAAAGTATGGTTGAGGGTTCCTCTACCTATCAATTGAGGAAAACCCCAACTTCCTCTCGCTATGGCCACATATTCTGGGGTCCAATTCCCAATAGTATATAATAGTAATACTACTCACTACTAGAATGTTGTACCTTATGTCTACAATCTCTCTTGCATTCTGCAGAGAACATTTCTTTTGGTAATCACCAAAAACTGTCGTTGGGCTGATCATAAGTTAGTTTTTCTCTCATAAAAGCTGGAATCGCTCAGGAAAAAATGAACAGTTTAGCTAATAATTGTTCTAGTTTTCTACTAGAATCTAGGATCATGAGGCAATCATCATTCTAGCTTAAACATCCCACTGAATAACTATTCATTCTAGAATTAGCTGGCTACATGTGGAAACCTCAATCTTCTCCTTTTCATTTAATAAGTTGAGTACACGTTCTTAACCCTATCAATAGGTTGGCCAATTCTATGTTGCCAGATATGCAAAATGAAGCAATTATAGCACAATAGGCTCAAGATCACAGGCTCTCTATCTACCTCTTATTGAACATGATGGAATTCTACGTGTTCTCTTGGTATGGGTCCATGAACAAAAGATACATATGATCAGCTTATTGTCCCAAAATATGTTAAAAGTTAAGACCTAAACAAATAGCGAGTGAACATATTCTATTATGAGCCATGACCCAAGAGAGTTAACTCAACTATCACCTAGGTTAAACAATTTGATCAATTCAAGACAATCTTAATAATAAGTCAAAAAAGAATGGGCGTTATAGTTGTTCTGTCTACCAAGCTCAAAACCACAGTGAGTTACTCATGAGAATTCACAAGGGAAACCAAATTGGTGATTTCCAGGCAACCTTTTAGTGAGTGAACTGCCAATTTACTCACCAAACTTTGGGAATTCAAGCAAAACACTCGGCTAATGGCACCCAATGACAGTTAATGGCAGAAAACCTAAAAATCCCCTCATTTTTTTATTTTCCCCTTTATGCTTTGAACCTATTAATACTTTGACAATAAATGCACATTTTGATGGGATTGTGTTCATTGACCAAGATGGCATCTATAGATATTCAAATTGGATTGCTGAGGATGTGGAGGCCATGTTAAATATGTACAAGATTGCTGATTTTGAGAGGGAACCAACAGCACAGGGAGCAAATGTGGTGGCACAAGCAGAGGCAGAAGGTGAAATGTTAATAGGGGCTTCATTGGATGACTGTGAATTCCTTAGGATGATATTGTTATTCAATGGGAATCATTACCATCCAATTCAAGGGCACTGTTGACGTGTCTGAAATCGCATTGCTGCAAACTTCATACGGCCAACGCAGAATAGAATAGCCGACTGATTATCCTACTCTCTCTTGAGATAAGGAAGTCTCTAATGCTGTTTTCTAAGTTTGATCAAAGGAGACTACCTCAAGGTTTCTTTTGTCAGGTCTTGACTGCGGGATCTCTCAGTGGCTTTATGTGTTTATGCTGGAAACACAAGGGGGACTTACGTTTAACTGGCAACAAGCTAGTCTGCTGTGATTCTCGAATTATGCAATAAAGAGCAAAAGGAAAGGGTTAGGAGATCTAAAACTAACAACACGGGTATGTGGGTAGACGGATTCAACATAACCAATTCCTGCTTGGCCAGAATAGCTCACAACCTTGCAGGAACGGTGCAATCTTCAAAGGAACTTGGAAGATTTTCAGATTGGAGACGCACGGCTAAGCACCCAATTCTGGCGCAGCTCGGACGGACACCTGCAATTGAACTAAGCACAATCGAAGGCTCAAGTTAACCACACAAAAGGATACACAATCAGCAGATCCTCAGTGGTATGAGCCCGAATCTATCAAATACCTGCACACCTAAAACATAAAGATCTATCTAAAATGCTGAAAGAAACCATGCGAACAGGATGAAAACAAGACAATAAACACCAAATCAATGTTTATATATTGATCTCATCTGCCTATTACAACAATTTCTGCAGCATCTCTATGCTACTGCTAAGATCTAACCTATTCTAACTCTAAAATCTAACTATCCAGCAATTTCTAACAATCTCTAACAATCTAACAATCTAACTATCTAACCCTTTACAGAAGAAAGGCCTCTGCCTTTTATAGATATTACAATTTTGAATCAGAGGCCAGGATGGACTGCATCCAAGGGCCCTGATCTGTCTTCCAGAAGCTGGCAGCCTTGACCCATGCCTAATTAATTCTCAGTTATCCAACCAACAAATATCTCAACTAGCAACCACTTTTGGCTTTAATTCAAGTCTATCTGGTCTTCTTGGTGGTTGGGAATAGTTATCCACAAAAATATCTTGCACGGGACCCATAGGCAGTTTACAATAAAGTAGTTTCATCTTTTTAGGAATTGAATTCCTTGAATTAAATCCATCTGTGTCTCCTTTTCTCGAGAATGCATAGACTGAGTGTTCTTTTGCTTTTTTGCCTTCAATTTCGCCGATGGACTTCATCTATGTTCAATGGCACGGTTCCCAATGCTCGGTTGCTCTTGCGCTCCTGCATCTTTCTTTTTCAATCTTTAGCGCCTGGCCTTGAATTGCGATCCTTCCTCGGTTTGCGCTTTCAGGTCTTTCTCCTGGTTCTTCGATGACGTCCTGCGATCAACCAATTTCACTTAATTAAATCAATTTGGAAAATTAAATAATTTAATTTAACAAACATTAAATTTAATTACGATGTCTGGCTTGAGAAGCTCTTTGCGGGATGTATCTTGAAAATGCTTCTCTTCCTCTTCGATTGTGAAATCTGATCCTTGGTCTTGATGGTGTTCGGGCGATTTACTTCTACGCGTTTTTACCTTTCGAGTCCTGGACGTTTTGAAATCTTCTTATGGCGCGATTCGGAGATTTGGAGAACTTCTGCAAATTTTAAAATCATAACACTCATGCTTTTCTGGTGAATTTTGGAGAACTTAGACATTTTGAACTGGAGATATTTTCGGAACATGGGGAGTTTATGCCAACTGAAGGGTAATTTTCGGACCTTGAACACTTCTGCAAATTAAAGACAACTTCGGATCCTTTGTAAGATTTTGCAAACTCGGAGCATTGAACGTTTTTTGCAAGTTTTCAAAACCTTTCACTTTTGGCTCATGGGTCCGATTTTGAAGACTTAAGGCGAATTTCGGACCTTGCCATCCTTTTGCAAATTTCGGAGCTTACAGGCGTTTTACAAATTTCTGAGTTTTAAAATTTCGGGGCTGGGGTCCGAAAATGGGTGTCCAAGGCAAACTTCGGATCTAGAGGAGCTTTGTAGGATTTCGCACCTTTATACCTTTTTTTCGATTTCGCCCCATGGTCCGAAAATGGACACTTTAAATGATTTTCGGGGCTTGAAGCGCTATCGTCAGTTTTCGGACCTAGTGCGTCCTTTTTTATTTCGCGTTTTTAAACCCAGGGGTCCGAAAATGGGTATTTCGGGTTTTCGGACCTGAAGCGTCCGTTTTTTAAAACTTTTCGCCCTGTTCAAAAACCTCGGACCTGAGGTCCGAAAATAAGGTTTTAAGTGATTTCGGGGGGTGGAGGCGTTTTTGCGTTTTAAACTTCGGACCTGGGGCGTGTTTTAAACATTTCACGATTCACTTTAAATGCAGGGGTCCGAAAATGGGGTTTTAAGTGGTTTTTCGGACTTTCGGACCTGAAGCGTCCATTTTAAAACTTCGCGTTTTCTTTTATTTTCTTCCAAGGGTCCGAAAATGAGACTTAAGTGATTTCGGACCTGGAGGCGCTTTTGTAAAATCGCGTTTTCACTTTTCGGGCCTAAAAACGCGTTTGGAAATTTAGAAGAAACTTCGAATTTCGGCCCTAGGGTCCGAAATTGGTGCTTAAGTGATTTTCGGACCTGGAAACACTTTTTGCGATTTTGTTATATTTAGAATTTTCGGCCCTAGTGTCCGAAAATGATGTTTAAAGTGAATTTCGGACCTTGAGGGTCGTTTGGCAACTTTTAACTTTTCCAACTTTTGGCTTCTGGGTCCGAAATTGAGCATATGGAATATAACATTTAAGTATAAGTGAATACTTTAAGTTATATTCCATATATACTTTCAGGATGTTTGAGAGTGGTTTCGGCCCTCCAGGAGTTATATTGCAAATTCTAGTTTTTGGAGGTTTCCTCAGTTTTCAGAGTTAGCCAAATTTCAGGATCAGAGAATTCCAGACTTAGCCAAATTTCAGGATCAGGACAGAAAGGCACAAACTGGGGGTCCCTGTCCAAGACGGGGATGGGTGTGCGATTCGCACAACAGGCACCCATACAGCCACTTAGAAGCGTTAGTTGGAGAAGAAATTTGTAAAATATTAACATGGATTTGTATTTTACTATTTTATAATCATATTGAAATGACTATGATGTACATTGAACTTTTTTTTTTGACCTATAAAGAATGATAAACTACTTAAGAGTTCTCTGAATTCAGTTTTAACATTTATGCTTTTTTTCTAAAATTATTTTTAGAATTTATGTGTATTTTAATGTTCTGAAATTTTACCAAGTCCCGAGTCCAAATCAGAGTTTAGGTTTACCAAATCCAATTTTTTGAACCATGCTATCTACTATAGGGCATAAACTTACCTTTCTATAACCAAATTAAAGACAAGGGAAAACTTGGCAGACTGGAAAGTCTTCGGAGTCAAAAGGAAGAGAAAGCAAAAATGGTTCTCGTAGTAGTGGTGAGTGAAATAGGATCATTGTTAAAATTAGAACCAGAAAGCTACAAACTCAGATAATAGAAACTAAGAAAGCTTAAGAGAACAAGAAACACAACAAATTATCCTGGGAAAACCCTCGACCTGAGGGTGAAAAACCCAGCCACACCAGAAAATAGATTTTATTGAATGCTCAAAAATCAGTACATAACTCTCACACTTAATAGATGATCATTTAACAATGATTGATAATGCTCAAATAGAAGACAGACTATCAAAAAACTGCTTACAAAATAAGTTTGAAGAAGATGCTAATAGAACAAATCTTCACACACCAATGAACACAGCCGAACATAGATAATTATCTCTGAAGACTAGAGAAGATGCAAGGTCACAGCACCCAAGTTCCTAGACTTTTATCAGAGATCATCAAAACAGAATGTGGATCACCTTCTAATTGACCCTTAGCATATAAATAAATAGCATACACCAAGACCTGATAAAGCTCACGAAGAAGAGGACGACGGAAAGCCAAGCATCACGGAAGATAGCAGTTATACATCGACAAACACCACGACCCAAAGAACTTCAGTGCATTTCCAGCTAGACAAAGTCAGTGACAGCTATGTAGAATCCAATACAAGAAGAGTGAAACCGATACACTTTCCAACTATTGATGAAGCAAACAAATGAAGTGCTCAAGAATTCCATAAATACAGCAGGCATGATATCTACTGAAGTTACAATCTTTAACAATCATTATGTACCATGAAAAATAGGGTTGTGGGAAAGCAATTTAATCATACTGTTGTTAGGTAAAGCAATTGAATCTAATATTCTAGATGGTGAGAGTCCTTTTGAAATATCCCCCTTAATTTTTTCCCTCAATTACATTCAACACAACACTTGTTATGGTTAGGAAATGAAAACCAAATGCTGTTGAAAGTAACCCTCCACTTTCTGATCACCGAGAGCCCAATCTGGGAGGGTGAGAGCGTACAATGTTGAGGGGATCGTTAGGTGCTTGAAAACTGAAATTGATTACAAATTTGGGCGGCAAGTCACCAACCCTTTCCATTTTCCAACGGGATAGAAGACCAGAAGGCTTGGTGGTAAACCAGCCAAGGAGAAACACCAACACAAACAAATCAACTCTACCACAATGTTTCAGTGGGAGGACTTATTACAAACAAAATCAGCTCAACCGTAGTATTTCAGTGGGAGGACCTATTACAACAAATCAACTCTATCGCAGTATTTCAGCGGGAGGACTGAACTCACTTCCTAATTACAGACATAGAAGGTGGCCAAGCCATCCTCTTCCACTTGTACAGTGGGAATTACAAATAAGATGCAAACAGTGATAGCTAATGGTACTACCATTTAGCTTTACAATGAATCATTTTGAAAATGGTAGCTAATATGAAATATAAGCTATTACAAACATAGAACTGAAGGAGAAGCACGAGAACAAGGAAAAGTTTTGCAAGAGAGTAAAAAACCACAATACCGAACTCCTGTTACAGAGAACAGCCTGCTACAACTCCACCAATCTGCCACCACGAACCACAGCAAACTATGGAAAGCCACAGCAACGAAGCACAAACGACACTGGAGATTCACACACACCCAAAAATCAGAATCGTTGAACACTAAACACATCTAGCAACAAACACCAAAAGGTACGACCATCAAAGGAAGGTATGGCCTACAAGGACAGTACGGCCAGCAATGAAAGCCGCACTCTCACCAAAAATCGCGCCCTCCAGAGGAAGAAGATGCCAGACACTCAGCTCTCCAACAAATTCAACCCACAGGAATCAAACCAAGCAATCCAAAATCAAACCACAGCTAGGAGTGATGTCTTACACTCGAAATTGCCAAAAAGCTCTAGGAGGTTTTCACCCTCGAAGAAGTCTGGAATCAATCCAACAAAATAATAGTATAACTTTTCAAAAGATATCAAAATGAGAGCCCAAGCTCTTATTTATAACATTTGCTCACCGAAATTCAAATTCAACACCTCCAAATTCGCCCACATTACATGACATTTCATTTCACCCAAATGAGCGTTGCATTTCATTTCATTACACCAGCATATGGTCGCCCAAGATGTATTTTTTCCTCTCCTAGACAAGTTTGAACTTGTCCAAGGTCCACAAGTAATATTTCAAAATACTTTTCCCATTTTCGACCCCCGACTTAGGAGAAATAATAAAATCTTATGAATAGAATATTTTTCCCTCTTTCCTAAGTCGTCCAATTTAATAATTGAATATTAAACTTGGAACAAAGTATTAATATTTAATAAACCATTTTGCAAACCAAATGTCATAAAAATATTAACTTAGTCATTTTAATGATAAATGACCAAGTCCATTAAACTGCATTCTGAACTCAACTATGCCTGCCAGAAATAGAACTAAGTCACTGAGCCATCACATAACTGCCAAAAATAGCTGACGCTACCAGATTAGACTGAAACCCTAAAAATTTCCACACTTACTAAAAATAGTGACTCCCAACTCCATTAAGGTACAAACTGGGATCAATTGTTACTTACTAAAAATAGTAAGTCCATTGAAGAGTAGTCAGATGAAGTTGCATGTCATATTGTCGAAAAACTCTTGAAAAACCCAAAAAAATGTGCAATGCAAACCCTACTTACTAAAAATAGTAAGTATGCAAACCTCAACTGAACGCAATGCATGTACCATCACTGCAAAGCTCTCTGAAAACCCAAAAAAACTCCACAATTAGAAACCCCAGACTCCAATTGCTTCCCACTCAAAATCCTCCCGGAAGATGGAAACCCTAATTCTGCCAAAAATAGCCTACAGGCCTCCTGAATAGGCTATTCTCCACCAAGAGTGATCACTGGCTGGAAGGGGACATTATAGTCCGCCCTCCCCAAGATTGCTTGCCCTCAAGCAATCGTAAGCCTGGATGCTGTAGAATCTCTTCACTCTCCCAAGTAGCATCCTCTGCAGGTAGGTTCTTGCACTTCACCAAGTACATCCCGATTGTCCTTCTCCTCAAGGAGCGCTCTCTGAAATCAATAATCTCTTCTAGAATCTGCACCAACTGCCCTTCCTCATCCAAAGGGGGTAAATTTGAAGAGACCACTACGTTGTGTCCTAGTGCGTTCTTGAGGCGTGACACGTGGAAGACATAATGAACTCTGCTACTCTCTGGTAGCTCCAACTCATAAGCCATTGCACCAACCTTCTTGGTGACTCGGAATGCACCATAGAAACGTGGCTTAAGCTTTTCTGCTGCACTCTTCTTAAGAGAAGACTATCTGAAAGGCTGAAGTCTAAGGTAGACCATGTCTCCAACCTCAAATGATTGCTCTACACGTTGTTGATCAGCGTACAACTTTTTTTGATTCTGTGCAATTTGGAGGTTATTCTTCAGAGCCCTCAGAATTTCCTGACACTGCTGCACCATATCACTAGCTTGAGGGGCTTTGCTATCTTCAAACATCAAATCAGCAAAGCTAGGGGCCTCATAACCATACAGTGCCATGAAAGGAGACATCCTAATGGACATGTGATATGAGGAATTATAGCAATATTCCTCTAAATGTAATCATCTCACACATGTTTTCTGCTGTTCTGAAACATAATTTCTGAGATAGCCTTCCAACCATTTGTTTACAGTCTCTGTTTGTCCATCAGTTTGGGGGTGGTAGCTTGTGCTTGGAGTAAGCACTGTGCCACACAATCTGAAAATCTCCTACCTGAAGGTGCTTAGGAACTTGTTGTCCCTATCACTTACAATATTCTTGGGCAGCCCATGCAATCTAAACACTTCACAGAAAAACACATCAGCCACTTGAGCTGTTGTAAAAGAACTAGTGATGGCAAAGAAATGAGCAAACTTGGTTAATCTATCCACCACCACGTAAATGCAATCCTTGCCATGAGCCTTTGGCAACCCTGTGATGAAATCCATCGAAATATTTTCCCTTTTTTGGTTGGGAATAGGCAGAGGTTGCAACAAACTAGAAGGTAGAGTGTGCTCATTTTTGTTCATCTGACAGGTTTGACACTCTTTGATGTAGTTCAATACTTCATTTTTCAGCCCTTTCCATGTGAACCTCTCACGAATCTGCTTGTAGGTCTTGAAATAACCTTGATGACTAGCAAGGGCAATGTCATGAAAAGTCTGTAGAATCTTCTTTTTGAGCTGAGATTCAGGTAGCAAAAAGATCCTACCCTTGTAGAGTATCAAACCGTCAACCACCTTGTACCTTTCATCCTAAAAAGTATAATGCTGGTTGCAAACTGATTTTTGGCATAATCAGCAAACAATAAATCTTTCCAATCAGCAGTGAGCTCACACAAATAGCTCAAATGGGGTCTTGTTGACGTGGATGAAATCCTACTCTCTCTTGAGATAAGCAAGTCTCTAATGCTGTTTTCTAAGTTCGATCAAAGGAGACTACCTCAAGGTTTCTTTTGTCAGGTCTTGACTGCAGGATCTCTCAGTGGCTTGATGTGTTTTTGCTGGAAACACAAGGGGACTTACAATTTGCAACAAACTAGTCTGTTGTGATTCTCGAATTACGCAATATAGAGCAAAAGGAAAGGTTTAGGAGATCTAAAACTACCAACACGGGTATGCGGGTAGACGGATTCCACATAACCAATTCCTACTTGGCCAGAATAGCTCACAACCTTGCAGGAACGATGCAATCTTCAAAGGGACTTGGAAGATTTTCAGACTGGAGACGCACGGCTAATCACCCAATTCTGGCGCAGCTTAGACGGACATCTGCAATTGAACTAAGCACAATCGAAGTCTCGGGTTAACCACACAAAAGGATACACAATTAGCATATCCTCAATGGTATGAGCCCGAATCTATCAAATACCTGCACACCCAAAATAGAAAGATCTATCTAAAATACTAAAAGAAACCATGCAAACAGGATGAAAACAAGACAATAAACACCAAATCAATGTTTATATATTGATCTCATCTGCCTATTACAACAATTTCTGCAGCATCTCTATGCTACTGCTAAGATCTAACCTATTCTAACTCTAAAATCTAACTATCTAACCATCTAACCCTTTACAAAAGAAAGGCCTCTGCCTTTTATAGATATTACAATTTTGAACCGAAGGCTAGGATGGACTGCATCCAAGGGCCCTGATCTGTCTTCCAGAAGCTGACAACTTTAACCCATGCCTAATTAATTCTCAGTTATCCAACCAGCAACTATCTCAACTACCTGCCACTATTTGGCTTTAATTCAGGTCTATCCAATCTTCTTGGTGGTTGGGAATAGTTATCCACAAAAATATCTTGCACGAGACCCATAGGCAGTTTACAATAAAGCAATTTCAGCTTTAAAACTGAATTTCTGGACTTAAATCCAGCTGTGCATAAACTTGCAGCATTTAGAGTGTTCTTTGGTCTTTGGTCCCGGTGGTGGACTTCATCTTTGTTCAGCGGCATGGTTCCCAATGTTTGGTTGCTCTTGCACTCCTGTATCTTTTCTTTTTCTAGTCTTTAGCGCCTAGCCTTGAATTGCGATCCTTCCTCGATTTGTGTTTCAGGTCTTTCTCCCGGTTCTTCGATGACGTCCTGCGATCAACCAATTTCATTTCATTAAATCAATTTGAAAAATTAAATAATTTAATTTTAACAAACATTAAATTTAATTACGACGTCTGGCTTGAGAAGCTCTTTGTGAGATGTATCTTGAAAATGCTTCTCTTTTCTCTTCGATTGTGAAATCTGATGCTTGGTCTTTTACTTCTGCGTGATTTTACCTTTGGAGTCTTGGGCGTTTTGAATGGGTTTATGGCATTTGAAAACTTCTTATAGCACGATTCTGGAGGTTTGAAGAGCTTCTGCAAATTTTAAAACTCTAACTCATGCTTTTCTGGTGAATTTCGGAGAACTTAGACACTATTTTGCAATTTTCAAAAACTTCGGACCCTTTGGCTTGTTTGGAATTTCGCGACTTTTAACCTTCTGGCGAATTTCAGAGCGCTTGGGGTTTTGGAGACTTAGGCTTTTGGCGAGTTGAAAGACTTTCGAACTTTTAAACATGCTTCGCAATAAACTTCGGGCCCTATAACGCCTCTGTTCGCAAGCTTCCGCCTTTTCGAATTTCGGAGCTAAATTATGATCTTGTAGATTTCGGGGCTTTTGAACCTTTTTACAAATTCGCCAAAACTTGAAATTTCGCAGGTAGGGTCCGAAATTGAAGTTTTAAGGTGATTTTCGAACCACTTGGAAATCTTGCGCACCTTCTTTTTTTAAAAAAACTTCGGACCTAAAGCGTCTTTGCAATTTTGGAGAACTTCGGACCGCAAGGCACATTTCACGATTTTTAAATGAACTTCGGAGTTTTCGGACGTTAAACGTCTTTTGGCGAATTTACCCGGATTTCGGACCTATAAACGCGTTTGGAAATTTCGTGATTTTAATGCCAAATTCGGAGGTAGGGTCCGAAATTGGGCGTTTAAGTGTTTTTCGGACCACAGGGGTCTTTTGCAAATTTAAGGTAAATTTCGGACCTAAAGGCACTTTTGGCAAGTTAAGTGAATTTCGGACCTCCAACCAGTTTTGTCAACTTTTTCACCTTTTGGCCCAGGGTCCGAAATTGGACAACTTAAGTGATTTTCGGACCTCTGGGGCATTTTCGCAACTTTTGAACTTTTTCACATTTTAGCCCCAGGGTCCGAAATTGGGCATTTTGGGCGATTTTAAACGTTTTCTCAAGAAGTGCGAGCTTGGGCACTTGGGCAAGTTTGTCAAGTTCTCGCCGAAGGATCATTTAATGGAATATAACATTTAAGTATAAGTGATAAGTTATATTCCATATATACTTTTAGGATGTTTGAGAGTGGTTTCAGACCTCTAGGAGTTATATTGCAAATTCTAGTTTTTGGAGGTTTCCTCAGTTTTTCAGAGTTAGTCAAATTTCAGGATCAGGACATTCCAGACTTAGCCAAATTTCAAGATCAGGAAATTCCAGACTTAGCCAAATTTCAGGGTAGGACAGAAAGGCACAAACTGGGGGGTCTCTGTCCAAGACGGGGATGGGTGTGCGATTCGCACAACAAATGGCGACTCGGCTGGGAAATGTTCCTGAACATTTCAAGGATGACTATCCGGATCGAACCCGAGAGTCTCTGGTATATATCCCACAAAACAACCCAAATGACAGAAGACAGATTCAAAGTAAAAATGAGGTCGCAAACTGAATCAAGTCACCAACCTTGAGAAATTGAGTGTGTGCAGTGAAGTTCATCCTGGCTTAAAGAAGGTTGAAATATCATTGTTTAGTTAATGCAAGTTACGTAGAGCGACTTTAACTCCAAAAGCAACCTGGATAGAGCCCCGCTGCCAGCAAGCGTCTATAGCCCCGACGGAGTTATCGCCTGTAAGCTCACAGAGATTGCTCTATTTCCGATAAATTTTCTTTTTGAAAATCAGCAGAGGTGTCTGCATTCCCAAAGCCAAGCAACTTGATATTTCTTTGCTTTTCAATTTCTTTTCTTTTGATTTTTCTCTTTTATTTTCACTTTTTCACCTTGGCTGGTAAGCAGTGAAGCCTACGTGGGATTGAGCGTTACAGTGGTCGCCGAAGCAGAGCTTCACAATTTTTTCACTTGCAATGACCTCCCTTTGATAAAATGACAGACTTAAGCGTTTTTAAGCGTTTAAAAGTGCAGTGATCACAACGTTGGTGACAAGACGCAGTAAGCAACTAAATTTTTAGACTGACTAAGCCTTAAACCAAAATGGACTGACTACGGGGGCAACCGTCAATTAGGCGCTCTACCAAAGTCGGCATCTAAGAAATGAGCCGGAAAAAACTTCCTGACTTCGTACACCAGAGTTGGGAAAAGCAAAACAAACCCCTTCAAAAACTAACAGGGAGACAACCCCTTCCAAAAGGACACCTACACTACGGAAAGCAAACTAAACTAAAGCAGAAAACAGGGAAACTAAGCTAGAACAGAAAACAAACTATTCACAAAACAGGAAATAAAACCTAGACTAACTATGTACAAGAAAAGACCGATTGCACAAAAGGTGGACTATATGCATGCGTTCCCGACCCAGGGTGATTTTCCAGTATATGCAGTAGTAACAGGGCAGTGGGAACAGTTCTCAGTTTGGCTGGTTTGTCTTTGTATTCTGAAAAGAAAATTTTCAGTTGGCCACTCTCGAATTTAACCAAGACATTGGGCAAAATTATTAATTGAGGGAGTTTATTAGGTCCGTGGTTAATCCATTTACAGGTTGTTTTTCCAAAATATTCAAAATTAAACGGAAAATTTTCAGAATCAACAGCAGGAGGGAAAGAAACAACCTGGCAGGTTTCTGAGTCATGCAGAGTTTTGTACGGTGGGTTGTGCGGCGGGAAGGCTTCAGCAGCTGTATCCGGAGGTCGCCATTGGTGGTGCAGCATCTCGATAGCGTCTGGTGCATGCAAATCAGCATCATATTCCACATTAGATTGCGTAGGCTGAAAATTAGTCTTGAAACCGAACTCGAACTCAGGAAAGAGAGGCGCATCATTTGTTAGTGAATCCTTGGGTTGTATGAACAATGCGGCCTTATGCACTTGTATCAGTATTTCCTCAAACAGCAGAGACTCTTTGATTGATTGGTCCTCAAAAGCGTCCTCAATAGACTCCTGGACTGCATCCCCCATTGGTGAAGCTGCTGCAAACTGCTCTTCAACCTGTGGCTGATCCACAAAGCTCAATTGATTGTCCCCTTAAACTCTGTCCTCATAAGTTGTAGGGATAATAAATTCATCCACTACCTTGGTCTGATTGACTGGTTCATCTTGCTTAGCAATTGGCAACTCCATCCTTTCATCATCAGGGAGTGCGGCGCTGCATGGATTTTGCGTTCGTCTATACTCGTCTGCAGCAAGGTAGGCACTCCACACTTTGCTGGTGATGCTCTCCTCTGGTTCTTCCAGCAGTCCAAACTGAGCTTTAACTTGATTGACTGCTTCTATGCATAGCGAGCAGGTGAACTCTGAATGTGGGGTGCGGTGAATTCTGCACCACCACGGTGACAGCACGTTCTCCAAGCATAACTCCTCTTCGAGACCAAACTGATTCTCAATCAAATTCTTGAATCTTGTAAATTCTTCGATGCTGGACGGAGGACTGGGGATATCTGGCTGTACAGTCGCCTCTGGTTTGGGGACATCCCAAAAAAAAATCTGCCCCTATAATGCGAGCTCAACCCTTGACAAAAATGTCAAGCAATTCAGTTCATCGTGCACTGTGGTGTCATGAATTCTACAGTGAGCTGCAGATGCAAATTCGGACAGTTGCCTTGGCTATAGCCGCCAACTTAGCTCTTGCTGGATTTGAAAAATTTCGGACTGCAGATAGTCTTCATGAAGCAACTGGCTCAACATATTGACTCAGAAATATTTTTGGTATTTTCTGGTTTTCTGATTTTTTTGGCTTTTCTAGTTTAACAGGGATCTTGCATATCTCGAATATAGCATTTAAAAGGTCGATTAGACTCAACTTGTTGCAAGGAACTGTTAAGGTGCCCTCCCCAATTTTGTTGCGTGCGAAAGGTAAAAGCTATAAAGTTGCTCCTTGAAAATGCAGGCTGATATGATGCGGATTTAGCTGTTTAGACATTCATCATAGCCCTCCTAGCACCAATTCTGTTGATGTGGATGAAATCGCATTGCTGCAAACTCCATACGGCCAACGCAGAATAGAATAGCCGACTGATTATCCTACTCTCTCTTGAGATAAGGAAGTCTCTAATGTTGTTTTCTAAGTTTGATTAAAGGAGACTACCTCAAGGTTTCTTTTGCCAGGTCTTGACTGCGGGTCTCTCAGTTGCTTGATGTGTTTTTGCTAGAAACACAAGGGGACTTACGATTTGCAACAAGCTAGTCTACTGTGATTCTCGAATTACGCAATAAAGAGCAAAAGGAAAGGTTTAGGAGATCTAAAACTAACAACATGCGTATGCGGGTAGACGGATTCCACATAACCAATTCCTGCTTGGCCAGAATAGCTCACAACCTTGCAGGAACGGTGCAATCTTCAAAGGGACTTGGAAGATTTTTAGACTGGAGACGCACGACTAAGCACCCAATTCTGGCGCAGCTTAGACGGACATCTACAATTGAACTAAGCACAATCGAAGGCTCAGGTTAACCACACAAAAGGATACACAATCAGCATATCCTCAGTGGTATGAGCCCGAATCTATCAAATACCTGCACACCCAAAACAGAAAGATCTATCTAAAATACTAAAAGAAACCATGCAAACAGGATGAAAACAAGACAATAAACACCAAATCAATGTTTATATATTGATCTCATCTGCCTATTACAACAATTTCTGCAGCATCTCTATGCTACTGCTAAGATCTAACCTATTCTAACTCTAAAATCTTACTATCTAACCATCTCACTATCTAACAATCTAACCCTTTACAAAAGAAAGGCCTCTGCCTTTTATAGATATTACAATTTTGAACCGAAGGCTAGGATGGACTGCATCCAAGGGCCCTGATCTGTCTTCCAGAAGCTGACAGCTTTAACCCATGCCTAATTAATTCTCAGTTATCCAACCAGCAACTATCTCAACTACCTGCCACTATTTGGCTTTAATTCAGGTCTATCCAATCTTCTTGGTGGTTGGGAATAGTTATCCACAAAAATATCTTGCACGGGACCCATAGGCAGTTTACAATAAAGCAATTTCAGCTTTAAAACTGAATTTCTGGACTTAAATCCAGCTGTGCATAAACTTGCAGCATTCAGAGTGTTCTTTGGTCTTTGGTCCCAGTGGTGGACTTCATCTTTGTTCAGCAGCATGGTTTCCAATGCTCAGTTGTTCTCGCGCTCTTGCATCTTTTCTTTTCCAATCTTCAGCACCTGGCTTTGGATTGCGATCCTTCCTTGATTTGTGTTTGAGGCTTTCTCCTGGTTCTTCGATGACGTCCTGCGATCAATCAACCAATTTCACTTCATTAAATTAATTTGTTACGCATACCCGTGTTGTTAGTTTTAGATCTCCTAAACCTTTCCTTTTGCTCTTTATTGCGTAATTCGAGAATCACAGTAGACTAGCTTGTTGCAAATCGTAAGTCCCCTTGTGTTTCCAGCAAAAAACACATCAAGCCACTGAGAGATCCCGCAGTCAAGACCTGACAAACGAAACCTTGAGGTAGTCTCCTTTGATCAAACTTAGAAAACAGCATTAGAGACTTCCTTATCTCAAGAGAGAGTAGGATAATCAGTCGGCTATTCTATTCTACGTTGGCCGTATGGAGTTTGCAGCAATGCGATTTCATCCACGTCAACAGGTCTCCGTGAAAGAGCATCTGCCACAACATTGTTGTTTATAACTAGGGCTTTATAGGGTTCGGATTGCCTTAAGGCAACATCCGAACCCTTTTAGGTCTCGGCCCTAAAGGGTAACATGACCCCAAGCCTAGGCCCAGCCCTATCTCTCACGCTATCCTATAACACTCACGCCATAATAAATTTGGCGCCAAAACCTAAAGGAGGCCGACTTGAAATAAAGGTTAAAAGCGCATATAAATAAAGGACATTTCTCAAGTTAAAATCATCAATTCAATCTCAAGCGAAAGCGAATTTAGCTCTGCTGCTAAGGTGCAAATTTTCAAGGAAGGGTGCAAACTTATCCAGACTTGTGCGAAATTGTCCAAGAGGACATAGTGTATTTTGATGCAGTTTTGAAGCATGCAAAGGGACAGATCTGATATGTGAAGATCAGATTCAAGCTAAGTATTGTACTTATGATTTAGAGGAGAATATATAATCTGACCTGTGGGTCATTCATGCTGGGTTTTTTCCTCCTTAGAGGTTTTCCCAGGGTATGCTTGTTTGTCTACTGTTTTTATTTCTGATTTTACTGAATGTTGGCTTATTAAATACTGCAAATCTGATTACAATCTAGGGCATAATCAATTATATAAATTTGATTAACATACCTAGGGTATAAAATTACATGGTATCAGAGCTAAGGTGTCACTAACTTCTAATTTTAGCAAATCAATTGTTGCATATAGCTATTGTTTGTTTTCAGATTAAAAATGTCAGGTTAGAAGGCTAAAGATAGACTTGAGGGAGCCATTGATTTTGCTGCTTGGAAAGTTCGTATTCTATTGATCCATGAAGAGAATGATCTACTAAAATTTGTAGAAGTAGAAAGGCTGTCTCCTCCAGAAGATGCTAAAGAGCTGAAACTGTTCAAGAAAGATTCCCTCAAGGCTAGAAGGATCATAATTGAGTCCATCAAGAATCATCTTGTCACTGTCATATCAAAGTTTGTATCTGCCAGAGAAATGATCAAACACTTGGAAGGGATGTATGAAGTCAACAATCTCAGTAGGGCCCTTGCTCTAAGACAGCAGCTTCTTCACATGAAAATGAAAGAAGAAGACTCAATCATAGCCTACTTCATGAAGATCAATGACTAAAGGACAAGCTAAGCACTCTTGATTGCCAAATCTCAGATAAAGATCTTGTTATGATTGCATTAAATGGTCTACCTGATGAATGGGAACCATTCATTCGTACCATTGGTGGAAGAGCCAATCGTCCCAACTTTGAGCGTCTTCAATCTGATTGCATCGAAGAGGAATCTCGAATTGAGGTAAGAGGAAAACTCAAGAACTCTCTCAAAGATAATCATGTTCTCTTAACTAAATCTAGGAAAGGTGGTCATTGGAAGAAAGAGAAGAGAAGCAAAGATTTTTCCTCCTATGATCCAAGGAAAAAGTCAAGAGATTCCTCTCACATTCGTTGCTTCAGATGTGATAAGTATGGTCACTATGCCAGAGATTGTCAGAATGACCCAAAGGAAAGGGAAGCCAATTTAAATGAAGTTGCCGAACAAAGTGAAGATTACCTTCTTATCTCTGCTCTATCCAGCAATGTTCCTACGTGGATACTTGACAGTGGTGCCTCCAGACACATCTCAAGATTTCGTGAGCATCTCTCAGATCTGATTGAAAAAGACACCAATCTTCATGTAGTAATCGGTGATGATGCTCGATACTCGGTAAAAGGTTCTGGCACTACCTCTTTAAAACTAGATTCTGGTATTTCCTTGCAACTCTGTGATATTCTCTTTGTACCTGGTATTAAAAGAAATCTTATTTCCATTTCTGCCTTAGAAGATAAGGGTTTGCAAATAGCATTTTTTGAAGGGAAAGTACTCGCTTGGCCTAAGAAATCTAATTTCAAATCTGCTCGTATTATTGGAAATAGATGTGATAGTTTATATAAGCTTGCAGCTAATCCAATTCAAGCTCTCATTCATGAGACCCCTGAATCATGCGAGCTATGGCATAGAAGATTGGGTCATCTTCACTTTCAAGCTCTTCCCACTCTCGGTAAAATGGTCAAAGGTATGCCTAAACTCAATTTATCTCATGATGATGCTTGTAAAGGTTGTGCACTGGGTAAGAATGTAAAGAATCTTTTTCATAAAAGCGATAGTAGGGCTAAAGAAAGGTTAGAGCTTATTCATTCATATTTATGTGGTCCTATGTCTGTAGCATCTTCTAGCGGTTTCCTATATTATGTTATCTTCATAGATGATTTCTCTAGGAAAACATGGATCTATTTTCTTAAATCTAAAGAGTCTGAAGAAGTCCTAAACAGATTTAAGGAATTCAAAGCCTTAGTTGAAAATACTACAAGAAATCGAATTAAATGTTTGACGTCTGACAATGGAGGTGAATACACCTTAGATAGTTTCTCTGACTTTTGTGTTAACGCAGGACTTAAGAGGGAGTTTTGTGTTCCCTACAATCCTCAGCAAAATGGAGTTGCTGAAAGAAAGATCAAGACCATTGTTGAAGCTGCAAGAGCCATGATCCTTGATCAAGACTTGCAACCTTTTCTATGCTCGGAGGCATCCAAAACCGCAGTTTATATTCAAAATAGATGTCCTCATCGCGTCCTAAAGGATGTGACACCTGAAGAAGCCTTTTCAGGAATCAAACCTGACATCAATCACCTAAGGATATTCGGAAGCCCTGTGTATGTTCATGTGCCTAAAGAAAAACGAACCAAGTTGGATCCATCTAGAAAGAAAGGCATCCTAGTAGGATACAGCGAATCTTCCAAAGCCTTCAGGATCTACATTCCAGGTCAAAGGTATGTTGAGGTAAGTAGAGATGTAACTTTTGAAGAAGATATTGCTTTCAAAAGATCTAAAGATTCATTAACCAACGATAATGATATGGTGATTGATAATCAAGATTCAATAGTTGATGCTAACCCTGAGTTACAGGAGGAGTCTACTGACCTTCCAAATCAGGAAGTTCAAAATGACCCATCAGAACCCATCCACTCTACCGATATACCTCAGGATATTGTGGTCTGCAAGAAGAGACCACTTTGGGTTAGAAACACGATTCAAGATGTTGAAGGGTTTGCTGCTCCCAGAGGAACCTTTAGAAATAGCAAGAGTTTCCAAAATCACGCCAACTACATTTCTGTGATGTGTAATATAATTGAGTCTGAACCTCACAATATCGAAGAAGCTATGTCCCATCATGCTTGGAAATTAGCCATGGATGAAGAGTATGGGTCTATCATCAAGAATGATGTCTGGGACATTGTACCCAGACCCAAAGGTAAGTCTGTTGTTTCCTCTAAATGGTTGTTTAAAATTAAACATAATGCTGATGGTAGTATTGAAAAATATAAAGCTAGGTTTGTAGCACGTGGTTTTTCTCAAAAGGAAGGAATAGATTATGAAGAAACCTTTGCCCCTGTTGCTAGATATACTTCTATTAGGTCTATAATAGTTATTGCTGCAGCCAAAGGTTGGGAGCTGCATCAAATGGACGTTAAGACAGCCTTCCTTAATGGTGTCATTGAGGAGGAAGTCTATATTGATCAACCAGAAGGTTATGTAATCCATAAAAGAGATTCTCATGTTTGCAGGTTGAAGAAAGCCTTATATGGGCTCAAACAGGCTCCTCGTGCTTGGTATGAAAGAATTGATAAGTACTTACTAAGTTTAGGATTTTCCAAGAATGACGCTGATGCTAACATTTACTTGAAAGTTTATAATGATGAGATGCTTATTTTAGTTTTGTATGTGGATGATTTATTTCTCACTGGTGAAAGTAAATTAATCATAAGATGTAAAAAGGAATTAGCCTCAGAATTTGAAATGAAGGACTTAGGTCTAATGCATTACTTCCTAGGGTTAGAAGTATGGCAAAGAGCTAATGAAATTTTTCTAAGTCAAGGAAAATATACTATTGATATTTTGAAAAGATTTAGAATGTTAGATTGCAAACCTATGCATACCCCTATGGAATCTAACTTAAAGAAGTTCAGTGTTTCTGCAGCTAACTCTGATTTTGCAAATCCCTCTGAGTACAGGCAGTTGATTGGCTCCCTGATGTACCTAGTCAATACTAGGCTAGATATCTGCTATGTTGTGAATGCTCTCAGTCAGTTCATGAGCTTACCTAAACTTTTTCACCTGGTTGCTGCCAAGCACATTCTAAGATACCTGCGTGGCACGATTGGTTATGGGCTGAAGTATTCACTTAATACCTCAATCCTCTTGGAAGGCTACTCAGATTCAGATTGGGCAGGAAGTGTCAAGGACAGGAAAAGTACTTCAGGTATCTGTTTCAACTTGGGCTCTGCAATGATCTCTTGGGCATGTAGAAAGCAATCTTCGGTAGCATTAAGCACTGCAGAAGCTGAGTACATTGCTGCATCTGTTGCATCCAGAGAAGCAGTGTGGCTTCGTAAGCTCCTTGTTGGATTATTTGGTCAAGCTAGTAATCCTACCACCATTCATTGTGATAATCAAAGTTGTATAAAGATGTCAGTAAATCCTGTATTCCATGATTGGTCCAAACATGTGGAAACACACTATCATTTTATTCGGGACATGGTGCAAAGAGGTGCCATTCATCTAAAGTACATTAGCACAGATGAACAGATTGCGGACATCCTTACCAAACCTTTATCCAGAGTGAAGTTCAAATACTTCAGAGACAAGCTTGGTGTTGTGGAAAATGGGACCCTAATTGAGAGGGAGCTGCAATCTCAGTGACTCTATCTGCAACACTATGAATCATCTTTTGCTTGTGTGCAAGAATGAATTATGTCCAATCTATGCTTGAGTGCTAGATGGATGATTGTAATTATGTAAAGACCCACTTGTGTACTACACTTTCTATGCTTGTGTGCTAGAACCATCCTATGCTTGTGTGCTAGGTGGAAGATGTAATTCTATGCTTGTGTGCTAGATGGAACTCTAAAGGTTCAAATTATGTATTCTCCTCTTCCCTAGTTAAGAGGGAGTGTTGTTTATAACTAGGGCTTTATAGGGTTCGGATTGCCTTAAGGCAACATTCGAACCCTTTTAGGTCTAGGCCCTAAAGGGTAACGTGACCCCAAGCCTAGGCCCAACCCTATCTCTCATGCTATCCTAAAACACTCATGCCATAATAAATTTGGCACCAAAACCTAAAGGAGGCCGACTTGAAATAAAGGTTAAAAGCGCATATAAATAAAGGACATTTCTCAAGTTAAAATCATCAATTCAATCTCAAGCGAAAGCGAATTTAGCTCTGCTGCTAAGGTGCAAATTTTCAAGGAAGGGTGCAAACTTATCCAGACTTGTGCGAAATTGTCCAAGAGGACATAGTGTATTTTGATGCAGTTTTGAAGCATGCAAAGGGACAGATCTGATATGTGAAGATCAGATTCAAGCTAAGTATTGTACTTATGATTTAGAGGAGAATATATAATCTGACCTGTGGGTCATTCATGCTGGGTTTTTTCCTCCTTGGAGGTTTTCCCAGGGTATGCTTGTTTGTCTACTATTTTTATTTTTGATTTTACTGAATGTTGGCTTATTAAAATACTGCAAATCTGATTACAATCTAGGGCATAATCAATTATATAAATCTGATTAACATACCTAGGGTATAAAATTACAAACATTGTTTTTGCCTTTGACATACTCAATGTCAAAGTCGTAAGCTTGTAGCTTACTCACCTATTTCTGCTGCCTCTCATTCAGGTCCTGCTGATGCAAGAAATGTTTGAGGCTATTGTGGTCTGTCTTCACTACAAACTTGCTTCCTACCAAGTACTGCCTGAAATTGGTCAAGGCATGCATAATTGCAAGCATCTCCTTATCATAGATAGGATATGACCTCTCAGCTTTCTGCTTTCAAACACAATTGGGTGTTTGTCTTGCATCAACACAACTCCAACACCTTCTCCTGATGCATCACACTGAAGCTCGAAAGGCTTGGAGAAATCAGGTAGGGCCAAAACAAGGCATGTGCTCATAAGTTCTTTAAACTTGTCAAAAACTCCTTGTGCCTTTTCTTCTATCCACACAAAAGCTCCCTTCTTAGTGAGATATGTGAGGGGGGCAGCCATCTAAGAGTAACCCTTCACAAACCTCTGATAGAAGCCACATAGACCCAAGAACCCCTTCAGGTGAGTCAAGTTCTCGAGTGGAGGCCAATCAACTATGGCTTTGATCTTTTCTGGATCAACCTTCACTCCTTCTGCACTGATGATATGCCCCGAGTAAAGCAACTCCTTCATTCCAAAGTCACACTTAGATTCTTTTGCAAACAATGATTCAGACTCCAGAATACTAAGAATTTTATCTAAGTGTTGTAAGTGCTCCTTCCATGTCTTACTGAAAATGAGGATGTCATCAAAGAAGATAAGCACGAACTTCTGCAACTGCTTCTGAAAAATCTTGTTCATGCACAACTGGAAGGTAGCAGGTGCATTAGTCAAGCCAAAGGGCATGACTAAAAACTCAAAATGCCCAAAGTGGCATCTGAAGGCTGTCTTCTCAATGTCAGATTCCCTCATCCTAATCTGATGATAGTCGGACCTGAGATCAATCTTGGAAAAGTAGACAGCACCATGTAGCTCATCAATGAGCTCATCAATCCTAAGAATAGGATACCGATTTTTTATGGTTTTCTGATTGAGAGCCCGATAATCCATGCACATGCGCATGGTCCCATCCTTCTTCTTCACCAGAACTACAGTCGAAGCAAAAGGGCTCTTGCTCGACTGAATGTAACCCATGTCAAGAAGCTCCATAATGGCTTTCTCAATTTCATCCTTCTACTTCTTGGGGTATCGATAAGGAGTAGTCATGATAGGCTTAGCTCCTTCTAACTCAATAATGTGTTCAGTACCTCGCTCGGGAGGTCTACTAGGAGGTGGATTCAAACACCTTACTCCTCTTTGTAATCAAATTTTGAATGTCATCGAGATAACTTCTCTTCTCTTAAAGTGAATTAGATGGCATGATCATGCACTCAGGAGATTTACCAAGAGGGGGATTCCCAAAAATCTTACTCTTTTTTGTGATTAAAGATTGTATGTCTGCAGAGTAGCTTCCTTTTTCTTCAAGTGGACTTGATGGCATTATCAAACACTTTGTTGCCCACTCCACTTGGTTATGGTGGATCAGCCTCTCCATCCTCTTTGAGGATACAATCTGAGGGCCTCCATTAGACATCCCTCTCAATACTACCCTCTTTCCTTCAAACATGAATTTTAACTCCATGGTTTTCAAGTTAAGGGTGATCTCGCCAAGAGATCGCAGCCACTGAATGCCAAGGACCACATCATCAATCCCTCCAATGTTGACAACGTAGAAGTCATCCTTGACTTCATAGTTACCCAGCTTCATTGACATGTTTGAAACCATCCGTTTGCAACAAATGGTTGATCCATCAACCACCATGACCTTGAAGTCTTCAACATCATCAGTGATAAGACCTCTCTTTGCAACAATTCTAGCATCAATGAAGTTGTGAGTTGCTCCGGTATCAATTAGAGCAACAAGTCGATGCTCTCCCAATGCTCCTCGAACTTTGAATGATTCATTCTTGTGAAAGCTCGAGAGTTGGGCAACTATACCCCTATCTTCATGGTCACTTTCAGGCCCTTCTGGAGCCTCTTCATACTCACTTCCCTCCGAATCAAGCTGCTGTTCTGAATTTTCAGAATCTGATCCATCAGCTGAATATGCCTCCATTTGACGAGCATTACTCTTCCCATGGCATCTATGACCCGGAACCCAAGGTTCTTTGCAGGAATAGCACAGATTCTTTCTCTGGAGCTCTTGACGAAGCTCATCATCCATCCGCGAAGGGAACTTCTTAGGCTGATTAGAAAATTTCTTCTTGGCTTTACGAAATGAGAAAGGCTTTGACTGAAATTTGGACTTAGGGGCAGCCAACTCCATGCTCCTAGCCTTCTTGATTGCTTCAGCCAAGGTGGGCGGGCCAAAGGCTTTTACCCAAACTTTCAATGGTTCTTCAAGTCCCTCAGTCAATAGGACCACTAACTTCTTCTCAAAAATACTACTAACCATAACTGAAAGACTTTGAAACGCAGTTATGAAAGTATCCAAAGAGCCCTGCTGTTTGAGTTGTGCAAGCTCTCTAAACTTCACCTCCGGATCCTTGGTATCAAATCTTTCAATCAACTTGTTGGTGAATTCCTCATAGGTATTGATCAAGTTATGGCCAAGGGTGACCAACCCATGGTACCACCACTCGTGAGCAGCTCCATCCAAGTGCAAGGTGGCGAACTCGATGGCCTCTTCTTCGGGCATAGGCTTCAAGGACAAATAATTGTCCAATTTTTGCACCCACGTTCTAGATGTGCTCTTATTGCTTCCATCAAAATGCGCTAGAGTAACCTTCCCAAGAGCTTGTTGATAGTCTCTGTTTGCCCTCTCGGGTGAATACTTAAAGCATAAAGTACGTAATGCAGAATGATGTCATAGATATCAGACAAGTATCAGATATGTTATTCCATTCATAATTCGTCCCTTTACAAGTTACATTCCGAAGTATATAAAGATGCCGAGGGGGTGTGAGCGCCAACCGTCACACTGCAACTACCACCCCTCGGCTGCCAACTAACCAACACAATTACAACTTAATTAACTAGTTTTATTTTCGTGTACAATATTGCTGCCAACATCATCCCCCCCAAAAGAAAAGAAGTCGTCTCTGGACGACTTAATACAAAATAGAGATGACATTAAACAAAACTGCTGACACCAGTCGAGCCCGAAACTTATACACCTGTTGCGTCCTCGCTTAAAAACCCTTTTCTGCTACCATCCTATGCTCAAGTGCGGATTTCACCATTAGTGCTTTCTTTGACATCACAATCCTCCTATGCCTAAACCAAATTTGTCTGCGAAACATGCTTTTCGGTCTCAGCCTCCACAAACTGCTACTCAAATGATACTGTCTCCCTAACCAATTTGTCCTCGATAGCCACCCGCGCTGCTCTCTTGGCATCCAACTCCTGGGTACGCTGGGCTATGTCTCACGCTAGTACTACCTCCAACCCCCCTCTGCATCCACCAAGGCAACCTCACGTCCAGCCAAGACATACTCCAAGTTCCTCAAGCGTACCATTCCTACCTGGAGGTGGCCACAACCCTTTAGCACAAAGGCTAGGAAAAACCTCAAATCCTCCATCACACTCCCCAAAGGCTACTAACTGAACTGAATAACTCTCTACTGTCATACAATTGCGCGGACCTGCAATGCCTTCCCTCAAACTCTGTTTGTTCGCAACCTCCAAATCCGTCTCCCTCTATGGCTTATGGCTTCCCCGCCAATGCTTAGCTGTAGGCTTCTTTCTCACAGTACAAACAACCACAACACTTACCGTGACATCTCCAATGCCCTTCGTCCAACTCCAACAAGTGTTCTGTAGCTCAAAAATAAACTGGGGTTTGGGGGCAATGCCCCCAATGGGGTCGAGGGGCAGCGCCCCCGCGAGGTCTGGGGCAGCACCAATCATACGCCCACCTCCTGTGCGGTTGACACCCTCCTTACCGTACGGTCACACCTCCAGCCCTTCCCGTGCGGTCAACACCGTCCTTACCTTACAGTCACACCTCTAGCGTACGGACCACATGGTCAACCTTACGCACCATACGGTCCTCCTTCTGCCCACTTCCAACTGCCAGCATTCCCTTTGCGTCGTGTACTTGGCGTGCGCATACCCGTGCAATCCCCTTCCTCCGTGATATTTTCCTCCTTACGTGGCTGACTCTACTTTCTAATTTCCTGCGCTGAAATTTTTTTTTTCCTTTCGGCGGATTGTGCGGCTGTGCAGGTTTCTGCGGGGCCATGTATTTGTTTTTGTGCAGGCTAAAATAGCCACCGCAGGGTGACCCCGTAGTGGACACACGGTGCCACCGTACGGTGGGCACACGATACCACCGCACGGTGCACCCGCGGTGCCACCGCACAGTGACCCCACGGTGCCACCGCACGGTGGACCCGCAGTGCCACCGCACGGCGGACCCGCGGTGCCACCATACGGTGACCACGCGGTGCCACTGTACAGTGACCATGTCGTGCCACCACACGGTGGATGCCTGGCCCCACCGTACGGTGCACTTTGCCTTTTCTTTTCTTCTTTTTTTTTTTTTTTTTTGCAAGCCATACGAACACCTGGCGTACGAGTTTTTCTTTTCTTTTTACAAGCCGTACGGTCACCTGGCGTACGAGTTTTTTTTGTTTTTTTTTTTTAATTTTTAATTGTCCAAATTCGGCTCAGGTTTCGTGCCTCCGGGATCGCCTTTTCTCTGTTTGCCTCGTCCGAGGGTCTCCCGTTGTGGTCCTGTGCCTCTCAAGTCACCTGCCCAGCCTCTCGAGTCCCCTTCCATCCTCTCGGGTGCCCTTCCGGCCTCTCGGGTCCCCTGCGTGCTTCGCGTGGTAGGGTTTCAATTTGGACCTGTTGGTGGCAAGTCTATTTTCAATGGCCATCCGAAGACCTGGAACCACAAATTCTACAAGGACCACGGTCTCCTTCCCGTACATAAGAAAAAGAAGAATAATAAAGATTTTGAAAGGTGCGGCCTTCCACATAGGGTTCCAATCGTTGCCGACACAATTGATCTTCGGATTATCTATGTCACCGAGGTTTGGGGCGTCTCCCTTCCAATATTCTATGTATTTTGGCAAGTACACCTCCTCTATTACTTGCTCTGGTTCCTCTACTTCGAGCTTGTAGCTTTGGAACATTTCATAATCCTCCATCTGCCAATGGAAGAGCCTGTTCAATGACCCTGTCTCATCCTTGGAGCACTCTCCTAGTTTGAGAATCCCTTCGTCGTTGGGCTCCCTGCAGCCCCGTCCTTCGTCCCTCGAGTCGCCTTTTCCTTCATCCTCTGATTCCAAAGATGATGCCAATTCCTCGTCAACAACTTGGGTCCTCAGATCAATGGTGTACTTCCGCGGCTCCGCCCCCCTTTCTCCATAGAAAGGGTGTTCTTTTTCCAATCGTGGTTCACCTTTGCTATAACCAGCCACCCTCTGCCTAAGATGGTGTCGTACCCCTTCTTCTTGAGTGGGATTACCACAAAATCTAGTATGAAAGGTTGCGTGCCGATGGTGACCGGCTGGGCCATCAAGGTGCCGAGTGGCTTGATGCCGTGTTGGTCTGCACCTACCAAGTTGAACGTGGGTGGCCATAGTTTTGGCTTCCCCAACTTCTTCCACGTATCCTCTGGCAATACATTCACCCCCGAACCTCCGTCCACGATGGTGTCTTTGAGGATAGCCCCGAGAATTCCCATCTCTACTACAGCAGGATGCTGACCACTATTTAAGGCCAACAACATTGGGTCAGCCGAGGGGCTGACCGTAACTTCCGCCCGTGTGGCACGCAAAGGTGCCTGCGCAGTGGTTTGTATGGAACTAAAAATGGAGGTTCTTAACTGTGGCATTGTTTCTAGAAGGTCCTTTACCCTTATAGGTACTTCCATCTACAGTACTTGCCCAATGATGTTATTTTCCACTTCGGTACGGGATGATGTACTCGCCACCTCGTTGTCCCGTCGTTCGGTCGTCATCTCACGTTCAATATTGGCCTTTGCCTCCCGTAATCTCTCCTCTGTACAGGGGTGCGGGTGATCGCCAGTACTTCTTTCTCACCAGTCTTCTCAACCTTCTCAATGTTGAGAAGATTAACCCCTGCCTGTGGACAATTTGCGTCCTCATGGTCGCCTGGCCCACACCATCGACAAAGGTACTGAGGGGTGGCTTCCTTCGTGCAATCACGGGTGAAGTGCCCCCACTGATTACAGGCCTGTTGACGTGTATTTTGTACACAATCATACACAGAATAAAATACCGACAGGCATCTTATCCTCTCTTGAGAAAATAGTCTCTAACTGCTGAAGATCTGCAAAAAGGATCAGTTAGATGGACTCCAAGGTTCTTTTAGTGGGGTCTCCACGTGTGGACAAGCTTTTTTAGTGGTATGATGTGATTTGCTGTTTCCTCCAAGGCGTCTTACGGATTCAAAAGCTCGAAGATTTTACTAAACTAAAAAGGAACTTTCAAAAAATGGAAAAAGGACAGGGTTTAAGGAAGTCTAATCTAGCCTAACCCTATGAACGACTTAGCATGAATGAGATTTGGCAAGACTCAACCAACTTCAATTTTGCCATAAGATAACAACTCAATTGAAATTAGTGCGATCTTCTAAGGTAATAATGGTATTCAATGCATCAAAGACCAAGGACACTACTACGAAGGTACATATCCTAGATGCAAAAATGCTTGAAGGTTAAGGACTCAAAATGTTTTCCAGTCGACCACGCAAGGCGTTCCTACAATCAGCAAGAAGCTAGTGGTTTGGATTGCGAATCCTACCAAATATCAAATCTCACACTTAGTCTTTCAAATTAACAAACTACTTTGATTGAGCGTGATTCAAGTACATCCAACAACCATGAAGATAACTCAAGAAATTTGCAACAAAACACCATAACTTCAATATTTTATTGATTTCCAAGTCATCATATACAACAATTGCTTGAATTTCTCTCTTCAAGACTCAATCTTGCTACAAAATAAAATTTGCTTCTAACTCTAATCTTTCTATTACATCAACTATTATCTCTCACACTTATTCACTATTTTCTATTTTTCTATTACCAAATGAAATGAAAAATGGGGGTATAAATAGCATCCCCAGTTACAATGAAAGGTCCAGATTGAAAGTAAATCAATGGACAAGATCATGACACCTAAACCCTAATTAGGGTTTGTTACAAATGACCTCCTTTTTACTGAACAATATTAAATACATAGCCAAATATTAAATTTGGCACAAAAATCTAGGAGGTATCAACCAATAAGAAATAAGATGTCATGTCATCTGTAACAACCTTTCATCTAGAATCTTATTCCCTTTCCAATTCTCTTTCTTAGCGTATGCAATGAATTTTGTCACGATTCCTTCGATTTCTGTGCTTGGAATCTCGGGAAGATTCTTGATACTCTCTTCTAAGTGGATAACCTGATCAAATGCATCTAGAAGAGCTGTGTCCCAAGTAGGTTCAAGTTCCTTTGTTCTATCAATCAGGAGCATGGTGGCATACATCTGATCATACTGCTCATCTGTAACATCTGCGTCCTTGCGAAAGATGATCTTGATTCTATCCTCAAATTCTTGTAAATCCACATCTGTCTCGACCTCGATCCTTCTGCCAAGAATGGTACGAAGTACCTCAAATACTCTGTCCTGGATCGGATTGATCACCTCCTCAACTTGACCACATCTAACACTGATGTCCTCAAAGAGAACACTCTTTATATGGAGTAAGGTTGACCACTGAAACAAACTGTGAGAATCACCTTCTAAGATCCTCTCTTGTGCTAAAATTCTTCTGGATGTGTGTCTTATAACTTTCAAGACAGGGATGACAACGTCCTTGGTATGGGCAAACGCAGCTACTGTTGCCATCAATCTGTGAATAATGTCAAGAACTTGGATAGCCTGGTGGGTGATCTTCGACATCCTTGTAACAAACTCAATGGCCACCGTGTGAGATCTATCCATCCAACCACATGTACGCTGGACCAGGTTCCTGAATCTTTCTGCTTCATTGATTGATTGAAGGGGTAATGCCTGCAATGGTGATCTAACTGGATCCTGACGTCCCAAAGGTTCATTGATGTGACTGAAATACGTCCTCCATGCACCGACCTCTCTCTCAAGCTTTCTATTCTTTTCCACTTCTTCTCTAAGCTTGTCCTTCAATGCCTCAAATGTGTCGGTGGCGTCATCTAAAGTCTGCTCTGCTGTGGATGGTCCTAACTCAATAGTCTGTATATGGTAGTCTTCTGCTAGGATCTCACCTTCATATTTGTCTGCTGCCGGTGTAGCTATCTGCAGTTTTCTAGATCCAGTCTCATCTCGAATCATCTTGGACATCTTTGTAGCCTTCTTCTTCTCTGTTGTCATATGTGAACGTCCCACGAGGCTCTCTAAATCAATTGCACTGTCCTCGTCCTCAATTACGATCACCTTAGTCAATCTTTCCTTCAACCAATCTGGGATATTCGATCTTGTCTCTTGAACTTGAATTTCTTTGTGTACTATTTCTTCTTGTCTGGGAGGAGATGTTACTTCATTATCATTATCTAAATCATAGTCTTGGAGAGATCCATCGGATGAAACATGCTGTGCCTGTCCTTCCTCCTGTCTGTCATTCTGTACCATCGAGTCCATGGACTCTTCCACTCGAACTGTTCTATCCTCTGGTCTGGAAGAAGTACCTGGTGTTTGATCTTTGTTGGCACCTTGCTTCTTCTTGGAAGGCTCTTTCTTTTCTGATCTTTCTTTTCTCTTCGATCCTCTCGAATGGAGATTGCCCTCACTGGCACATCGAAGGTTACCTTCCCCTGAATTCCTAGGATTAGGATTGCCTTCACTAACACTGGCTCCACCTTCAGCTGGCTTTTCTTCCAAAGTAAAAGACATGGCTATGCCCTGTTCTCTCAACTTCTGATGCTGAACGTCTACCCATCTGCGAGTACAAGACAAGACTGGTGCCATCAAATCATCTAAATCCACGGCCTCGGGCTCATTCCAATTCGAACTTATTGTTTTGCTTTCTCTATCGTATGAAGATTGGATGTGCCTGCCGTTGTCCTGAGCTTGGTCGGCTACTCTGTAAATCTTACATTTCCTGATGAAATCCAAAGGCAATCTAGAATGTATCTTTCGTTTCACTTCGAGATCATCTAGGAGATTCATCATAAAATCTTCAATTTGGTACTCATGTCTAAATCTTCTACCGACCGTCTCCTCTAAATGTCCATGTGGATCAAAACTATTCCTCCAAGAAAAAGATGAAAAAGGATACAAGGCTAACTCCTTCTCTGCGTCATCCATGGCTAAGACATTAGGACATATCTCAACTGAATTACCCAAAATAATAGGTACCTGAACTCCATTCTGATGTCTGTGTCTGAATGCCTTCACATATGCTGCCAACTGCCTTGTTACTTTAAGTAACACAATTCTATCTGTCGGGTACCTCGGCAACATGTATGGAGGTAAAGGACATCCATGCACTCTAATGTAAGTGAACTTGGGAAACTGAATGAACCAAGCACCGTACCTCTTGATGAATTCCTGGGCATCCTGAGATAATCTGTTGTGAATCCCTCCTTGCAACGTCCTTGTGATGTTCATCGTGAAAGTATCATTGGCTAACTTGTAGTTCTTCCCTGGTGGATGATGCAAGTAGGTATAGGATTCACAAACTCTGACCTCGCCGGGTCCTCTTCCAATCACTCCTCTGTGAGGTAATCCTGCGTACTCAACGCTCCTGATTAAGGCATAGATGACGTATGAACTCATGTGGAAGGACTTAGTAGCCCTGAGTCTTCTCAACTGTACGTCCAAGCAATGGCTAATTATCCTAGCCCAATGTATTGTACCCTTTCCTTGAACAATCACCTGGATGAAATAAAACATCCATTTCTCAAAATAGAAGGCATGAGGTGCTCCTGTAACTCTGTTGAGCATGGTAATCAAATCTCTGTACTCCTCCTGGAAATCAATCCTGTGTGGTGTGTTCGGTACTTTGCTCAGACGGGGACGACTCTTGAGTAGCCAGTTCTTGTTGATTATGCTTAGGCAAGCATCTGGATCATCATCGTACACTGATCTGGCTCCTTCAATGCTCTTGTATATCATGTCCCTGTGCTCTGGAAGATGGAAGGCTTCACTTATGGCTTCCTCTGAAAGGTACGCCAAAGTGTTTCCCTCATTGGACACAATTGTCCTGGACTGTGGATTGTAATGACGGGCACACTCGAGCATCAATTCGTGGCACTGAATAGCTGGAGGAAAGTCGGCCGCCTTAATGATGCCACTCTCTATTATTCTCCGGGCGACAGGTGATGGCTTGCCGATGTAAGGGACCTCCCGGAACTTCTTCGTGCTAAAGTTCCCCAAGTTTGTATCTCCAATGTTGCTCCACTTGGACACGATCTTGGTCTCCACTTATTCGGTCTTCTGATCTTCTTTCATGAGAGCCGAGCGACTGGTGGATGCTCCCGCCTTTGGGGTCGCCATACCTACACAACATTTCATTATAAGAAATAGATTTTGCAATAAATAACGTAAATAAGAGAGATAAATTTTAGGAAACCTCATGATAAGTCTCTAGAGTTATCATTTCCTAAAATACAACGATTGAGCCAAGAGATTCAAAATTCAAAATTTCAAAATTTGAAATATGACGATGAATGAATAAAACAATAATAATAAATCGCCATACCTCGATAGAGAGCTAACTCTAGAATGCAAAAACAAAATTTGCCTAGGCAAAATTTGAGGTATAAGATAATCTTCAATATGATCTCCTCAAAATTGACTTCGCCACCTCTGGAGAGAATGTGATCTTCAATTATCGCCTTGGACGTGGTCTCAAATGGATCTTCAAGTTCGCATAAACAAATCTCCAAGTCCTTAGCAAATTCGCCTCAATGTATCCTCAAGTTCGCACCACCTTTGGTCTTCAACGCAATTCGCACTCTATACTTGATGATATACTTCGCATCACTTTTGGTTTGGATAAAGCGCCACCCTTTGGATCGAAGCGCCACCTTTGGATGAATGAAACTCGCACCACCTTGGATAATATTCGCACTATCTTTGAACACACTTAACACTTTCCTTCGTCTTCCTTAATTCGCATGTAGAGAGGTAAAATAATGATGTAGAAATGATAGTTTTTACCCCCCTTTATATAGCGCTCTCATCCTTCACCCCTTTGGCCGACTTGGAGATAAAAAAAACACTTTTAAAAATAATTTTAAATGATTTGCAATAAAATAAGAAGGCCGACCTCCTTAAATGAGCGCTTGAAATCGATTTTTTATTAATTAAATAATTAATTATTAATGCCTTGCGTTTTTTTTTTAAATGAGAATTTCGATTTTTAATAAAGGCAAAATAATTAATAAATATTTAACGCCATATTAAATGCCAATTTAAAAAATGGATTTTCAATTTTTAATCGATTTAGCATTTAAGGAAATTTAAATTGTTTAATTTGGCGCCAAAAATATGAAAATAAAGGGACGTACCTCATCGCTCTGGTCCCTTGGAGAGGGACAGGAGCGATTCACCATCTTTGGCATGATTCTTGCGTTTTCAACGTTCAACTCCTTCATCTCCATGTTGATTTTGCGATGTTTGTTGGGTCCTTCAAATTTGAATTTCATTCCTGTGCGAGCAAGTGCATCTCATGACCATTATCGCCCTGGTCCCTTGGAGAGGGACAGGAGCGATCCTAAGGTTTTTGCTTGAAATTCTCCATTTTGGTACGATCCTTCCCTTGTATCATCTTCCAAATGCCATTTAAAACCTTGTGCGTCCTTGTCTTAACGTGATTTTCAAAGAATATCATGTGTTTTGCCTAACATCGCCCTTGTCCCTTGGAGAGGGACAGGAGCGATCCATGATTTTATGTTCATCTTGTATCTTTGACCTTCGTACCTCCATTGTAAGGCGAATAATATCATCGCTTGTGTCCTTTGCGCTTACTCTATTTGTCTTCATTATGTGTTTGGACGCATTAAAGGGACCATCGCCCTTGTCCCTTGGAGAGGGACAGGAGCGATCCATTATTTCTCCTTGATCTTGGCGACTTTAAACTTCGATCTCCTTTGCAACGTCTTCCCAACGATGTCCCTTACCTTGCTTATCCTCGCCTGGCTTTGATCTATGCGTGCTTTTGATGATATCGCCTTGGTCCTTGTCCAAAGGACAGGAGCGATGTGAGGCCTTTACATTATTTGGCGATGTTTGGACGTTCAAAACCCTTGCGAATTATCTTCAAACGATGCCTTGGACCATATGCAATCTTAGGACGTCTTGACTTAGTTTGAACTGGAAACAAAACAAGGAATCCAAAGCAAATCGCCCTAGTCCCTTGGAGAGGGACAGGAGCGATATAGTCTCCATGCTCAAAATGGTGATCATTTCACGTTCAAAACTCTTGTTTATCATCTTGTTGTCATACCATGGACCCTCCAGAACATTGCAACACATTGTCCTTACGTAAATCTTGCATGAATTGATCAAATATATCCAATATCGCTCTGGTCCCTTGGAGAGGGACAGGAGCGAAGTTCATCATTGCAAGCTTGTTCTTGTTTTTACCAACTTGCAATTATCTTCATTGCGTGAAATGACGTCCTTTAAGTCCTCTTGGTAGCTTAATATTTGCTTGTCCTTTGAAATCGATGCCTTAATGGAAATATCGCTCTGGTCCCTTGGAGAGGGACAGGAGCGATATGGGTCTTAGAGTGCACATTCCTTCCATGTGATGACCTTTACAACCTTGCGCTTGATGGAAATGCCCTAAAATGTCTTCGCCACCCTTCGTCTTGACTTGGATCGGTTTAAACATGAACAAGAAGCAATACAATCATTGTATCGCCCTGGTCCCTTGGAGAGGGACAGGAGCGAACTTGCTCTTGTGGCCTTCATTTCACTTTGTCTCCTTCCAAATTTATATTCAATGGATTTGTCATGCTCTACTCTATTCGTCCATGCCTCGACATCATTTGTAACTTTGCAAGAAAAGCAATTATATCAAAAATCGCTCTGGTCCCTTCCTGAGGGACAGGAGCGAACTAGGCTTTTAACACTGTTATGGACGTCCCAAAAATCTTCAAATTATATTCAATGCGTTCATCTCATGTTTTCCCTTGCTCTTGAACGTAAACTTGCCTTGACCCTTGTCTGGATTTTTGCAAAATGAAGGAAATCGCTCTGGTCCCTGGGAGAGGGACGAGAGCTACAAGGTACCTCGCCCTGGTCCCTTGGAGAGGGACAGGAGCGATTTGGTCAATATAGGTCATTCTCCTTCGTTTTTGCATCTCAAATTATATTCATTTGGCAAAGTATCTTCCTTCGGACGTCCTCAAATCATTAAGTTTTCGAAATCTTGCAAGGACAAGGCGAAATTTGAATTGTAGCTCCGGTCCTTCACTGAGGGACAGGAGCGATTTTCCTCCTGGAGGCATTTCTGTGCTCGTAAAAATCTTCAATTTATATTCAATGGGAAGATCTCGTCGTTCTCCATCACTTCAAACGTAAAACTTGTCTGGACTCTGCAGGGATGATGAGATATTTGAAAATGAGCTCCCGTCCATCACTGAGGGACAGGAGCGATTTTGCTCCTACAGGTCAAAATAACAAGATTTTTCACATTTTAACACTTCACGAGGCGAAAACAAATCAATTCCAATGCCCAGGATCAAAATTCAAAAAAGTCAAAATTTGGTCAAAATATTCAATTGGACAAAAATTCACATTGACGGTCAACACTTAGACAAATTTAAGCTCTGCATGAACATTCCAATTGAAAATTAGACCATTTTGTCGAAATCATTGCATTCAAAATTTGCATTCTAGAAAAGAAGCTCAAAAGCTCTCAAAAAAAGACTGGATTTTGGCTTGAAAAGGCAAAATTTAAAACCCTAAGGCTTGGCCCTAAATCCAGACGACCAACTAACTAACAAAACCCTAAAAACGAAAGCGAAAACGAGCGAAAAACAAGCAAAAAGAGGGGGCCCCCATTTGCGATGGGGCGATGTGTGAAATGGTCACAACAAGGCCCTACATTGGATAATTGGCCGGCCCTTGGCGTCATACTGGATACGACTTCCATTATTGTTATTGTTGCTATTCCTTCCACCGCCACGTCTGTTGTCCCGGTAACCTCCAGATGATGTCGTTGTGTTGGTTTGCTGGGTCGTACCTGCTGGTGCGGATGTTGTGGCCTGCTCCGTGAACAACACTTGGTTCATTTGCGTATTCCGGGTTTTCATGTTGTATGGGCACTCCTTGGTGGAGTGTCCCATCACTTGGCAAATCTCGCAGAATGCCTTCTTCGAGCAAGTACCCTTTGTGTGCCCCTCCTCTTTGCACTCAGTGCACCATATGTCCCCTTCGGTCCGACTGGTGCTTCTCAATGTTTTGAATTCCCTCCTCATTCGCTCCATGTCTTTCCAGAGCGCTTGCACCCGTTTGCCAACCTCGCTGTCGCTGCTGCTTTCCTGTGACGAGTCATCCTCCTCGGACGAGCTATCCTCCTTCTTTTTCTTCGATGTCTTGGTCTCGCTCTCGAGATCCATCGCTCTATTGTATGCGTCTTCGTACGATGTAGGTGGAACGATTTTCATCTTCTTTCGGAGGGAATGCTTTAGTCCCTCCACGAACCATCGCTTTTTCAACCCTTCTGCTAGTTGACTCTCCATTTTTCCCAATAGTTCCTTCAACCGCCAAGTATAGGCTCGGACAGTCTCGTTCTTGTTCTGCTTCGTTCCATAGATCTCAATGACTATTTCGTTGTCATCTCTCAGGAGGCGGAACTCTATCGCAAACTCCTTCTTCAGGTCTGGCCATGTGCCGACTTTGGCCTTGTCCATATCTAAGTACCAGTCTATGGCCACTCCACGTAACGTGGCTGGGAACTGTTGTACCCAGTCATCCTGGTCTGTCACTCCGTTGGCAGACCAAATGGTTTCACTTGTACGGCAGTGCCATAAGGGGTCTTCCTTGCCGTCCCCTGTGAACTTTGGCAATTTTTGGTTACTCGCCATCCCGAGTCATCTTCCTGGGGGTGGTTGTGCCTGTGTCTATGGCCCTGCGTTGCTTCTTCCGGCGGCGCCAGTGGTGTGTCCTGCGTGGGCAACTGGACATACGGTGTTTTGCCTGTTGTGTGTGGCACCTACACCCGTACGGTTGCCCTCCCCTTCGCTCTCACCCACGCCCACTCCTGGTTCCCGTTGGTGATCTTCACTTTGTGGTGTAAGGGATAAGTTTCTGAACCAATCCCGGGTCTCTTCGATTAGATCTCTCCGTAACCTTGTTTCCTCCAAAAACTCTTCGTGGCTCCGCACCCTATGGTGTTCTGGCGACGTGTAGAAATTTCCATCGGCTTCTGCACCCTCCATGACACCTCCTTGGTTCCCCTCGGGCCACCCTTCGGCAGGTCGTCCTTCGGCAAGTTACCTTAGCCTCCGTCTACGTTCTACTTGCTACTCCAGAATCAAGGCCCTCTGCGCGGCCTCCCACTCGTTCGTTTCTGCTTTTTTATTTCTATCTTTATTTAATATATTGGGCATAAATCACTTCCGTACATAGCAAGCACACGCCATGTACAAAAAAAACTTTTATTATTTTTCCTTTCGGCCACAATTTATCTCAACATTGTGCCGGGATTATTACAGGGTTCAATTTCCCCTTCGCCTCTTGCCATCACACTCTGCGTCCCACGACGATTGTTCCGTTTGCGCGTTGTCAGCCTCTGGGTTAATCTCACCGACGGGTAGGCCCATCATGTCAATGCGCCATCCGTGTCTTCCATTCCCGAGTACGTCTAGGCAACGGCGCCAAATGTTTGCCCTCTTGGGTGAATACTTAAAGCATAAAGTACGTAATGCAGAATAATGCCATAGATATCAGACAAGTATCAGATATGTTATTCCATTCATAATTCGTCCCTTTACAAGTTACATTCCGAAGTATATAAAGATGCCGAGGGGGTGCGAGCGCCAACCGTCGCACCGCAACTACCACCCCTCAGCTGCCAACTAACCAACACAATTACAACTTAATTAACTAGTTTTATTTTCGTGTACAATATTGCCGCCAACAGTCTCTTGGAGTGGATTATCAATCGTCATATCTTCCTTCCCGCCTCTTCCCTCGATTCATGTATTGGTCAAGAGACAAGACATTTCGAATATCTTGGGAAAGTGATGCATACTCCACAAAACTAGTCGGGATCTCATTAGCCACAGGGACTTCTACTTCAGGAGGTGGTGTTTCCTTTGGAAGGAAAACTGGTTGCGAAGGCCTTGACACTGATCCAACAGGCATTCTACCATTGTTGCTACTATTGTTGCTGCCATTCCCATTTCCACCAGAATTGTTGGAAGTGCTGGCATTATTTCCACTAGTATTTTGATTTTGGTCTTGACTATGTCCTCCGGCATTCTGTCTAAAAGTGGCTATCATCTGGGACATCATGTCCATCATAGTATCAAATTTTTTCTCCATTTTCTCCACAACCACAATTGCATCATTCTAACCGAATATTCTCTCTCCCATTGAATCCGTTGAATCTACTGAATCAACTTCCTTATCTCTGTTTCTCAAAACCTCTAAAAAGTTTTCCTTTACTGGCACTGGTGGTATTTGATATTGCTGCCTTCTTTATTCCCAATTGTAGTATCTGATATCTCTATCACTCATGGAACCCTTCTGTCACACGGGTTGGCAAGATGCGTGCCTATGATACCCCTGAAATATCCCCCTTAATTTTTTCCAAACTTTTTCCCACAATTACATTCAATACAACACTTGTTATGGTTAGGAAATGAAATCCAAATGCTGTTGAAAGTAACCCTCCACTTTCTGATCACCGAGAGCCCAATCTGGGAGGGTGAGAGCATACAGTGTTGAGGGGATTGTTAGGTGCTTGAAAATTGAAATTGATTACAAATTTGGGCAGCAAGCCAGCCCCTTCCACTTTCCAGCGGGATAGAAGACCAGAAGACTTGGCGGTAAACCAGCCAAGGAGAAACACCAACACAAACAAATCAACTCTACCACAGTATTTCAGCGGGATGACTTATAACAAACAAAATCAACTCAACCGCAGTATTTCAGCCTGAGGACCTATTACAACAAATCAACTCTACCGCAATATTTCAGCGGGAGGACCTGTTACAACAAATCAAACTCTACCGTAGTATTTCAGCGGGAGGACTGAACTCACTTCCTGATTACAGACATAGAAGGCGGCCAAGCCATCCTCTTCCACTTGTGCAGTGGGAATTACAAATAAGATGCAAACAGTGATAGCTAATGGTACTGCCATTTAGCTTTACAATGAATCATTCAGAAAATGGTAGCTAATATGAAATATAAGCTATTACAAACATAGAACTGAAGGAGAAGCACGAGAACAAGGAAACGTTTTGCAAGAGAGTAAAAAACCACAATACCGAACTCCTGTTACAGAGAACAGCCTGCTACAACTCCACCAATCTGCCACCACGAACCACAGCAAACTATGGAAAGCCACACCAACAAAGCACAAACAACACTGGAGATTCACACACGCCCAAAAACCAGAATCGCTGAACACAAAATCACCGAAATCTCCCACACAAAGCACACCAAACACATCCAACAACAAACACCAAAAGGTACGGCCAGCAAAGGAAGGTACGGCCAGCAATGAAAGGCACACTCTTCACCAAAAATCACGCCCTCCAGAGGAAGAAGACGCCACACACTCATCTCTCCAACAAACGCTACCCACAGGAATCAAACCAAGCAATCCAAAATCGAGCCACAGCTAGGAGTGATGTCTCAAACTAGAAACTGCCAAAAAGCTCTACGAGGTTTTCACCCTCGAAGAAGTCTGGAATCAATCCGACAGCATAATAGTATAAGTTTTCAAAAGATATCAAAATGAGAGCCCAAGCTCTTATTTATAACATTTGCTCACTGAAATTCAAATACATCACCTCCAAATTCGCCCACATTACATGACATTTCATTTCACCCAAATGAGCGTTGCATTTCATTTCATTTCACCAACATATGGCTGCCCAAGATGCATTTTTTCCTCTCCTAGACAAGTTCGAACTTGTCCAAGGTCCACAAGTAATATTTCAAAATACTTTTCCCATTTTCGACCCCTGACTTAGGAGAAATAATAAAATCCTATGAATAGAATATTTTTCCCTCTTTCCTAAGTCGTCCAATTTAATAATTGAATATTAAACTTGGGACAAAGTATTAATATTTAATAAATCATTTTGCAAACCAAATGTCATAAAAATATTAACTTAAGTCATTTAAATGATAAATGACCAAGTCCATTAAACTACATTCTGAACTCAATTATGCCTGCCAGAAATAGAACTAAGTCACTGAGCCATTACATAACTGTCAAAAATAGCCGGTGCTGCCAGACTAGACTGAAACCCTAAAAATTTCCACACTTACTAAAAATAGTAAGTGACTCCCAACTCCATTAGGGCACAAATTGGGATCAACTGTTACTTACTAAAAATAGTAAATCCACTAAAGAGTAGTCAGATGAAGTTGCATGTCATATTGTCGGAAAACTCTTGAAAAACCCAGAAAAATGTGCTACTCAAACCCTACTTACTAAAAATAGTAAGTATGCAAACCTCAACTGAATGCAATGCATGTACATCACTGCGAAGCTCTCTTAAAATACAGGAAAACTCGACAATCAGAAATCCCGGACTCCAATTGCTTCCCACTCAAAATCCTCCCGGAAGATGGAAACCCTTATTCTGCCAAAAATAGCCTACGGGCCTCCTGAATAGGCTATTCTCCACGAAGAGTGATCACTGGCTAGAAGGGGACATTACATCTTTAGCCAAAAGCATTGCCACTGATTTAATATGTATGCTCACAATGGATGATAAATTAGTTAACTTTTGGTTTTAGCCAAGACATTAATATTTGTGTAAGAATATCTCATTTCTAGTAAAGCTTGATATCGAATAGCATCCATAATAACAGAAACATTATTCTTTCCATTCAAAGAATTAAGCACATCAACACTAAAATGCACTTGAATGTTTTCTAATTCAGACTTTGAATCCATCAATAACACCAACAAAATTAGATGGACGGTAAATCATAAACAATAGCAAGAAGATAAAATCTGGAAAACATAGAAGAGCATTGCTACTGTCAGATATTATATGTTTTTGACCATATATAAATAAAATAGAAAATAAAATAGAAAATAAAAATAAAATGATTGCATTCTACGTATGAAAGATTCTGCAAAGAAACAAGCAAACAAAGTACAAAAATTTATATATATATATGAGTTTTCATCCTGAGCATATTGGTGTCATATTTGTATACTGGGGTGTCTGGAAAAAAATTGTAACCTTGTGTATATCTTGGTAACTCGTGAGTTTTCATCATGAGCATATTGATGTCATATTTGTATACTGGGGTGTCTGGAAAAAAATTGTAACCTTATGTGTATCGTGGTACTCAAGTGCATTTTTGTGTATGAAAGTTGTACAACTACAAATAATAGGAAAAACTCCAGCTAAGGTGTGAGGGATAAACTTACACTGTTAACCATGTCTGGAAAAAAATTGTAACCTTATGTGTATCGTGGTAACTCAAGTGCATTTTTGTGTATGAAAGTTGTACAAGTACAAATAATAGGAAAAACTCCAGCTAAGGTGTGAGGGATAAACTTACACTGTTAACCATGCTACTGTTGTATAGTTTATTGTGGCAAAGTATGTACTCCAAATTTCTGTCTCTGCATCAACCAAGAGACCAAAATGAATGCTTATGTCTTTCTCTATCTTTTGCCATCAGGGATCAATATGTATAGTCAATGCAGCCAGTGAAAGGGATATGTCTGTATTTGCAGCTGGCATGATCAAGGTAACTTCCTACACCCAATTCTTGTTAGTCCACAGAAAACCCTTTGATGTGCATCTCTTCCCTTGAACTTTGGTAGAAAGAAGGCTTTCATATTTTTGTTTAATAATCTTGCTTTTGAGTTTAATTTTCTCTGATGTAAAATTAGCACTTTGATTACCTCAACCTGATAATGGTCAATGAATAACAGGCTGAAATGCAAGGAAAACGATTTTTATGCCGCACAGCTGCAAGTTTTGTATCTGCTCGTATTGGGACAAAAACAAAAGATCCAATCACTCCAAGTGAACTTGGAATATTTGGAAAACAAAATGGTGGGCTTATAGTAGTTGGTTCATATGTCCCAAAGACTACAAAACAGGTTTTTGACCTTTGGAAATCCTATATCTATTTGCATTGTTTTTTCGTTATTTTGGAGTATTTTAAATCTATGTTTGAACTTAGAAATCGATCATTTATATATTAAGCATTGTTTCCCTGTAGGTTGAGGAGCTAAAATCGCAATGTGGACATTTTCTGAGAAGTATTGAAGTAAGTGATATGAACATGATGGTTTTCAAAGTAAATGGTGTTCTACTTCTGTACAACAATAAAATCCTTGTCACAAAGCTAGAATCCATAAATCAATATCATGAATCTCCATCCCTGAACATATCAAGCTACAAAATAATTTGCTTTCATTGAAAAGGTGAATTGTCTCTTGGTTGATAACTTATTTAATGTGACAGGTGAGTGTTGATGCTGTTGCATTGAAATCTGTTGGGGAGAGGGAAGAAGAAATAAATCGCACAGTTGAACTAGCAGATACTTTTCTGAAGACCAAGAATGACACACTCATAATGACTAGCCGGGAACTTGTAAAAGGAAGTAGTAAGTCTCATTTTCTTTATATAAATCTCTCTTTGATTCCATAAGAACTTTTCCGTTGTCCACACCAATAAAGAATTTCAATCAATCTCTCTTTCAAGTCCCAGTTCTGTCACTTGCCATCTGATGTTTTTAAATTCTTATATATTGATCTCTCTTGAAATGCAATCTAGGGTTCCTTAAACATTTTTCCTATCAGTTGTGGCAGAAAACATAAAGTCTAAGACAAATCAAAGTGAAAAGAAAAGGGAAAATTTTTATACAGGTAAAAGCACTCAAAATCAAATAATCATAATCCATAGGGATAAACCAAAAGAATAAATAGTCTAACATAAATCACATAAATATAGAATGACAGTAAATCACGTAGGCTTTCAGCCAACATTCATGTGTGAAGATACATAGAAAAGATTATTAGATGTTTTTATGTGATTATCAATAAGCATGTCCTATTATCCCTAGCAGGATGGTAAGCTTTAATCCACCAAATATTAACAAGCAGCTCAAACCCTAGCTCTTTCTGATCACCAAGATCCCAATGCGGGCAACATGAAAACATACGAACACTAGAATGAGAACATAAATCATAACAATACAAGGTACTAGTGGATAGCCATCCAAATTACAAACAGAATCAAACTAACAAAATCAATCGATACCAAAAGGGTAGATAATTTATGCAGATTCTGATCAATTCCAAAATGGCAGATAACAAATGGAAATCAATCAATGCCAAATTAGCTAACTATATCATCTGATTCTGAATCAATGATAAATTGGCTAATAAGGATATGCAAATAAAAGGGATCTGATGATGAACCATCCAAGTTTTTTTAACAATAATAGCATGGATCTGGTGGTAAACCATCTGGTGATTACAATGAAAAACTTATATTTTAGGTCAATAACAACAGGCTATAAGTTGATTGATCTCTTCAATATCAACTACATCAGCTACGGATAAATTTCAATAAACAAAATAAGAAATACTGTCACTGTCATACCATACTGAACCATTGACCAAGAAACTTGTATGCAATATAAATCAACTCTGAAATTTGCTGATGGAAACAATTTGCTATTACTTTCCTCTGATCATCCCCCAAACTGGACTGGAAATATCTCATACACTAATGTGATTTGAGAAATGATGAAAAGGTAGTCAAACATTGAGCTAGGCATCCAGTTTGTAGCTGTATGGCACCCTTAATCACAATATTCTGGCCTGTCTTTCAGCAAAAAATCCTTGAATGATGACAGCGACCTCAATCAGATCAAACAGTTTCCCTTTAACAGCTGAAGATATACTTCATGAACAATGATTCCTCTATGAATGAGTACGGCAACCTTTAATTAACTTCAACCTTGTCTTCTTCTTATGCTGTGATCCTCCCAATCACAGCTCAGTCTCTTTTTTGATCTGCATAGAGAATAGTATATGCTTGAATTTGTAAGTTTGTAAAACATTAAGGTAGCAGCCTTAAAAATTACATTGGCCAACAAGATACCAAAGACGTGACAGATTTGTCTCATTCAAACAGCAGTTCTAGCATTCCAAAGCAGCTGCGATTACATGTGATATTGTATTAGGAATTTAATTAAATATGGATGGCAACCCTTTTGAGGAAAAATATGCTACTATAGGAGAAAGAACGTAGTACGGCTGGCTGAAGTCTGATTACTTCAACAGAAAAAGATATATTGGCCAAAATATATGCATTAACAATAATATCCAATAAACTTCACCCAAGAACAATTAATCTTCAGAACCACGGAATCATCATACAATGGTATCAAAAACCAAACTGAAAATCTCAAAATTCATCCACACCAAACTGAATCTCACACCAACCAAGGAATCTGAAAATTGGAAACATTCCACACTAAAATGACCCCTGAATGGAACCACTCAAAATGAGATGGGGGTTTTCATCCCCAAATCCAACATTTGCAGTGCACAACTAATCCTTGGATGACATTTTTCAAATGGGTAGGAGGATTTTTTATCCCTGAAACCATCTTCCTAAAAGGGTTTTCATCCTCAAGGAAAAGAAATCACATTCATTTTGTCAAAGAAATTCATATAATGAGCAAGAAGTCCTTTTTCCAACAACAATCCTCCTTATATAACTTTTTTGAGGGAAAATTAAAACTAAAATTATGTAATATTTATTCTTTTATTTTATTTAGCCCTACCAAGTTATAAAATAATAAAGTTTCCTTTTAAACACTCATTTTTAGGACCTTGGGCCTAGCAATTTCTTTTAACTCACTTATAAGAACCATTAAAAATTAAATAAATATGTCTTATTTTCTAAAATATAATGTAAAGTTATTTTTTGACAACTTAAATTGAATAATACACTCAAAGTTTCTCACAGAAAAAACAGAGTTCTAGCAAAACGGTTCACTTTTTAAGTTGAGGACTTGAAAAAATTATTTTCTTCAACAAACTGATGGTGATCAGGTTCTCACACTAGCATAGAACTTTTATCAAATAAACACTTATCTATTAGATTAAGCATCTACCAAAGATACAAATTTCAACAAAAACTTCATCACAAAAATTTCTACCATCATCAAAAGAATTTCAACAGAAGAAATAACACGATCTCTCCCTAGAGTGTTTTCATAAGGCCAATGTCAAGCCAACATTATTTGACATATAGTGAGAGCAGTCACCACAGGAGGAGTTGTCAACTCTTCACCAAAAGACAATTATCCACAAACATTTGCATTTGTTAGTTGTTCCTATTGTTTACAAACTGAATGACTTCTCTTCAAACACTCAAGAACTCACCAGAATAACAAGAACTAGCGAATTTTTCTGTCTAGTAAATTCCTAGGGACTCACAGGCTCAGTCAGTGCAGAAAATTCACAAGTTTCTAAGTGAGACTCAGCAAGTTTTCGCAAAGATAAGCCTGACCAAAAAACATGCCATGAATCTATAAAAGCATGCCTGACTTTTATGGAACTTTTTTCATTTTCCATCGTCAGTGATTAGGTTCTCAAAAATGAGAATTGATTGTGGAGTGATTGAAAGAATTCATCAACAGTTGGTTACAAGCAATAAAATCATTTAAAATGGCTTGCCATTGAAGGTTCCTATGGTTATGAAAGTCTTAATTTGAGCCTGATTGTGGGAGCTCTGCCCCTCAACCCACTCTACATCATGACACGGAATGTACCAGGGGTGCCGCCTGTGGATCCCACAAGGGACACTGCCCTTCAACCCTGCTGGGGGTGCCACCCCTGACCCCCCAACTTTGGGCTGTGCACCAAATGGAAAAGCAGTTTTTTTCCCTCGACTTTATTCTGATTAAATTCAAAGTAATTCAATTCCATTTATACTTGTACTTTGCTGAGACAATATTGATTCTGAATAATGCTACTATGGTAAAAATAGGCTTATGTATCATGTAGAATTCATTCTTTATGTGTCTCATCAATTATTTAAGTTTATTTTGTGTATTTATGTTAATGTTTTAGTTGCTGAATTTTTGCTAAGCACCAAGTCCCAGTCAAAATTTTATGCTGCAAGCTTTTTCTGAGTCCAAGTTTCCAAACTGAGTTTGGTACATTTGTTTTCCATTAAATTATTCCTTTGTATATTTGTAGTTGTACACATGAAAACATGTATCATAACATTTTCTTTCATTGAATTTGTTCACTTATTACATTGTACCTAGGCATTGTTGCAAGCAGCATAATTATTTATTTGTGAACTTGCTGAAACTGATTGTAACAGGTGCTTCTGAAAGTCTAGACATAAATAGCAAGGTGAGCTCTGCATTGGTTGAGATTGTAAGACGAATTCAGATTCGACCACGCTATCTTCTTGCCAAGGTAAAGATAATTGTTTTGGCCCAACATGTTTGCACGTAAGATTATCATTTTGGTTGAACATTTATGAATGTGCAATTTTGGCTTGGTATTCTTTGTTCTATGTTTCATTCTTGTTTCTGAATGATATTAAGGACCTTTGTTTTTGGAGATCTATGAGAAACACATCATATAACAATAATTAGATGAACATAACCAGTTTATCTATTTGCAAGAGAAGAAAAATGATAAAGAACCAGCTAGAACAGAAAATTAAAAGAAATGATGGGAGGCATGAGGTAGAATAGAATTTGTGCTGTGTAGCTAGTCAGAATGAGATTGATCCAATTAACTGATGCGACTGCTTTCTTCATTGTCCCATTGATCAATATCAGTATGCATCTCGCCCCTCCATCTCACTCAGGCCCCACTGCTCTAAGGGGTGGAAATAAGCCAATGGAGCCAATGATCCCTATCGAAACTCAGCGAATGCAGGCAGGGATACCCTAGTTGGATATATCCCTATCTACTGATCCACGCATCCACTAGCCTTGATCACAAGCAGGCAGAATCGCTGGGTTTGGCTTTTTGGGAAGCTATCTATTCTCTAAGACAACTCACAAAATCGAAAGGCAGGGGGAGGACTATACGTTTAAGATGTATAGTTTTGTTTTGTTAGTAATTATTAATCCCATGTCCATATCTTGTTTTCTTTAGCCCTCCACACTTTTTTTACCCTCTCGGGTGAATAACTTAAAACATAAAGCACGTAATGCAGAATAATAACGCCATAGATATCAGATGCAATATAAGAGATGTTATTCCAGTCATAATCGTTCTTTTTTCATAAGTTACATTCAGAAGTATATAAAGATACCGAGGGGGTGTGAGCGCCAACCGTCGCACCGCAACTGCCACCCCTCGGTTGCCAACTAACCAAGACAATTACAACTTAATTAACTAGTTTTATTTCCGTGTACAATATTGCCGCCAACATCATCCCCCCCAAAAGAAAAGAAGTAGTCTCCGGACGACTTAATACAAAATAGAGATGACATTAAACAGAACTGTTGATGCCAGTCGAGCCCGGAACTTATACACCTGTTGCGTCCTCGCTTAAAAACCCTTGGCTGCTACCATCCGATGCTCAAGTGCCTCTTTGACATCACAGTTCTCCTCTACCTAAACCAAACTTGTCTACAAAACATGCTTTTCAGTCTCAACCTCCACCAACTGCTACTCAAATGATACTGTCTCCCTAGCCAATTTGTCCTCGATAGCCACCTGCGCTGCCCTCTCAGCATCCAACTCCTGGGTACGCTGGGCTATGTCTCACGCTAGTACTGCCTCCAACCTGGTGGTCAACTCCTCCCGATCCCTCTCTGCATCCACCAAGGCAACCTCACGTCCAACCGAGACATACTCCAAGTTCCTCAAGCGTACCATTCCTACCTGGAGGTGGCCACAACCCTTTGGCACAAAGGCTAGGAGACACCTCAAATCCTCCATCACACTCCCCAAAGGCTGCTAACTGAACTAAATAACTCTCTGTTGTCATACAATTGCGCGGACCTGCAATGCCTTCCCTCAAACTCTGTTTGTTCGCAACCTCCAAATCCGTCTCCCTCTACGGCTTATGGCTTCCCCGCCAATGCTTAGCTGCAGGCTTCTTTCTCACAGTACGGACAACCACAACACTTACCGTGACATCTCCAATGCCCTCCGTCCAACTCCAACAAGTGTACTGTAGCTCAAAAATAAACTAGGGTCTGAGGGCAGTGCCCCCAGCGGGGTCTGGGGCAGCGCCCCAACAGGGTTGAGGGGCAGCGCCCCCGCGGGGTCTGGGGCAGCGCCCCAGCGGGGTCGAGGGGCAGCGCATCATCATTTCTATGATATTTTATGATGTCAAAACCCTTCTTCTACACTCCAATATTTTCAGTGTCCAGGCTCCAAATGTCATCGAATAATGTTGCAATCTGGTCATCTTTTTTTTTTTTTTTTAATTTTATTTTAATGTAAGTCCCCGATGGCACCCCGGCCATACAACCTCCTCGTACGGTCAACAACAGCACTGACACCTCCAATCGTACGGCCACCTTCCCGTGCGCTCAACACCCCTCCACCGTACGACTATGTCCGTGTTTGTTTGTGCGGTGCTGCGTTTATGTCTCTGGTGGCGGTGATGTCCACCGCACGGTGGTGTCCACCATCGATGTTACCATCGTATGGTGGTGTCCACCGTCGGTGTTGCCACCGCATGGTGTTGCCACCGCATGGTGTTGCCACCGCACAGTGGTTCCATCACCGGTGGTCCCACCGTGGCTTCCTTTTTTTTCAATCGTACTGTCACTGTCGTACGGACCCATACGACCGTACGTTTTTGTTTATGAAAAAAAAATCTCCCAGTCGTACGGTCAACTGTCGTACCGACCCGTACGGCCGTACGTTTTTTTGTTTTTTTTTCAATTTCCCAATTTAGTTGTCTAGAGAGTCGTCGGCTCAGGTCCCCTGTCTCTGGGATCGCCCTTCATCCTTCTCGGTTTTCCTTGCCCGAGAGTCTCCTGTTGTGGTCCTGTGCCTCTTGAGTCGCCTGCCCGGCCTCTCGAGTCCCCTTCCATTCTCTCGAGTGTCCCTTCCATTCTCTCGAGTGTCCCTCCGGCCTCTCGGGTCCCCTGCGTGCTTCGCGTGGTAGGGTTTCAATTTGGGCCCGTTGGTGGCCAATCTATTTTCAATGGCCATCCGAAGACCTGGAACCACAATTTCTACAAGGACCACGGTCTCCTTCCCATACATAAGAAAAAGAAGAATAATAAAGATTTTGAAGGTTGCGGCCTTCCACACAGAGTTCCAATCGTTGCCAATAATCTTGGGATTATCTACGTCATCAAGGTTTGGGGCGTCTCCCTTCCAATACTCTTTGTATTCCGGCAGGTACACCTCCTCTGTTGCTTGCTCTAGTTCCTCTACTTCGAGCCTGTAGCTCTGGAACATTTCGTAATCCTTCATTTGCCAATGGAAGAGCTCGTTCAATGACCCTGTCTCATCCTTGGAGCACTCTCCTAGTTTGAGAATCCCTTCATCGTTGGGCTCCCTGCAGCCCCATCCTTCGTCCCTCGGGTCGCCTTTTCCTTCATCCTCCGATTCCGAAGATGATGCCAATTCCTCGTCAACAACCTGGGTCCTCAGATCAATGGTGTACTTCCGCCCCCCTTTCTCCATAGAAAGGGTGTTCTTTTTCCAGTCGTGGTTCACCTTTGCTGTAACCAGCCACCCTCTGCCTAAGATGGCCTCGTACCCCTTCTTCTTGAGCGGGATTACCACAAAATCTAGTATGAAAGGTTGCGTGCCTATGGTGACCGGCTGGGCCATCAGGGTGCCGAGTGGCATGATGTCGTGTTGGTCTGCACCTACCAAGTTGAACGTGGGTGGCCATAGTTTTGGCTTCCCCAGCTTCTTCCACATATCCTTTGGCAGTACATTCACCCCCGAACCTCCGTCCACGATGGTGTCTTTGAGGATAGCCCCAAGAATTCCCATCTCTACTATAGCAGGATGCCGACCACTATTTAAGGCCAACAACATTGGGTCAGCCGAGGGGCTGACCGAAACTTCCGCCCGTGTGGCACGCAAAGGTGCCTGCGCAGTGGTTTGTATGGAACTAAAAATGGTGGTTCTTAACTATGGCATTGTTTCTAGAAGGTCCTTTTGTAATGTCCCCACTTTAGCAGTTGACCAAGTGTATGTGCGTTAGCCTATCTCTACATGGTCCCGAGGGCTAACAAAGGGTTTAAGGGGATCCTGGAGTGTTTGGGCCTAGTCATTTCCAGTTTGGGCCAAAACGGAGTTGATTTACTTAGTTTCAGGCATACTTACTATTTTTAGTAAGTCAGCAAGACACAACGGAGGCTAGTTTTGGTGATTGGATTCAATACTCCTCAGCAAGAGCTTTCCAACGAGCTATCACTCGCGCTATTCGGAGTCCGATTGCTAATATATTTTAATGCCTGAAGTGTTATTAAAGTAACATTTAATTTAACTGTAAAATATTAAAGTGTTACTTTAATTTTTATTTTATGGGGATGTGTGCAAATCAAAGGGGCACCCAAGGGAGACATAAGTGAATATTTTAATATGTTTTATATTGCACATCTTTTATCCCACATTGCTCAAGTGAGTTGGGTCGTCCCTTGGAGAAAGAATAAAAGGAAGCTTTTGTGACTTCATTCAGCATCTTGAATATGAGAAGAATTGGTATGTGTGAGTTGCAGATCCGTTCTTGGCATTAGAGGACGTCTATCCTCTCTTGTGACATTCTAGATGTCATTCCCCTGGGGTTTGGCCTTTGGAATCCATTGCTATCAGCTTCATTATCAAGCAGATTGGGTGCATTTCCAACTACAAGCAGATTTAATGTTTGTTCATATCTTCTTCCCTACTTGTCTGATGCTTATACCATTTTGAGGAGATGATTTTATGAAGATATTGGACCTATTGAAGACAAATTAATATTGCCACAACACTATTCACGCGGTTACTATTCACGCGGATACTATTCACGCGGTTACTATTCACGCAGGTACTATTCATGTCACTGTAGCAGCAAGATTGAAAATGATTGCTGGAGTATTATGTCAATAATGCTGGAATAATTAGTGAGTTGATAATCTGCCATGTATTTGATTTTATTGATTCTAAAAATAACATCTTATCAGCAGTAGTTCAATCTTTAGTTTGCATATTATTGTAGTTTCCTTTTTGTTCATGTTATGTGATTTCAAATCTATGCAAAGACATAAAAACAAACAAGCATTTCATTTCCGAAGCCATTAGGGGTTTAAACATTAAACGGTGAAATAAGGAGTTGGCTACGAACTGTTTGACCAAATTCCTATTAGCGGCTAGTTTAGTTTTTGGGCATTCTAGGGTGTCCATTACACCTTTACCCTTATAGGTACTTCCATCTGCAGTACTTGCCCAATGATGTTATTTTCCGCTTCCGTACGGGATGATGTACTCGCCACCTCGTTGTCCCGTCGTTCGGCCGTCATGTCTCGTTCAATATTGGCCTTTGCCTCCCATAATCTCTCCTCCATACGGGGGTCGGGATAAGTGGCCTTTTTCGTTTGGGCGCGGGTGATTGCCAGTACTTCTTTCTCACCAGTCTTCTCAGCCTTCTCAATGTTGAAGAGATTAACCCCTGCCTGTGGGCAATTTGCATCCTCATCGTCGCCTGGCCCACACCATCGACAGAGGTACTGAGGGGTGGCTTCCTTCGTGCAATCACGGGCGAAGTGCCCCCACTGATTACAGGCCCTACATTGGATAATTGGTCGGCCCTTGGCATCATACTGGATACGACTTCCGTTATTGTTATTGTTGCTATTCCTTCTGTCGCCACGTCTGTTGTCCCGGTAACCTCCAGATGATGCCATTGTGTTGGTTTGTTGGGTCGTACCCGCTGGTGCGGATGTTGTGGCCTGCTCCGTGAACAACACTTGGCTCATTTGCGTACTTCGGGTTTTCATGTTGAATGGGCACTCCTTGGTGGAGTGTCCCATCACTTGGCAAATCTCGTAGAATGCCTTCTTCGGGCAAGTACCCTTTGTGTGCCCCTCCTCTTTGCACTCAATGCACCATATGTCCCCTTCGGTTCGACTGGTGCTTCTCATTGTTTTGAATTCCCTCCTCATCCACTCCATGTCTTTCCGGAGCGCTTGCACCCGTTTGCCTGCCTCGTTGTCGCTGCTGCTTTCCTGTGACGAGTCATCCTCCTCGGACGAACTATCCTTCTTCTTCTTTTTCTTTGATGTCTTGGTCTTGCTCTCGAGATCCATCACTCTATTGTATGTGTCTTCGTACAATGTAGGTGGAACGATTTTCATCTTCTTTCGGAGGGAATGCTTTAGTCCTGTTGTGACCATTTCACACATCGCCCCATTTAAAATGGGGACCCCCCCTCTTTTTGCTCGTTTTTGCTCGCCTTTCGCTTTGCTTTTTAGGATTTTGGTAGTTTGTCAGTTGTCTGGATTAGGGTCAAGCCTTAGGGTTTCCATTACTGTCTTTTCAGGCCAGAATCCAGTCAGTTTTGAGAGCTTTTTGAGCTTCCTCTCGTAGGATGCAATTTTGAATGAAATGAATTCGCCAAAAATGGTCTATTTTCAATTGGAATTTTGGGTGCAGAGTCTTAATTTGTCTAAGTGTTGATGATGAAATGTGAATTTTTGTCCAATTGAGTAATTTTGACTAAATTTTGAGTTTTTTTATTTTTGATCCTGGGCATTGGGAATGATTTGTTTTTGCCTTGTGAAGTGATTAAATGTGTGAAAACTTGATATTTTGGCCTGTAGGAGCAAAATCGCTCCTGTCCCTCAGTGAAGGACCGGAGCTCGTTTTCAAAAATCTCACTGTCTCTGCAGGGTCAAGATGAATTTCGAATTGGAAGTGATAGAGAAAGGCGTGATCTTTCCGTTGAATATAAATTGAAGAATTTCACGAACACGGAAATGCCCCAGGGAACAAAATCGCTCCTGTCCCTCAGTGAAGGACCGGAGCTCAAAATCAAATATTATTTTGTCCTTGCAGGATTTTAATGACTTGACGATTTGAAGAGGTCCAAGGAGATGTGTTTTATCAAATGAATATAACTTGAAGTGTCGTCGTGAAGGAGAATGACCCAAATATGCAAAATCGCTCCTGTCCCTCAGTCAGGGACCAGGGCGAAAACCATTGTAGCTCCCGTCCCTCTCCCAGGGACCAGAGCGAAATCCTTCATAGGGCATGTTCTGGGCAAAGATCAAGCAAGTTTTACGTTCGAAGGCAGGAAAGGAGGTGAATTGAACCTGTTGAAGACAAATTGAAGATTACCAAACATCAACAAGGGACCCAAATGCCCAAGTTCGCTCCTGTCCCTCAGTCAGGGACCAGAGCGATTTTTGTCTTAGACAAATCTCTTGCCAGGTTACAATGAATTCCAAGGCATGGATGAATGAAAGGAGGTATGACGAGACCATTGAAGATAATTTTTGAAGTTAGCAAAGTGAGACAAAGCCTACAAGAGCAAAATCGCTCCTGTTCCTCTCCAAGGGACCAGGGCGATATAATGATTATGTCGCTTTTCCTCCAAGTTCAAGACACTCCAAGTCCGGATATAAGGTGGCAAGGACATTTCGAGGCATCTCAATCAAGAACGAAGTTACAAAGACCATTAAAATGAAGGATTTGCACCAAATACCCTAGTTCGCTCCTGTCCCTCAGGAAGGGACTAGAGCGAAATTCCTATAAGGGCCTAGATTCTGAAAGTTTATCAAGTATTGAGCAACCAAGAAGGATCAAGGGACTACATTTTACCCAATGAAGGTAATGACAAGTTGAAGAAGGCAAGGACGAGCTCAAAACCTTGAAGTTCGCTCCTGTCCCTCTCCAAGGGACCAGAGCGATATCTACTATATTTGCCAATTCATGCAAAATTCATGCCAAGTCAAGGTTTTGCGAGGTCACACAAGGTCTAAGGCGTCTTAACAAGATGATATACAAGGGTTTTAAACGTCAAATGAATACCAATTTGTACAAAGAAGCTATTTCGCTCCTGTCCTTTGGACAAGGACCAAAGCGATTTTTATTAAAACCTTCATTTTCCTTCAAATACATGTCAAGGCAGGGTCGCACAAGGTCAAGGACGTTATTTGGAAGGCAATGAACGAAGAACAAAGATTGAAAGGTGGTGAATTTAGACCAAGACACAAGGATCGCTCCTGTCCCTCTCCAAGGGACCAGGGCGATATTTGTTAAGTCACTTGTTATCCGTTGAAGATCACGTCAAGGCAAAGTTGCACAAGGTTTAAAAACATCATTTGGAAGGCGATACAAAGGAGGTGAACGTTAAGATGTTACCAATTTAAGCTTGAAATGGAGAAAACACATGGATCGCTCCTGTCCCTCTCCAAGGGACCAGGGCGATGATCCTCCAAACATCAAAAACGCCTTGTAGAAGTCAAGTGAAACAAGCATAGAATGAAGAAATAATGTCATTATTCGCCTTATGATGAAAACTGGAGATTAAAGATACAAGATCTAAGTGAAAACATCTAGATCGCTCCTGTCCCTCTCCAAGGGACCAGGGCGATAATGGTCATAAAGGGCACTCGTTCACACAAGCAAATCAATCAAGCTCGAAGAACCCAACGAAAATGGAAAATTCAACGTGGAGATGAAGACTTTGAACGTCAAAAATGCAAGGATCAAGACAAAGTTAATGGATCGCTCCTGTCCCTCAGTCAGGGACCAGGGCGATGAGGTATGTATTGTTCATCTTCAAAATTTGGCGCTTAAACAAATATTTTTGAATCTATTTTAAATGCTAAAATTCGATAAATTAAAAGATTCAATTAATTAGCATTTAAATATTGCGTTTGATATTTATTAATTATTTTTTTGCCTTTGTAAAAATCGAGTTTGACAATTTAAATAATAAAGGCATTTAATAATTAATTATTAATCAATTAAAAAAATTAAATGAAGCGCTTGGTTTATGGAGGTCGGCCTTTTATTTTTATTTAAAAAATCGTTTTAATTGCCTTATTTTTACAAAGTCGGCCTAAGTGAATTGGTGATATGAGCGCTTATAAAGGGTGGTGAAGATTGTTATTTTCACATTACCATTTTATCCTTCAAGTGCGATTTGAGGAAGACAAAAGGAAGAGTGCGAGTTGTGTTTTAAGGTGCGAATTCAATCAAAGGTGGTGCGAAACTACTATCCAAAGGAGAGGCGAACTTGAAGTTTCACTTGGGCGAATTTGCCAAGGACGTCAAGGGCATATCAAAGGTGGCGAAGTTGCTAACTTGAGGAAGAGATCACGTTGAAGACCATCTAACGTCAATTTTGCCTAGGCGAATTTTATTCATTTTGCATTCTAGTGCTAGCTCTCTAGTGAGGTATGGCGATATTGGTTTTATTGTTTTAATTTTAATTTTAGGTCGTCATAGCTTAAATTTTGAATTTGGAAATTTTGAATTCCAGCTAGCTCGATCGTTTTTTAGGAAATGATAACTCTAAGACTTATCATGATGTTTCCTAAAATCTACTCTCTAATCTATGTTATATACTGCAAGATCTAGTTTCTCATTATGAAATGTTGTGTAGGTATGGCGACCCCGAAGGCAGGAGCATCCACCAGTCGTTCAGCTCTCATGAAAGAAGATCAAAAGACCGAAGAAGTGGAGACGAAGATCGTGTCGAAGTGGAGCAACATTGGAGATACCAACTTGGGTAACTTTAGCACGAAGAAGTTTCGAGAGGTCCCCTACATTGGCGAGCCATCACCTGTCGCCCGAAGAATAATCGAGAGTGGCATCATTAAGGCGGCCGGCTTTCCTCCAGCTGTTCAGTGTCATGAGTTGATGATCGAGTGTGCTCGTCATTATGATCCTCAGTCCAGAACGATCGTGTCCAATGAGGGAAACACTTTGGCGTATCTTTCAGAGGAAGCTATAAGTGAAGCTTTCCATCTTCCAGAGCACCGAGACATGATATACAAGAGCATAGAAGGAGCCAGGTCAATGTATGAAGATGATCCAGATGCTTGCCTAAGCATCATTAACAAGAACTGGTTACTCAAGAGTCGTCCTCGCCTGAGCAAGGTACCGAACACACCACACAGGATTGATTTCCAGGAAGAGTACAGAGATTTGATTACAATGCTCAACCGAGTTACAGGAGCCCCTCACGCTTTCTACTTCATCCAGGTGATTGTTCAAGGGAAAGGTACCATACATTGGGCTAGGATGATTAGCCATTGCTTGGACGTACAGTTGAGGAGACTCAAAGCTACCAAGTCCTTCCACATGAGTTCATACATCATCTATGCCTTGATTAGAAGTTTTGAGTACGCAAGACTACCTCACAGAGGAGTGATTGGAAGAGGACCCGGCGAGGTCAGAGCTTGTGATTCCTATGCCTACTTGCATCATCCGCCAGGAAGCAACTACAAGTTAGTTAATGATACCTTCACGATGAACATCACAAGGACGTTGCAAGGTGGGATTCACAACAGATTATCTCAGGATGCACAAGAATTGGTGAAGAGGTACGGTGCTTGGTTTATCCAATTTCCGAAGTTCACTTATATTAGAGTGCATGGATGTCCTTTACCTCCATACATGTTGCCGAGATATCCGACAGACAGAATTGTGTTACTTGAAGTAACAAGACAGTTGGCAGCATATGCGAAGGCATTCAGACACAGACATGGGAATGGAGTTCCAGTACCTATCATTTTGGGCAATTCAGTTGAGGTATGTCCTAATGCTTTAGCCATGGATGACGCAGAGAAGGAGTTAGCCTTGTATTCTTTTTCATCTTTTGCTTTGAGAGAAAGCTTTGATCCACATGGACATTTAGAGGAGACAGTCGGTAGGAAGTTTAAGCATGAGTACCAAATAGAAGATTTTATGATGAATCTCTTAGATGATCTTGAAGTGAAACGAAAATGCATTCTAGATTGCCTTTGGATTTTATCAGGAAATGCAGGATTTACAGAGTGGCCGACCAAGCTCAGGACAGTGGCAGACATATCCAGTCATCCTATGATCGAGAAAGTAAATCAATAAGGTTAGATTGGAATGAGCCCGAGGTCGTGGATCTAGATTCTTTGATGGCTCCAGTTTTGTCTTGTACTCGCAGATGGGTTGACGTACAGCATCAGAAGTTGAGAGAGCAAGGCATAGCTATGACTTTCACTTTGGAAGAGAAGCCAGCCGAAGGTGGAGCTAGTGTAAGTGAAGGCAATCCTAATCCTAGAAATTCAGGTGAAGGTAACCTTCGATGTGCCAGTGAGGGCAATCTCCATCCAAGAGGCTCGAAGAGGAAAGAGAGACCTGGAAAGAGAGAATCTTCCAAGAAGAGACAAGAGGCCAACCGAGATCGTTCATCCAGCACATCTTCTCGACAAGAGAAGAGGACACTTCAAGTAGAAGAATCCATGGAGTCGATGGTACAGAATGATAGCCAGGAGGAAGGACAGGCATTGCAAGGGTCACCAGATGGATCTCTCCAAGATTATGAGTTAGATGAAGATAGAGAAGGCAACGAAATAGCATCTCCTCCCAGACAAGAACAAGTAGTGCATAAGGAAATTCAAGTTCAAGAGACAAGATCGGCCATCCCAGATTGGTTGAAGGAAAGATTAACCAAGGTGATCGTGATAGAGGACGAAGATAATGCAATTGATTTAGAGAGCCTTGTTGGACGTTCTCACGAAGTAACAGAGAAGAGGAAGGCTACCAGGATGTCCAAGATGATTCGAGATGAGACTGGATCCAAAAAATTACAGATAGCTACACCGGCAGTAGACAAGTACGAAGGTGAGATCCTAGCAGAGGAATATGATGTAGAGACATTTGAGCTAGGTCCATCCACAGCTGAGCAGACACTAGATGATGCCACCGATTCATTTGAGGCATTGAAAGACAAGCTTAGAGAAGAAATGGAGAAGAATAGAAAGCTTGAGAGAGAGAGAGGTGCATGGAGGACATATTTCAGTCATCTCAATGAACCTTTGGGACGTCAGGATCCAGCTAGATCACCAGTGCAGGCACTTCCACTTCAATCAATTAATGAGGCAGAAACATTCAGGAATATGGTCCAGCGTACGAGTACTTGGATGGATAAATCTCATACAGTTGCCATAGAGTTTGTAACAAGGATGATGAAGATTATTCATCAAGCTATCCAGGTTCTTGAGATAATCCACAATTTGATGATAACAGTAGCCGCATTTGCCCATACCAAAGATGTTATCATTCCTGTCTTGAAAGTAATTAGACACACATCAAGGAGGATCTTAGCACAAGAAAAGATCATGGATGGAGGACCTCACAGTTTGCTTCAGTGGTCAACCTTACTCCATATGAAGAGTGTTCTCTTCGAGGACATCAGTACTAAATGTAGCCAAGTTGAGGAGGTGATCAATCCTATCCAGGACAGAGTATTTGAGGTACTTCGTACCATTCTTGGCAGGAGGATCGAAGTCGAGACAGATGTGGATATGCAGGAATTAGAAGATAGAATCAAGGTCATCTTTTGCAAGGACGCTAATGTTACAGACGAGCAATATGATCAGATGTTTGCCACCATGCTCCTGATTGAAAGAACAAAGGAACTTGAATCTTCATGGGACGCAGCTCTTCTAGATGCATTCGATCAAGTCATCCATTTGGAAGAAAGTATGAAGAATCTTCCCGAGATTCCAATTGCTGAGATCGAAGGAATCGTGTCAAGATTCATTACATATGCTAAAAAAGAGAATTGGAAAGGGAATAAGATTCTAGATGAGAGGTTGTTATAGATGACATGGCATCTTATTTGTCATTGGTTCATGTCTCCTAGGTTTTTGTGCCAAATTTAATATTTGGCTATGCATTTAATATTGTTCAGTAAAAAGGAGGCCATTTGTAACAAACCCTAATTAGGGTTTAGGTGTCATGATCTTGACCGTTGATCTACTTTCAATCTGGACCTTTCATTGTAATTGAGGATGCTATTTATACCCTCATTTTTCATTTCATTGATAATAGAATAGATGTGAGAGAGAATAGAGATAATTAAGAGATTAGAGAGATTAGAGTTAGAAGCAATTTTACTTTTTGTAGCAAGATTGAGTTTTGAGGAAAGGAATTCAAGCAATTGTTGTACATGATGACTTGGAAATTAATGAAATATTGAAGTTATGGTGTTTTGTTGCAACTTTCTTGGTTATCTTCATGGTTGTTCAATTTACTTGAATCATACTCGATCAAAGTAGTGTGTTAATTTGAAGGACATAGTGTGAGACTTGATCTTTGGTAGGATTCGTAATCCAAACCACTAGCTTCTTGCTGATTGTAGGAACGTCTTGCGTGGTCGACTGGAGAATACCTGAATCACTTAACCTTCAATCATCATTGTATCTTGGATATGTACCTTCGTGGTAGTGTCTTTGATCTTTGATGCGTTGAAAATCAATTGTTACCTTAGAAGATCGCATCAATTTCAATTGAGTTGTTATTTTATGGCGAAATTGAAGTTGGTAGAATCTTGCCAAGTCTTGTCCGCATGAAGTCATTCTTAGGGTTAGATTAGATTAGACTTCTTGCAAAACCCTATCCTTTTGTTATTTTTTGAAAAGCTTCTTAGTTTAGTAAAATTTCAGGCTTTCGGAGCGTAAGACCCCTTGAGGATATAGAAAATCACATCATACCACTGGTGCTTGTCCACACGTAGAGACCCTACTAACCAGAACATTGGAGTCATCCTAACTGATCCTTCATGCGAATCTTCAGCAGTTAGAGACTTTATTCAAGAGAGGATAAGATGCCTTTAGGTATTTTATTCTGTGTATGATTGTGTACAAAATACACGTCAACAAGTCCCTCCACGAACCATCGCTTTTTCAACCCATCTGCTGGTTGACTCTCCATTTTTCCCAATAGTTCCTTCAACCGCCGACTATAGGCTCGGACAGTCTCGTTCTTGTTCTGCTTCGTTCCATAGATCTCAGTGACTATTTCGTTGTCATCTCTCAGGAGGCGGAACTCTATCACAAACTCCTCCTTCAAGTCTGGCCATGTGCCGACTTTGGCCTTATCCATATCTGAGTACCAGTCTATGGCCACTCCCCTTAAAGTTGCTGGGAACTGCGTTACCCATTCGTTTTGGTCAGTAACACCGTTCGCTGACCATATGGTTTCGCACGTTCGACAATGGCGGACGGGATCTTCCTTCCCCTCGCCGTTGAACTTCGGCAACTTCTGTTTACTGGCCATCCCACTACTCGGTCTCACTCCTCTGGTGCCTTGTGTGCTTGTACCCGATGGTCCTCCGCCTCCGCCTCCTGCACCTGACCCTCCACTCATGGGTCCTCCGGAGAAGGTTGTTGACCCCGAACTGAACAGATTGCCTCCCGTACAGTACCCTTGTGCTCCCTCGGCACCATCAGTCATACCGTCACCTTTAGTCGTCTCCCTCCGGCTGTCCTCCGAAATGGACAAATTCTTTAGTAGGTCTCTGGTAGCGTCGATCAAGTTTAGATTTCGCCTTGTTTGTTCCACCAACTCTTCGCGACTTCTTGCCCTACAGTGGTGGTATTCAGGCGAACTGTAGAGTTCGCCTTCGGCACCCTCCATGACTCCTAGGTTCCCTTCGGGCAACCCTACGACAGTGTAGAGAGTGTACTTCTCTCCGTCTATCTCTGCCTCCGCAACCTCCGTGACACCTCCTCGGTTCCCTTCAAGCAACCCCTCGGCCGGTCGTCCCTCGGCAAGTTGCCTTAGCCTACGCCTTCGTTCTACTTGCTGCTCCAGAATCAAGGCCCTCTGCGCGACCTCCCACTCGTCCGTTTCTGCTTTTTTTATTTCTATCTTTATTTAATATATTGGGCATAAATCACTTCCATACATAGCAAGCACACGCCATGTACACAAAAAAAAACTTTTATTATTTTTCCTTTCGGCCACAATTTATCTCAACATTGTGTCGGGATTATTACAGGGTTCAATTTCCCCTTCGCCGATTGTTCCGTGTGAGCGTCGTCAGTCTCTGGGTTCATCTCGCTGACGGGTAGGCCCATCGCGTCCGTGCGCCATCCGCGTCTTCCGTTCCCGAGTACGTCTAGGCAACGGCGCCAAATGTTTACCCTCTCGGGTGAATAACTTAAAACATAAAGCACGTAATGCAGAATAATAATGCCATAGATATCAGATGCAATATAAGAGATGTTATTCCAGTCATAATCGTTCTTTTTTCATAAGTTACATTCGGAAGTATATAAAGATACCGAGGGGGTGCGAGCGCCAACCGTCGCACCGCAACTGCCACCCCTCGGTTGCCAACTAACCAAGACAATTACAACTTAATTAACTAGTTTTATTTCCGTGTACAATATTGCTGCCAACACACTTCACAGTTTACCAGTTTAAATGTTTTTATTTATGATAAAGAAAATCACTATATCCCATGTTAGACAAGACTTCTCAATAGGAAAGAGCAAAGAATTCTTGATAAGGAGGCCAGCATAATAGTGGAGGTCATTTTGAACGTAATACCAATGGGTAAGAAGCCAGCATAATAGTGGAGGTCATTTTGAACATAATACCAATGGGTAAGAAGCCAGCATAATAGCGGAGGTCAGTTTGAACATAATACCAATGGGTAAGTTTTGTTATTAGTATTATCCATGAAACCTTTTGCTATGGATGATTCTACATTATTTATGTCTAATAGTACAAATGTTTTTATCGATTATAAATGCATGATAAAGAAAACCAGTATTTCCCACGTTGAACAAGACTTCTCAATAGGAAAAAATAAAGAATTTCTGATAAGAATGAAACCAAAATAATACATATTGGGGATCACATTTGAACTTATACCAATGGGTGCATTTTGTTATTAGTAATATGAAATATTGATAAAAACCTCTTGCTATGGATTTTGCTATCTGTTTAGGGAGGTATCACGTCATCAGACCTAGCTACCAAAGCAATGGGAGCACGTCATGCAGAGGTGGTTGGGCAAGCTTTGGCTGGTGTTCCCTTATGGCAGCTAGGACCTGAAAGTAGACACCCTGGTGTTCCTTATATTGTGTTTCCAGGTATCTCAAAATATGCAAATAACTTACCTCCAATCTATAAGTCTACACTCCACGCAAGTACTGATAAGTTTTCGTACAGGTAATGTAGGGGGTGACGATGCATTGGCTCAGGTTGTTAAGAATTGGGCTCTTCCAGCTAGATCTTCAACAAAAGATCTCCTTTTGGTAAGAGCTCATAACCACTGCAAGGATTTCTGTTAAAATTTAAAACTGTATTTACTGAAAAATGCTAACTTATTTCTTCAGGAAGCTGAAAGACGTCAATATGCTGTGGGAGCATTCAATGTATACAATCTTGAGGCAGTTGCAGCTGTTGTAGCAGCAGCTGAGGCTGAAAAAAGCCCAGCTATTTTGCAGGTTAAGTTATTTACAATTGTATTATTTTATTTGCTGTAGGATAGTCTAGCCAGCAAATTCCAAAAGACTAATTAGAAGAGGATTCAACAAAAACAGTGATTTGGATTAGCGTTGTCATCATCCAGTAACCTCCAGTGCTACTTTAATACCAAGCACATCTATAACAATGCTTAGACTTCCATCTCTTCCATAGCTACGATTCCATCAAACTCTACACTACATCACTTGTTTTCTTTTTGAGCTTTACACCATGTGAGCCACAATGAAATAACACCCAAGCCAATGTTTATTTGTTAGTATAATAATCAAACCTAATGACAATTTTACATGGTAAGTTAATTGTACTAGGTAACTTTTTTCAAATGAGGCATTTTGTTTGGTCTCTGCTGAGCTCGAGTTATTCTTATTGTATTCACAGATCCATCCAAGTGCACTAAAGCATGGGGGAGCACCTTTGGTTGCATGTTGTATATCTGCTGCAGAGCATGCTGCTGTATGTATCCAGGAAGCTTATGATATTGTGTACATAACTCAAAAGATATCAATTTGAAAACATTTGAAAATTTTTGGCATATTGGAAATTTTTATTTTATGGAGCAAATAGGTCTTATGAATAGTAAAAGCGCATTTAGAAAGGAAGATCCTGCATGGAACAAAAGGCAGTGTCCTTACCCAGTCACATAAATAAAATGGTAATGTAATGTATGTATAGGACTTACAATGAGAAACAAAAATTATCAAAATATTTCTATGTTCAACGGCAGAACATTGTATGGTAGGAAGTGCTCTGTTCCAGGTTGTATTTCTTTGACCATATCACTACTATCAAATCATGATACATCAACCTGTCCATTTTCAAGTTTGAGTTTGCTACCCTGTCATAGGGTCAAAGACTCAAAACCCAAGAGTATTTTGAATATTATGTAAAGTTAAATGGAAAACAATCCCCTCTTAGATATCCATAAGGGGCTTCTCATACAGAATTCCAGTCACTTGTACAGTGATGACCTAAAATACTACCACTGCTTTCGCTTCTATTGTTACTCTATGAACTTCTGCTACCATTCCAGCTACCAAGTATCAGTACTTCGGAGCACAAGATTTGCTGAAGTAGCAATGGAGTTCCTTTGCAATTACAGCAATCCATTTTAATCCTTCAGCTAGAGGTTCCAAGAAAAAGAATAATCTCGTGTAGGATAGCATCCATAAACTGAATTTGGTTGTTCCCTGTCTTGTTTAAATGCGAAACAAAATCTTTTCAGTTGAATTACACAATGAATTATCACAAATTTATTCTTTAATTGTTAAAATCATCACACTTCTGTCTGTAGACTTTTTATTCCCAACAGTGCTTAACATTCAACTCACTTGACAGGTTCCAATCACAGTGCATATTGATCATGGAACTGAAAAGCACAAATTGGTTGAGACTTTGGAGATGGTATGTTATATGGAATGGTATCACAACAGTTTTTTGGATTTGAAACATCTTTTAGTATCTGAACAAATGATTCAGTTGAACCTAATAGGAGGAAACAAATCATACAGTAACATGATTGTGCTGTCACCTGCTCCATGGTGATATCATTACAGTGGTTGAATTTTTTTCTTAGAATGTAATTATGTCCATGATGACTTCTGGAGGCTTTTGGAGCTATCACAAAAAATACATCCTTGTAACTACTCTGAATGAATATCTCTGTGTATGCAATTATTCATGGTGTTGTGTATGTGATTGTTTATTAGGGTGTTGACTCAGTAATGGTGGACGGTTCACATCTTCCTTTCAGTGAGAATATTTCATATACTAAATACATAACAACCATGGCCCATGCAAAGAACATTACAGTGGAAGCTGAACTAGGGCGATTATCAGGTACAGAGGATAATCTGACAGTTGAGGAGTACGAGGCAAAGCTTACAGATTTGATCCAGGTCAGATGATTCAAGGAGTCATATTCTTAGAATTCTTCATACAGCTTAAGCTGCTATAAGGAATCATATAAAGGATGCTGGAACTCTCAGTCATTATGTTTAAAAAGCGTAAGTTCTGCTCATCCTCTAATTACCTTTGTGCATTTCAGGCTGAAGAGTTCTTGAGTCAAACAGGAGTTGATGCTCTTGCTGTATGCATTGGGAACGTCCATGGAAAATATCCTCCAAGTGGACCCAATCTTAGGCTTGATCTTCTTAAGGTGAACTGGACTTTTTATAAACTTTTTGCTATTAATATTTAAAAATAATTGTGCTTTTCTTTTGTTTTTGTTCTCTCTACTTTGTGCTGTTACACCACCATAATATTTTATACTTGTGCTGCTTGTTTGTTTTGATCCTTCTACTTTGTTCTGTTAACACCATTCAAAATCTTTTATCTGTACCTCTTTCATAACATCTTTGATTTCGTATGGCTAATTCCTTGTGAATTAGCCTTTTTATTACATTTTCATCAGTATATGTGCAACCAATCATCCTCCAGAAAATTGATAGGTAATGGTCATGAGCATTATAAAAACTTGGTGTATGCCAAAATTCACCTTCATAGATTAGAAAACAAAAGTTTGAGAAAAGGAATATCAACCTTGTCATTGACTTTATTTGGTTGATACTTCAAAGACTTCAATTTTACATTTACTTGGCAATTATAGATTGCACTAGGATCTCTTTCCTGATTACATACTTCAAACAAGGTTACAAATACAATTGCCATACAAAATGTTCCCTATAGTGGACCTCAAATACAGAAAAAGAAATGTCTGCAAAAAGAATATAGTAGATATAGAAAAATAAAATAAAGGTAAATAACATTTTAAATCAATCTATCCATTCATACATCCAGTACTGAACATATTTGTGATTTTGTTCATATTCTAATAATGCAAATCAAAGCAATGGCTTTAGATAAATATTTTATGTTGATTCTTGTCTGGGCAACGGAAATTTGTAATAATAAATTAAAATTATATGTTTTTGAATTTCAAGCAGTCAACTCAAATTCCACTATCTTTTGCATTTATTTCCCCACAAATAGGATAAAGTGATAAACTGTAAATTTGAAGAAATAGTTGGATCTTTCACAGTGGGTTCCCACCCAGCTAAATGTAATGAAAAATGTCAAAATCTGCATGAATGTAATCATAGAGGTTCAATATCTAAAACAGGGATTGCCAGTATGAAACTGAAATATGATAATGACAAGAAAAGATACACCTGAGAATTACCAACCATCAAGTGTCTGGAATGTCATCATCAGGGTTTCATCTTCAGTTTTCAGCCTCTCCAAAACCCTAGATTCAAGTCATCTAAGTTAAATCAGTCAAGTTTAGATTGATAGGGAGAGTTTCGGTACTCTTCAAAGGACTTGAAGAATTTCAGAATGGAAAGCTACTTACAAACACCATGGGTATGTATGCATCAAATTGCTGGTTTTGGCAATGGCTATTTTTTGGCGTCTGCTATTTCTGGGCAGAGGATCGGGGCTTTTCGTTAGGTCACCTTAGTTGTTATTTTATTATTTTTTTAGTAGTCTTATTTTGAAGTACTTTCTTTCCCTTTTTTTGGAGCTTTAACTATTTGTGCCTTAAAACTGATTTTTGGGATAAAATATGATTATATTCTAAAGTCCCTGAAATTGGGCTTCTTTTAACCTTTGAGCACAAAGCATTCTTAATGATGGTTGATGCTATGTTTATGCTGCTGAAATTGTTATTCTTAATGATGGTTGACATTGTGTTCACGCTGCTGAAATTGAAATAAATAACATTGTCAAGCTTTGTATTGAGGTCGTTTCTTTACAGTAGCCTTTCTTGCAACTTAGTTATTTGGTCCTTGGAATTATGTGTCATCCCATATTGAAGTTGTTATCCCTTTGAAAGTTTGTTTGCATAAAATTGTCGGTTTCTGTTTTAGTCAATAAGAAGTTGTTGTGATGGTTGCGTTTAGATTAATTGCTTTCATTCATAAATTGATAAATCTCACCTGTGAAAGAAGGGCTAATACCAATTTTACACTCATACTCAAGGCAAAATGGCAAGTAGATAGGTGGTTATTTCATTTAATGCAAACCCCCCGAAGAGAATATGTGTAGTATTAATAAATGTATATTTTATCTGTATCTTAATGTGTAGGTTAGTTTTAGATCTAAGAGAGCTTCCGTCCATATTTTGAAAAAAGGTGAGTTTTTTCGTTTGAGTTGTCTCAAAAGAGACAATTAAAATGCTAACATGATTTAGAACAAGGTTTTTGATAAACCTATGCTGTAAATGCTAACTAAATGCAATATCCCTAGGCATTTCCATTTTGTATTTAGTCGTTGTTTTGTATATAGATGTCAGTACGTATATGAGGTGATGTGTTGATTTTCTAACCAACTGCTGGCATGTTTCTTCTGTTTCACATTCAGGAAAACTACACTATTTTGTCAGGACTTTTTTAAAGGTTTACTTACCTTGAATTTCTGTACTTTTCTGCCGTTCCATTTCCATTGTTAGATACAGGCTAGGAAAGGAATTAGTTCGGAGGAAATTGTGACTCAGTGCTGTGTTGAGTAATACATTTTTCTTTCTCAGTTTTTGTGTTCAACTATGTCGCTGTTAGTCAGTTTCATTGACGATGACCATATTCATGGCAGCTAGTATATGAAAGGAAATATATTTTATTAACAATTAATTATTCACAGATTTATCCTAGAATTTGAAGCTTGGTTTTCTTAATGAGTTGTTTACTCAAACCAGAATTAAAAACCATATTTGCTTAATTTGTGATGGGCCTGTCCATTGCAAGGCTTGAAACGGAGAACAAAATTTAAGGGTTTGCCCAATTGCCTATTGCCATGTAGAGAATTTTTGTTATCACATTCGTAAATGTTGGAAGAACACTTTAGGACGTTAACATTCTGGGAAAAAATGCCTATAATGTGTTCATTTTTCATTAAAGGAGAACGAATAGAAATTCTTCTTTATTGTGCTTTTTGTTTATTAATAATAAAATTAGACAAACCAATTTTGGTTTTGATTTTATTGCCAAAAAACTTGTTTTTGACTTGAACTCTTGTATGAACTTTGCAAAATTGTTAAAAAATACGGAAGGAATTACTTCTAATGGCAGAATATCTTTTTCCATTCCAGGAATTACACGCTACTGCATCGAAAAAGGGAGTTGTTCTGGTCTTGCATGGAGCTTCAGGATTGCCTGAAGAACTTGTGAAGGTAGGCCTTCAGACATTTATTCCAGAAGAAAATTCAAGGAGGACAAAAAGGGGACCACTGCTTGAATAGCTAAACTGATAGTTGGAAGATAGTGTCTCTAGAAATGTCAAATTGATTGTAATGTCTTAAAAATGCAGATCTCGCCAAGTTTGAAAACTCTAATGAAATGGCTATAGTAGGAAAAATGGCAGTTCGGTGATGTCCAATTCGTTATTAGAAATGTGATTATGGATCTGCTTATCCAAAAAGCTTTTTAAGACCTTTTGTCAATGATATTTTGATAATCTAAATTTTATTCCTCCAAGGAAGCTGATTACATTTTCTTAATATTTGTTGTCATGAATATGCTAGTCACTGAGATTTCTGGATTCATTGGCAGGCCTGCATAGATCTTGGAGTGAGAAAGTTCAATGTCAATACTGAAGTTCGAAGTGCTTACATGAATGCCCTCCGAACCCCGAAGAAGGATTTGATAGATGTGATGTTGTTTGCAAAGGAATCCATGCAGGCTGTTGTTGCAGAAAAGATGCGCATGTTTGGCTCATCTGGGAAAGCATGTTAATCACTAATTTGAATTGGCTATCATTCATTCTTAGATTCTCTAATCAGTAATCACCAATAAGGTATTGATGTGGCCATTGCACCACAGAGGGAGCAATATCAACTCAATCTGTAAGGGTAACTTATTATACATATTCTAGAGAGTTGATCAGATTGCAATTGCAGTACAGCTGTGAGGAAAGCAATTAAGACTTTGAAAGCAAAAACAAACGTAGCTTCTCAAAATAAATATTACAATAAAAGTTCAAATTGGTGATGTCATGATGGCATTCCTTTTTTTTCTGCCATCTCTATATATTTAGAATTGGATGGTTTTGTATAATAATCTCTGGTTTTTTTTCCTCCAACATTTTTCTAAAAAGGTAATTTCAAAAGTATGTCAATTTACCCTTGGACTTCCACCAAATTTGTTCCAAATTCCTCCCCCTTTTTTATTGAACAACACAGAAATGAAAAAATGAAAATAATTAAGGAACTGCAAGAAATGAAAGAAAAGACCCTAATTAACAATAACACTGACAAGTGTCTGACATCAGTAATTACAATCAGCAAGACATAAACAACAGTTGTTCCTAATAACATTTGCACCAAATTCCCCACTTAAATTTGTTGTAAACTTATGTTTAACAACTTGAAAAGATTAAAGAAAGCAGGGTCCAACCAGCACACATGTTTTAGATTATTTATTATATATTTTATTTATTAATTTTAAATTAAAACTAATTATAATTTAAACATGTTTGGTCATAATACATAATTTTTTTGCTATATACCTAACTTAATATTTTTTTTGGTGAAAGGACATCAATATGAAGGGTGATTGCATTATTCTAGTTGTTTTTTCATGTGTTGAACAAAGGTCTTTATGTTTGGTAATAAATATATGTTGATTAAAAAAATAGAAAATATGTAAAATAAAATATAGTAATACTTATACTTTTTGAAAATTTTATTCCAAGGGGCTTTGTTCATGCAAAATTATGTTATGATAACTTAGTTTAATGATGGAAAATGTTGCTTAAAGCTATAATTTTTATCTGAGAAAAACCTAAGATGTGGAATGGATGGAGTCAACTATCAAGTAGGTATTACAAAAACGATTTCAATTAAAGTTCATGTCAAATAATATACACACCCTTTCATACACTCAAATAATATGTTATTAGGTTGCATATTTGAAAAACATAAGATAGGAAGAAAAAATAGGCAAAATAAATCTACATTTGCATTTAGAGAAAAAAAAAATGTAACTAAAGAAAAGGTTCAAAAATGTGGAAAAATTATAAAATGTATGTTTTTTATTTCATTTGTTAGTTTAAATTTTAAGTAATTACATTAAGTTATAAATAGAAGTTTGGCAAGTCTTTGGAGTATGATTTTATCATAGATCATGTATGCATGTATGGCCTTAACATGGTTTAAAGGAATCTATTTATCTTAGTCTCAGATGGCATGTGTACAATGTTGAGTTTCCACGTACCTTTTAGCATATCATAAGACCCTCTAGGTTTAGAAGAAGTATTACCATAAGAAGTCATCGGATGTCTAAAATTGGGAATGCATTGGTTAGGAGCGAATGTTAGGAAGTTGTTCTCTCTATGCCTTAATGATGAGATAATTTAGCTATGGGACAATGGAATCCTACATATTTAAAGCTTTAAAATATTGGGTCAATACATTACTTACAAATTAGATAAATATACTTAAGAGGCAATCAAACAAAGAACAACATGCACTATGGAATAACATCACATGGTGAAATTATTGAAATGAAATGACCACAAGGGACTTATCTACTAGAATACCAACTCTTATCTACCAGAAAACAAATAAGGTAGAGAGCTTTTAACCAAAAAGCTTTAAAAGACAAGAAATCTTAACAAAATTATAGCGGGATAGAATACAAAGATTTTATATGAAAATATTAAGATCCATAATATGCAATACATCACTACTCCATTTGTTCAAAGCCACAACATTCATAGTAATGTGCATATACTAGTTTGCATAAATCACATAACAAATATCCAGAAGGGGTAATCTAAATGGCATAACATTCAACATAAGAAGAACAATTATTTCATCAACCATAACTCAAATTTTATGATTTATGAATATGCATCCAGATTTCTTTTTTTTATGTCCATTCAAAAATAGTCTAAGTATATGGAAAATTAGCAAAAAGATCCATTCCAATAGCATCTATCAAACATATATAGATAACCTTGAAAGTGTCTTGGAACTAACGGCCTCTCCAAGACAACCATTTTTTAAAAGCAACTAAAAATGTTCAAACATAATTTAAACAAGATGACAGCCCTCCAGAACCAATAGTTTTTTAGCATCCCATTAGGGAGAAAGAAAGAAAAGCAATGAGACAAGACTTAAGAAATGACAATAGCTCCTCCAACTTCAGTTGCTCAACGTGGTGCTTCTTTCGCAACATTATTTGTAGATCCCTCTTGCATTGCCTTGTCTTGCACCTACGCTCTATATGTCCTATATTTGGAAATGATCAAGGTAGTTGTTCTGGTGTTTGGGTTGGCTATAATATTCACCCTTAACTTATATTTGTTTAACTTTCGGTCTTGCCTTTACGACTTTTGGACGTACATCATCAATCTGATTCTTAAATCGTGGGAAGTAGGTTGCTAGGTTCTTTAGGGTCTCCATTGTCCTCTCACTCACTCTTTCAACAATTAATTCTTCATTCATTCTTGTTCTAATGCTTTGAATCAAATTTGTATTCCTTCGTAGTTTATCTCCATTTCCTTGAATATGTTAATCTCAAGAAAAGATAAATGAGTCTTTAAATCACTGACCTCCAGTCGAAGTTGTGCTATGGTTGACCCTATCTGGGTATCCAATTCATCAATTAAGGAAATCTTCCACTCCAGCATATTTACCCATGATTCTGATTCATTTTCGGTTTGATTGTTGATTATCCCCTCACTGATCAAAAGGGCCAAGAGCAACTTTGAAACAACCTGCAACTCATGCAGGATCATGGACAAATTGTTTTTCTCTCTTTTCACATTTTGTAACTTGTTGCTCCAAGCCTTCATTTTCTCTTATACTAGAGTGTAAGCTCTCATAGCGTCACAACCCTCCTTTATCACTTTTGGATTTAAAATACAATTCTATTATATTTTTGGATAAGCTATTTAATGATTGAATAAATGTTATAAAAATAATGAAAATAATAATACACACACACACACACACATGGAAATTATACATTATTTTTATTTATCTATTTTCCACTTCCAATTATGGCACATATTGTAGGAAGAATAAGAAGCTTCTAGAGGATTCTCCACCACCTTGCATGTAAGTCCCCCACTAAGTCTAATCAATTTGCATGAAGTCCAAAATTGGGAAAGAGTCTCCTTTTTAATTAAATCTTCTAGATAGTGGAATGGAGGGAATTTTCTTATAAAATTATATGCAAGTTTCAAAGAAGGGAGTTGATTATGTTTTGAAGAAAATTTCCCAAGTTTTAGAAGTAGATCCTCTTTGGTAGTCTCATTTTTCGTTGCAAGAATTTTAAGTTGTTGTTGAAGGATTTCTCTCAAGTTGCAAGGAAGGATCAAAAGGATAACCAGTGGATTCAACATCAAGCTCGATAAACCAAGCTCTCTCCTTGTTATTTCATATTCACTTATGAGGAATTCGTATTATCAAAAAAAAAATAGTTATAGATCTTCCTTTATATAAAGAAATTCTTTTATTAGATTTTAAATCTTTTATTTGGAGATAAATAATAATGATAATGCTTTCATATAGTGCATGCAAAAGATATTTATTTATTTATTTTATTTCTCTAAAGAAAATATGCACATGATCTTGCTTTTTGTTTTTTTCCAAAGATTTTAGCAAAAAGAAAATCATATTCTTTTATTTGTTTAAAATCTTTCTTTCTAAGATTAAAATTCTTCCCTGTGTGATTTGAATCTTTATTTCTTCCCTCTAATTCAATTCTCTGGTTCTTCGATTGAAAATCTGAATCTCACTCTTTAATCTTTCTGAGATTATTAGTTAAATAATTCTTTCTGTGATTATTAGTTAAACAAATCTCTCTATGAATATTAGTTAAATAAAATCTCTCTGTGAAATGAGTTGAATAAAATCTCTCTGTGAATATTAGTTAAATAAAATCTCTCTGTGAAATGAGTTGAATAAAATCTCTCTGTGAAATGAGTTGAATAAAAATCTCTCTGTGAATATTGGTTGAAACTCTGTGAATATCAGTTGAATAAAATCCTCCTGTGAATACTGGAAACGAATACTAGAAATAAACAATTCCCCCGTGAAATCTGGAAATAAACTTCCTCCCTATGAATGTTGGAATAAGCTCGCTCTCTCTCTCTCTCTCTCTCTCTCTCTCTCTCTCTCTCTCTCTCTCTCTCTCTCTGTGTAAATGTTAACCTCTTGTTTACTGTAGAATCAATCTAAAACAATTGTTTGGTCATCTATTTTATCCATGTTCTTGTTTTCATAAATAAATTCTCTTTTCTTTTTATATATCATTAAGTAATTGGGAATATGAAACCATATATATATATATATATATATATATATATATATATATATATATATATATATATATATATATATATATATATATAAAGTTAATTTCAAATATTAAAATATATTAATGTTGCATTATAATTATATTAAGTTTATTTCAAATGTTAAAATATATTAATGTTGCATTATAATTATGGCACGGTCTTCGAAAAATATTCGAATGCATAACGTAGCGTACAGGGGCGGCAAGTATTGTAACCGTCGGGGGCAGCGGTACCCCCCACTACCCCTGCTGTCACTGTCACAGCAGTGGCCGCAGGGGAGTGGAGGGGACCACAGTGTCCCCTCAACCCTGCGGGCCTGGGGGTGATGGGACCCATGGTCCCCACTCCCCCCTATTTACTATTAAAACAATATAAAAAAAGGAATTCGCTTATTTTATTTTGTAAATAGTTTTTTTATATATATGCTTTTTAATTTGCAAATTAGAATTTTTTTTAGTAATTACTTTGGGGTTAAATTTCAAGTTAATTGCTAATAATTATTTTTGTTTAAATTTTAAGTTTAATTGCTAATAATTGCAATTTAGGAAATGTTAATTCTTTCCTTAGTATAAATTTTAAGTTGTTGAATTTAACTTAGAAAAGTTTATAAATATTGGGGATTATCGTGTAGTGAATTCATGATTAAATTATCTTTGGTAAATTTTATATTCGTAAATTATATTTAATTAGAGTTATTCATTCCATTTAAGATCCATTGGGCACTTAGTTGGCCTTTAGCAATTAATTCACATTAATATGATTTGAATCGAATGCCTAAATTAATCACTATTTTTGGATTGCTTAATCACGCAAGTTACACTATTCTTATATCATGCAAATTACTTATACATTAACTACATTTATTTGGCATTATCATCTCCATGCAAGTACACATGTAATTATTAATATGCAAGTTTTTCGTATGCAAGTTATATTTCAAGTTATGGTTTTTATTCTACGTAATTCATCAAGTAGTTATTTCAATCAATTAAAATTATGCACGTTCAATTAGTAATTGTTTTCAAGCATGATGTTTTCATAGCTTCTTAGTTAGAAAACTAAATAAAGGAAGATGGAAACCTAAACCTAGTAGCGTTCGGTATATACGGTGTCTTTGGGTCACACTTACGGGTAATGTCGTCATCTTGAACTACTGCACTTAACGCCTAATAAAGCTACATCAACGACGTCTGTAGCATCGTCCCTATAAATCGTCGAGGAGTAATAAGGGACACTTGGAAGTTAAAATCCAAGGGGTGGGTAATCCCCCTTGGATCGATAATCTAATAAGATAATTTTTAAATGATTTTACATCCGTTGAGATAAACCATAGTAAACCCCCTTTAGGGTTGGTTAAGTAAAATGCTTTTATGAAATTGATTTTAATCTTGAAGAGATATTGGAGATGGACAATTTGGTCAAGGGTGACGCTCATGATAGGCGTTAGGATGTAGTTGTTAGGCCACAAACAATAGGCCATCTTGAGCCTTTGTTTAAGTGCTACCACCGTGGGTAGCAACCGCAGATAAACTGTCTTGGACATTGACCCTAGAAAGGGATGCGTACCCACTAATCAGTTTACATCAAACCATAGAGTAGAAAATAGAACTACATACTTTACGCCTTGATCCCGTGCCGAAGCGGGTATGTAGGAAGTCTTGGGATGGTGTTGTCCCTCGTACTTAGGCGTTCGTGGGTGGGGTCTAGGCTTGGTATATAAGGATTGAATAGAATCCTAATTTGAAAGATAATTAAAATGGAAAAAGTAATTCAATGCATACTCGGAAGGAATCTCGTATGGATTTGCTTGACTTCCCGAGGCTTTAAGCCAAATTCTGAGGCGGAATTCAAGCTTGTATTATGTTATTTAATTACTCCTAAGGACGGCAACCTCGGTGCACTTATGTTAGAAGAGTGTAGTACTTAGTGAGTGGCTCAGGACCCGAATGGTCCCGATGAGTCTAAGTCTTTAGCCAGAGCACCTCCTATCCTGATTGGATAGATGCCTACCCCGTATGGGTAGATGCCTATCCCGTATTGGATAGATGAAATCTTATGTCCTGTATGGACAAATGCCTAACCTGTATGGTTAGATGCTCATCCCAGATGGATGAATGCCTAATCTAAATGGATGGATGCCCAGAGTATGCGATTGAATCAAACACAATGATTAAATTAAACAAAAAAAAAAAATGGTCAATTTTGTTGAGTTAATTATGGTGGGTTACTACACATAGACTCTTTTATGCACACTATTCCATCCAATACTATTTTATGGCCCAATTGGCTATGACTAAAGTGAGCATTGGTTCCTTTTAATTTGCTTTAACTTATTGGGGCTCAACCCCTCAATGGGAACGTTTTCAATTTGACCTGTAGATTGATCATTTGTTTGTAAAATGGATTGGATGAAGGAAGTCAAAGTATTTACCTACTTTTGCAACACCAGATTCTTTTGTACTTCAAGCTTGACCCTTTTTTGATAGGACACCTACAAAGAATTTAGTGTGATACATGTCTCCTTCAACTGTAGTTGGACCCATTTCTACTCTACTCAAGTTGAAGTCCAATTTTGTAACTTCATGTTCACTTTTATCACCAATGGGGTTTGCAATCTCCAAAAGTTTGTGACCCCAAACAAGGTTAGCAATCATTCTATACATCCTTTTATCCTTTTTGGGAGTGGAACTTCCCTACAATAATTTAGCCACGATGTATACTTCTATGTTTGGCATAGATATATCTTTTTTTTTACAGCCTTCTTCAGCCATGGGGCGAAGCGAGAGTAGATGAACTAGGAACAGTTGTTATTGTGTTCATTGGTGGCAGAGGTGTAGAATTAGCAAGGGCGAAATCACAAAGTAAGGAGAAATCAGAACTATCAAAAAAATTATGGGCAATGTTTTCTCCACTGATCTAATTGAAGGTAAGAGAACCATTTTCTTGGGCATCGCCCACAATAATTGACAAGTTATCTGAGGTGGGGGTAGCAAGAATAGAAGCTTCTTTGTTCGCTTTTCCTTTAGAAGAGGTTGGTGCATCCTCTTTGCATGCATATTTCAGCTTCGCATTACCCTCTAGTTGTTCTCCATCTCCTTTAGATTGAGAATTACTCTAAGGTGTAGTAGTTGAGATGGTTAGGATTTTAGAGGTGGCAGGATTCTGAGAAGTATTATGTCCTTGATTTGGTACCACTTTTTGTGCGGAGGAACCAGCACATTCCCTTGCCTTTTTCTCAATCCATCTTTTTGTCCTCTCCAAGACATGCAAGTTTCTACTCTCAATATTTGCATTATCCTTATCTAACTGAGATGACTAAAGAAGGGGAACCATAGCAACATTTTGATAAATTTTGTCAATTACCTCAGAACCGTCATCAACCAAACCCTCGGAGATAAACAGAGGAAGCTCAAAGGCCTTGACTTGATCTATAGTCAACCTCATGTAATCTCTTTTGTACTTATCTGATATATGGGTAATCTACCCAGTAATCCTATAATTGTGGTTGATACAAATATGTTCTAGCTCAATGAAAATGGGCTCAAACATAGTCTTTACTATTGTAATAGGGCCTATGTTATAAGAATTGAAAATTAAACTTGGCCAAAATCTTACCTACCGACTTGGCAGCCTCATTGCTTTTGCAAGAAAAATCAAATAAGGAAATGGGAAAAGAATACCCTTTCTTCTTCATGTGTTCTATATATTTTACATTCACCTTCTCTATTTGACGGCAAACTTCCAACAACACAAAATAATTTGAGACATACTTGGGCAATTTGTATGGAGTATCCTCATAGCCTCTAATCCTTAGATATGAGAAACCGTCAAATTGAATAAAATAGTTGTCAAATTGGGTTATTAGAGTTGCAGATTCCAAGGATAATCTCCTTTTTGGTAAACCTTCAATCATTTTAATCATTGTCCACAAGAAAGCATCATTAACACAGAGATAATCCTTCAATCTCAATTTCCTTTAAACTATGGGAAATAATCATATATGAGTGTGTCTGCAATCAAAGGACATAGGGTTTGCAACCCTGGCCAAGATACCTCTCTACCAGCAAGGATACATGTCGACAGCGTGCACATATGAAAAGATACTCCTAGTCGATAATTGGTCAGTTGCTCATGTAAGTGTTGACTCATGAGTGTAGCCCAGTCAATGTATGAATTATCATCACAGATAAGAATCATTAATTGGCACATCTAGAATGGAAAATCCTCTGCTTTACCACTTCCCACAACTTGATATAGAAGGGTAATGGCATCAGATATTTCATTCTAAAAATTATTCCTTTTAAGCACTTAAGGGGGTTCTGATTTACCCTTCTTCATAACCTTTAAACAATTGGTTGCAATTAAGTTCAAGCACCATTCCCTTTTATCTAAAAAATAATCCAACTTGAACACCATAGATACATTTACAAATTGTTCCCTTTTAGAAAGCTTGAGTACTTAAGGCACAATTTTAGAATTAATTTTGACAAGCAGCAATCCACTAAAAGTTTGAATTTCATGAGATTCAGGGTGGTAGTGATTAGCACAAGAAACAATTAACTCAGAGCAACGGACGAAATGTGGGAAACCACCAACTTTGAGGAGGCCACTTTTAGCAACTTTCTTAGCAATGGGAGAGGTAGACTCTTCTCTCATTCTTATAATGCCATGCAAACTCACATCACCTAGATCTATGTTTGCTACATCGTCTAAGCCATTTTCTATATTGGGAGGCATGAAGGAAACAAGGGTTTGGAGCTACTGATATAAAAGGAAATTTACAAAAAGCTTTGCGACACCAGTGGATAGGGGGTGACGATATACTAGAGTTTCACTAAGTAGACTCATGAGGGGATTCTCAATTTACCATAGTGGTCAGACTCCTGAGAAGGCTTCACCTTTAAATTCAAGAAAAAGAGAAGAAGAAAAGAAATCTTCTAACCTGACCTATTTGTATGCATCTGCAATCTCCTCCCACCATGTAAACTCAAAGTCTCTCTTTGCTAGCTCTTGAGATGAAATGAATTCCTTTGAAATGATATCACCTTTTAAAGAAGGAGCATTAAATTCATTTAATTCTAGCAACAAGGGTACCTTAATTCTCTTTCGAAAATCATGCAAACATGCTTGTATTACTTTCACAACCTAATCAACCATTAGTGTCTCATACTCATAAGTACTTTGGAATGACAACTCTTTAGGGAATGAAAAATCTTTTAAGTTGGGCATCAATGGCTTTTTGAGATTTTGAACCATCGACACTAACAAGGGCATTAGGGTTCGGGAAATTGTGGACCTACTGACTAGAAAGACAAGACCAACATAGAATATTAAAGCTAAGGTATCCTAAAGAGTATTCGGACGGTCAACGGACTTAAGAACTCAAGAACCACATAAATGAAAGGAGGTAAAAGTTCGGACTGCACCCAACTAACTGACACAAAGATTTATTTGCATGCATCACCTACAACAAGGACTTAAAGTGGGGAGTGGTTGGGTAGTCAGTGGTTTTGTGAACTTTAGTACCATGAGCGTTGGGTTCAAAAATTTAGAAAGTTGGTTGACTTGGTGCCACATTTCGACAAAGGGGCAACTAGGAGACATGACTTAGTGGCAAATGAAGGCAAGAACATGCTAAAGGGGAGCTTTGAACAAGAATTTTCATTCTAAAGAGGGGGAACCAAAAGTTTCAAAAGTCTAGGGTAACAAAAATAACCATTGTATGAGAGTTGGAGAAGTGTGGGTGTAGTGTTCTTCAAAGACAATCAAGTATATACAGCAACACCCATTATCGAGAAAATAGATAGTATATTTGATAAAAGAGTGTGAGAAGATAAATTGTAAATTTGATGAGAAGGATATAAGGAGTTTTATAACAAATTTACTTGAAGAATTTGTGATCACTTCATAATATATTTTAATGAAATATTATAGAATATTTGTGGAATAAATTATGCAAAAGTTGTGGAGAAAAAGGTTATCCATCATCCATTCAAGAAGCAACATTGATAAGGTGGAAATTTGAATGAGCAATTGGTGCCTCTAGTGGGCAAGTGCTCACACATTAAATGAGGGGTTAGTGTCTCTAGCTGAAAAGTTCTCACGAATTGAATGAGGAGTTGGTGCTTCTAGTAGATCAAGTTTATGAAATTTTTAAGATCATTATATAAGCAAGTAATTTATCATGGTTTTCTCTTGTAAGGGTTTGTACATAAATATTGTGTTATTGTGTTCTTCTTATGTGCATCATTGTTGAAATTAATTAAATGATGCTCTTATGATTGATAAAGTTTAAACTAATAAAAGTTGTTATATTGATTCACCTCCCTCCTCCCTTCTCAATATAACCATGCGCTCAACATGTTGTTGTCTTATACAAGCTCTTGACATGTCATACTCTATTCGATTTTGGAAGGAATCAACCATTCAAACAATTTTGAAGTGGAATAATATACATCTTGAATTATTTTAGAGAGGAATAAAAAAGAAGGGTTTTTATTATTCACATGCATTTGTACTTCGAAATTTGGTAATCATGGGATCAAATAACCATCAAAAAAATAATCATAGAAACTCACGACTCCTAAAGAAATTGAGGCAAGTAGGGAGGAGGCAAAATGACAAAGAGAGAGGAATGATGATTCAAGAAATGAAGAATATTGAAGCATCTAATTCCATGACTATTAAAAAAACCATGAAGGATGGGATGCATGTAGATAATACAAATATGCAAGAGGTGAATGTGGAACATAATTCTGTTATAGAAACAAATCTAGGTATGTCTTCAAATCCATATTTCAATGATATGGAAATGTGACAATACGCATAAATCCAGGTACATCTTCAAATCCATATTTTAATGATATGGAAAATGTGATAATAGAAAAAAATTCATATATGATTTCAAACCCACATTTTGATGATATTCAAATTTCTTGTTTTAAAGAAGATGGATTAACCAATGTTGGGATCAATTCTACTTCTAAAGAAATTATAGAAACCAAAAGTGAGAATTAAATCCCTTGTTTTAGTGAAAATTGAAACTAATGTGTCAAATAATCTTCCTACTAAGATTTCTCAAAGACAAATAAGAACTATACAAATAGATTATACAAACTTTTTTTATCCAAAAAATCTAGCATTTCAATGTCAACTCATAATGTAATTAATGAGAATGTGAAAAATGAGAAAAGTAATAAAAAAGATAGGCATTTTTGTGAAACCAAAAAAAAAAGAGATGAATCACATAGACACTATATATATGTTGTTGCAAGTATTATTGGTTCTATTGGAAAAGAGACAATCTAAAGATAAGAATCTGGTACAATGATCTATAACAACTATTTTAGTTAATAAAACAACTTTGAATAAAAGAATGTTAAGCAACATTAGTGGAATTCTAACTTTACATCCTAAAACTTTGGTAAGAGTGGCAAAGAGAAGAAAAAGTATTGAAAATGATCCAATCAACCAATATTGGAGTTTTACTAATAGACTCCCAAGATATGACATGAACTTAAATAATGAAATTAAATCTTTGATTGAAAAATATTGACATGATAATACAAAGGTATCATATAATGCTAGAGATGTTTTTGAATCAAGAGGGATCCAAACTTCATGATCGTCATTCAAAACACCTATTAGACTTGACTCGAACCAAATTTTATATAAATAAAAAAAGATGGTCCAATGTTACCTAAAACTACTACAATAAGTCAATAATCATATAAAAAATGTAAACCTTTGTATGTGAAAATTAATGTAAACCTTTGTATGTATGTATGTATGTATGTATGTATGTATGTATGTATGTGTATGTATATATTATATAGATATATAATATATACATACATATATACATATATACATACATATATATACATACATACACATATAGACATATACACATACACATACATACATATGTGTATGTGTATGTGTATACACACACACACATGTATATATGTGTGTGTATATACATATATGTGTATGTACATACGTATGTATGTACATAGATATGTATGTATGTACATGTGTGTGTGTACACTATGTCACCTAAAACAATCAAGGAGTTTATAGCAAGTTTGTTTTGTGAAACATCTAATGGAAAATGATTTTATTTAAGTGGATGTATTTCTAGACAATGTGGCAAACTTTCATTGTTAAGAGAACGTATGTAAGAAAGTATTTCATATGATTTTGGACAACAATTAGTAGATGTGAAAAAATTCAAGAATGTTGTATATTCTTTAAAAGATAGAAAACTGGGAAAAAAAATAGTGTGCATGCATTAATCACATATTTTAAGAGTAAGATTGTACCGAAATATGTGAAACTCTCAACATGTTCGATAGCTTGATGGACAATTTCACACATGTAGAAACACATTTCTAGTTGGAACTATACTACTAGTGGTTGAATTTGTAGAAAACTATACCCTTGCTCCATGAGAGGATATTCAATCTCAATATTATAATTCAATGCACACATCCATATTTTTTCACATTGTATACAAACATGCAAATGATAGTATAATAAATTAAATTTGTTGCTGCTTTTGGATTAGATTGTGTGTAATTTTTTGTAGCAACAAATTTAATTTATGGATTGTGAAAATATACTAACTTTAATATAAAAGATGATACAAAAATTTTGGAGTACCATTTCTATTTGAGTGATAACGAGTTACACTCGTCATAGGTTGTGCAATATTGCTTCAATATGTTTTATAAAAATTGAACAGAAAGAGTAATTCAAATGATAGAACATCTCACATGGTCAAATAATTATACAAGACAATTCAAAATGCTTTAATATTTTATTGGCTAAGTAGGGCTCACAAGGAAAACAATATCGAGCATATGTGGAGCTTTTTGAAGCTAGGCAAAGTAAAGGAGAACATGATGGAGTTGGTGCATGTGTCAAAAGAGTTCTTGCTAGAGAGAAAGTGAAGTTTGAGAATGTCATAAAATTTAAAGATACACATGTGATTGTGAATTGATGTAATACAAAATTATCTACATAATCAAGTGAGAACCCTACAATTTGATGATTCTTTTGATTTGCTGAAGAAAAGAACATTCGTACTAGATATTATTGTGAGACAGTTAGTGGATCAACAAAATTGCATTTTGTGGTGGGTGTTGCCTGTGTGGAGGATTCATGCCCTCCCCCACCTGTGGCTTCCCATTCTGTGGTTGTTGTTGGTGCTCCTGGTGATGCTCATAAACCGACTGTTGTTGATGTTGTTGGCGCTATGGACCGGCCCAAACCTTCTTCTACTCACAGATGTAGCTTTGCTCGTGTGGCCAGACCTGCTACCCAGCCCTCCAAGGGGGTTTGTCCTCTTCCCTATGCCAAAACTTCCCTGTGGTGGTTTGTGGACAGGATGTGGTGGACAACATTGGGTTCTACCAACGTTGTGCTCTTGTGTGTAGATTCTCTTGGCTCTGGCCTTCACTACCGGATCTCCATCGTTAGGTGAGTGACTCTTGGAGGCCTTTGGTGGCTCACAATATTGAGCTATTTCCTTGTGCTAAAGGTTTTTTCATTGCTTCGTTTATTTCTCCACCTGGTCGTGATTTGGTTTTGGACAAGTTGTGGACTTGGGGAGTGCATTCCCTCTCTATTCAACCCTGGTCATCCTCTTTCAACCCTCTCACTGAACCACTTAATGTGCGTCCAGTTTGGGTTCGCCTCCCAAATCTCCCTCTTCATTTTTGGGGGCACTCTTGCTATGAGTCTATCGGTAACTCTTTTGGCCGATTCCTGAAGGTCAATGATGCTACGTCCTCAATGGACCACACTACCTTTTCTCGTATCCTTGTGGACATTGACATCTCCTTGCCTCTCTTGGGGGATGTTGTTCTCATGGTGGGGGATAGGCCTTGGACACAACTGTTGGGTTTTGAGGGCCTCCCCTTTCATTGTCGAAAATGCTTCTCTACGGGTCATCTTGCTTCGGACTGCTCTATTTCGCACCACAAAGGTATTGCTACTTGGTGGAAGCACGTTGTTGTTGATCACCTAACCATCCAGGCTGTTTCGGATGGCTCCTCTCAGGAGGATGAGGTGCCTCTTACTGATGTCGATGTTTTGGCCCCTCTGGTGGACTCCTCTTCTGCCCCTATGGTTTCAACTCCTCTCACTCCAACTTCGCTGCCCCGTTCCTCTCCTACTGATGTTGTTGATTCTGCTACTGCTACCCCTCTACAATAGCCTCCTGCTTCTCTACAGCAACACTTTGTTGGCACTTCTATTTGTAACCTTACAGGGTCCTCCCCGTTGGACCTATCTCTTGTTGGTCCTAAAAATTGTATCGCCTGGACTGTGGTTTGTCGTAGGCGGAAGGGGAAGTCCTCCCCACTCCCCCAAACCCCTCCTCTTCTTTGAGTGGGTTTGGGTTGTTTTTCTTTCTATGTTCCTTTCTAAGGGTCTGAACCCTTGTTTTTGTTGATGTTTTGATAAGTCTCTGGCTATGTTAAGGGTCACCGCCCTGGTTCACGCTGCTTTTTTAATCAAAAACAAAATTGCATTCATTAAAGAATTCAAATGCAAGCACATAAATTATCTGGATAACAAAGCTTGCATGTTTTTGTCAATTTTGTATTTCAGGTGATTGGGAAGCATGTGAAAATACAAAATGGGTTGAAGAATGGAAGCAAAGATCGTTGACACCTACACAAACATGTGATCAATATGAAACAAAAATTAAAGTCAACAATAAGTGTTTGCATCGGATGACTATGACTGTGTTTCAAACCTTGTACAACAAGGTAATTAACTCAATTTATTTTGTCATTACATTATTTTTTAATATATTTAATCATATATGAATGTAGTATTTCAAATTATATGTCACAAATAAAATTTTATTTGCAGGATGTGTATGTTGTTGCACTTAAGGAGAATGAACAGGAAATGGGGTATTGTTGCACCTGAGGTTAATGAAGAGGAAACATGATTCTCTACTAATTGTCATCATACAAATGCATTATATCAAATTTGTATATTTTGACTATTCAAAGTGGGCCTAAATAATGTTATATTGCTTTGAAATTTTAATATGTAATATTATACTTCTAAATTGGTACAATTTTACTGCTTTAAATGTTTGATGTTATACTTGTAAATTGCTTCAATTTTAATGTTATGTGTTTAACATTTTCTTTTTATTTAAAAGCGGCGTTAACTAGGGCATTGACCCTTAACATAGTCAAAGACTAACAAAAAGAAAAGCCCACAGGTAGTGAGAAAAACTAACCAAGGGAGCAAGCCTCCCAACAACTAGGTCAAAAAGGCAAGGGAAGCTTGTTAGACCAAAAAACTAACCAAGCCCAACTCAAGGAGGGGTAAAGACACCCAAGCCTTGACAGGGAGAGGTTTGAACAAGGGGGGAGGACCTCCCTTTCCGCCTTTGACAAACCATAGTCCAGGCAATACAATCATTAGGAGCATTAAGAGAGCAATCAAGTGGGAGTAATTTCGCAGGGTTGTAATCAGAAGTAGCGGCAGAGTGTTGTTGTAGAACCACAACAGGGTGCTATGAAACAGCGATAAACTGTTGTAGAGGAATAAGAGTAGGAGCAGAGACAGTAGAAGTAGCAACGTCAAGAGCACGTGCAAAAATAGGCTATTGAGGCAGAGCAGCACCAAAAGCAAGTTCAGCAAAAGTAGAACAGGACTACAAATTAGGAGTGACAACAACAGCAACCGGAGAATCAATAGAAAGTTCAGCAACAATGAGAGGTACTTCATCTCGAGAGGATACATCATCCTCATGAGAGGAGCTAGCAGAAACTGAATCCAAGGCATTGACAGTCAAATGGTCAATAGTAGCATCTTTCCACCAAGTAGCAGCACCCCTATGATGAGGATTTAACATTTGTTATACTTGTAAATTGTTTCAATTTTAATACATTAATATGTTTAACATTTGTTATACTTGTAAATTGCTATAATTTTTATTTTTTAGTGATAATGGGTGGGGTTCACTAGCCTAAATATACAAAACTAGGAATCAAACCCATTCTCAACAACATAACATTAAGGTGAATAAGGTCCAATAGGCCTAACTTCATACCGAAGGGTAGAGTTGGGCACAAACGAAACTCACTCACATTTTAGTTGAATTGAATTGATTTAAAAATGATAAAAAAAAAAAAAGGTTTAATGATGCAAAATTGAGAGTAATTAGCATAAACAAAGAGGTTATGAACAAATATGCAGACACTAAGCACAATCTAGGAACATGTGTCTGAAATTTGAACTCAGAAATGTTGGACTATGGGGTTAGGTGACCTAGTCTTGAAGATATCAGATTCGGATATCATAAACAGTTTTAGGATTAGAATGTCACCTAGAATCTCCTCCTAAAGTTTCGTCAAAAAAGTGTCAGACACTATTTGTCGATTACCATCGTCCAGGGTTTTTTGGTTCTTCAAAATCTAGTTCAATTTGTCTCATTTGTACTTTCTAGATCTGTGTTTTTTGTTTTTTAAACATGTCACCTACTCACACGAGAGAAAAAATGTTGTTGAGTTGAAAGGGGTTTACCTAAGTCAAACCCCACATTTAGAATTAACCCTATGATGAATAAAATAGAAAAGAGAGCTTACCCTTGTAGGGAAAATGCTAAATCTCAAAATGAATGTTGAATTGAAATGTTATGCCTTCTTTATGAATCTTCATTGCCTTGAAGTCTTTATAAAAAGGTTGTTGTCATGTAGGAATTCATGGATGACTTTATAAGAACTCGATCATTGATGCCATCTTGAATGATGTCAACCTAAATGTGGTTACACTCCCTCAACAACTTACCTTGCTCGTTGATATTATTCTTAAGAAATCTTTCCATTTTATGCTTTCTCTCCATATCATGCACCTAGTAACATTTACATTTTGAATGATTAGTGTAGACACCTAAAAATGTCTCATTATTCAACACTAATTATTTGTGTTATTAATTAAATAATTCTTTAATTATTTAATTAAACTAATTAAATTCTTCTAAATTAATTCTAATCATCATTTCAACATTACTAATTATTCTATTTCTATCTCCTTAATCAATTAATCATTTAACCCTTTCTATACAATTAATTAAATATTTATTATTTAATTAATTGCGATTTATAACCTTTAATTAAATAATCTTTATTATTTAATTAGATTCAATTTCAAAAAATTAAATTATTTCTCTAAATTATTTAATTATCTAACTCATTCTTTTCTAATTCAAAATTCAAAATTTCATATTTTCCCCAAATTCCAATTTCGCCAAATTTCAATTAATTCCATGTGCATTTCACTTTCCGAAAATCTAAATTCAAATTGAAATAAAAATGAAATGTGAATTTCTTCTCAAAATCCTACCGCGCATGTTGAAGTTCTAACTCCCACTGACTTTCAGTCTGACTGAGCAAATCAAATTAGTCAACTGGGTAATCTATTCAATCATCTCCCCAACTAACTTAGTTAACTCCTCAATCACCTTTTTCAACTCTCAATCAGCTTTTTGGAACAGAGTAATCAATTCAATTAACAAATCAATCAACTCAGTCATCTAATCAATCTAATCGGTTCACTAACCAATCAATCCAGTCAAGTCATCAATCAAATGAGTTCAACTCCCAATCAGTTTTGTCTCAAGCAATCTCAGTCATTGATCAATTTTGTTCTAGAATGAATCTCAACTGTCCATTCTCATCCTCTAGAATCTATAAATTCAGCCCATTTCTCTTCAATTTTCTAGAACCACTATCTTTAGAATTATTGTGCAATCTTTATGCAGGAATTCCAGCACAATGCTGAGAGCCACGCAATCACGATGATGAAGAAGAACAATGGAAGCCATCAATGGAGTAAATGAAGGAGTTTTATGTGTTTAATTTCTAATGTCGTTGATTTCTATTGTATATTTTATTGTGTTTATGGATTGTTAATTAGATTTGAGTATTAGTGGATTACTCTCTTAAATCTGATTAGGTATGACTAATTTTCCCGTAAAACAAGTAGCTTTGTTGCAGCTTTATCTAGGCCCTTGTTTAGGACTTGTTTGAGCTCTTGATCAATTTGCAGCCATATAGGCTCTTCCTGTTTTGTATTAGCTATCTCTATATTCATAGTATTTCTCAACAAAATTAAATTACCATAGGTCTTCCTCGATTGTTCCTAGAAAGGTCCCTTGGCTTTCAAATCCTTCACCCATTCTTGGGTGATTTTGCCATATAAACTATATTTTTACACTTTACTGGTCATCTCTTTTCTAACTACAAATATGGGATTACAAGAGGTACTAGCTTGACTGATTGGTTGAGGGGAAGGATCAACCAATGACTTCACGCAACTAGTGAGCAATTTCATAGCTTGCTTGAGCTCTTCCTCATCTTGTTTATCCCTTTTTGTTCTTTCTACTAGCATTGGAATAGTCATTTGAAAATTATGAAAATCCTCATCTCTGCTTGGGACCCCAAATCCACCTTCATCCTATTGTAGTCGGCTATTATAGCCTAACCAAACTCTTTCTGAATAGAAGGTTGAGAAATTTCTACATACAAGTTACCAAAACTATATTCTACATCAGCCTTGAAGTAGTCTTCAATTTTTTGGGCTTAGGACATTTGCAACAATTGTCCCACAATGTCATTAGCTGGCAAAATTAAATATATAATTTTCCTCTTTTTAGATAATGTGTTATCCAACCATAATGGAGAGAAAGTGGTACCAACAGCTTGGAATGAAGAGCCTAGAGATGAAAAATGAAGAGCTATCCTCAATGGAGGAGTCTTTGTCGCACTTTGAAAATTAAAAGAGAAGGAGTTTTACCCTTCTAAGCAGCTCCATCAGGTGCATTTTGAGAAGGGTCTAGCAAGGGGCCAAAGGAATCAACATTGATATCTTCAATCTCTTATGCTTGTTCATTATCCTTTTCCCTTCTCTTTGTCTATATTGTTTTTGTTGGCTTCTCTGCTCTAGTGTGTATTGTGTATCATCCCCACATGTCTTCTTTGGGGCCTTTATTTTCTCAAGAGACTCTTCTCCATCCCCACTCTCTCCTACTATAATTGTTTGATGAGTTGGGGTTAGAATTGTGCTAGATGAGGAGGCTCCTACTTGACAAGGATTATCTTGTCCTCGTACTTTTTCTCCTCCCTTAAGTTGTGCTTTAGAATCTTCAACCTTCTTCTTTACCAACTATATTGTGTTGTTTTCAAAACAACAACAGGTCTTGACTTGAGATCTTTGTGTTCCTTAAGACTCCAATCTATTGGGACAATAGGTTGCATTTGAACATGTGGGTAGTGTATATTGGGTCAACCAATTTAGAATCATCATCCTTGACATCATTAATTTCCCACCCCAATCTGAACATTACAATTTGTCTCAAAGTCATTCATCCAATTTCTTTTTCACTTCATGGTCATCAGAAAATTTGCCCAGTAGTTTCCAATTTAGTGTAGGTTAATCTCTCAAATTAGATGAAATGACTACCATAATGGTTTACTAGTTAAATAGCCTCAAGAGAAATCCTTTGGCCAAGATATCCTTGCAATTCTCTAACCAGGCTTATGGTGATTAAATCATTCACCCCCATGAACTTGTGATAGCTTCATTCTAATTGCAGATCAGTGTAGTAGTTATGTATCTAGATTTGACTATCAAAAACTTCAATAGGTTGAAGTCTTGGCCATGGTCTAGTACATGCTAGGGCATAAAAGAGATATGAAAACGTATAGAAAAAATTATTGAAGGCAATGATTGATGTCATGTAATGTAGTTTGTCATTGATGAGGGATGCCCAATCTAGGTATTGTTATCCAACACAAATGATTTGTACAAAGAAAAACAACCATTCCTTAAACTCGTGGACATTCGCATTGCCCTTCAATCTATGCAACATTATGATGATGTCTAAAATTTCATGCTTTAATTGAGATTTATATAATTTCTTAAGAGATTGGGATTTGCCCCTCTTGGGCACTACAAATCATTCCCTAGCAATGATGTTTTTATAATGCCCTCTCTTTTCACTGAACTAACTTTACGATGTGGTTAAGTCAAAATCACCATACACTTCTCTCTCGAGCAATTTGAAACAACCACTAATGATGGCTTTGTCCAAGGGAATAAGTAGATTATTGTCATTTGTTCTTATTTCTCTAGTTTTTGGATTATAGTGATTTATGCACTTAACGATAGATTTAGCCCTTGTTAAGTATCACCAATTTTTGGAGTTATATTGATTAGATCATATAGGTGCTTATAACCTAAGTATTTATACTCATTTTCGTTGAATTTTAGCTCAAACTTAGTCTTTGATTCCAAGAAAAATTTGGCAAAATAACAAGAAGGATACTCGACTTTCACATGGGTAATTGTTGAAAATAACACTTGAAACGAGCAAGGAGTGAGAAGTTCCCTAGTTTGAATTTGGCACCTATTGCTATTGATTCCCTCATCACAATTCTACTCTGTGTGCTCTAAAAAACCCTCAATTCTCATTTGCAAATGCTTGAAAAAATTGGGCACTTTATCCTTTGTTATACTGTAGCAATTAATGCATCTACTTGTCTGCGACAACAATAAATGTTGGGAAGGTAACCTCCTATGCTGCCAACTGTTCAACTGTTCAAAAATTGTCTTTTGGAACAAAAAGGTGAAACTTTGGCTGGTTTTTGAAATCTTGTCAAAGGCCAACACCTCTTGATCTCAGCTTTGTCTTCTTCTTTGCTTTTTATTTTCCTAGTTGATTTCTTTTATTTTCCTTCATAAGCCTTTGGAAACATGAAACAAGGAAGAGTTTGTAAGATCCTTGTCACCTCACGAAAGAATTGTCAAAACCCACAAAAGACTTTTTGAAACTTAAATAATCTTTCTTTTTATCTTTCCTTCAATCGAAAACTTTAAAGTTTTTGGTTCGATTTTGGAGCCAGACAAGGTTGTGGGAACCTTGTCAACTCTCGACAATGGTTTCAAAACCAAGTGAAAGGACCACTTTATGAAGAAAACTTCAGTTCTTTTAAAACTCTCTTTGAAGATAACCTTTTCGGAAGAGAGCAAGGTTTTGAAACCTTGGCGGCTCCCAAAATGATTGTGAAAACAAAAACTCGGAAGAAAAAGACATGTGACAACTTCCTGAAGACTCTTAATGAACATAGAGAAGACAGATTTTATCGGAGCCAAGACGGGTTATGAAAACCCCATTGAGGTCATATTGGAACGTGATTGATGTTACCATCTCTTGTTGATGTTTTACTGCAGCAACCTGCTAATGTTCTACTGCAGCAACCACAACTCTACAAGGCCCTCCTTGCCTAATCCTTCCTTTCATGGTTCTACCGATGCTGCTACAAGGCCCTCCTTGCCCAATCCTTCTTTTGATGGTTCTACCGATGCTGCTACAAGGCCACAAGGCCCTCCTTGCCCAATCCTTCCTTTGATGGTCTGAATGACAGCATTGCCACAATACTCTCCAGATTTAAATTAAATAAAAATATTTTCAAGCACTCATTTGAGAATGGCAATTGATTGCTCAACCCCTATAGCATGGTGCTAGTACAATATACTCTGGATGATATTTTTAGTACATCTAATGCGTGACAAGTAATCTTAGAACATGTAAATGAACTTAAAATCTAGAATCAATAGTTTTAACATACAAGGGAGAGCCAAGCTATCTTGGATCCACACCACCTTTTTGTTAGGGTTGTGCATGATTGAGGATCGATCGAACAACCACACCACCTTCTTGTTAGGGTTGTTCATGATTGAGTATTGATTGAATATGTGCAACGAAATAGGCCAAAGAAAGATAAATTGGTCAAGTTATTAAACAAAGTGGTGAAATATACAACAAAAGAACAGAAGATGAAAGAAATTCTAGAAATGTCTCACCCGAGTAAATAATAAAATCAAATAAACTAATGTCCAAAGTGAAAATTTAATATATTTTTAAATTCATGCTGCAAATCAAGTAGATTTACTACTAATATGAGAACATTTCTACGTCAAGATATGTTTCTCCAAAGGTAACTAACATAACTAGAACCCATATAACATTTCATGCACTTTCCTTTGGGCAAATGTTGAACCAAAGTGCAACAAACCTTGCAATCTTTATGAAAACATAGTGCTTGCTTTAGAATCCTCACATATTTCTTCTGTTCAACTGACATTGTATATGTCATTCTTAGCAACATCTGACATCGTATATGTCATTCTTCTGTTTAAAAGCATTGCATGCTTGTATGTGCATTAACGTATACGAGCACCGTATCAAATGCCCGTACTGCCCAACCATCCTGTATCATCTTGTGCAAACACAGAACAGTGTTTACTTACAATCTTCAAATATATACTGTTCAAATGGCAATTCCTTTCGATTCTTAGCAACAACCTGATTAGTACAAATTATTAAAGGAATTTTCTGTTCAAATAGCAATTTATTGCTATTCTCAGATACAACCAGAATGAGTTCAGATTATTAAAAAATATTAAAGGGGTGACTTGGGGAGCTCACCATATCTAAGTAAACAGCTTTTCTTTCTTGAAACTTGCACTCCTGTTGCTAAATATAGTCCTCATTACAGAGGCATATATAACACAAATAGCATCAAAGTAATAAATTCCCCAAAAACAGAGGCATATATAACACAAACAGCCTCAGATAGCAATTTATTGCTATTCTCAGATACAACCAGAATGAGTTCAGATTATTAAAAAATATTAAAGGGGTGACTTGGGGAGCTCACCATATCTAAGTAAACAGCTTTTCTTTCTTGAAACTTGCACTCCTGTTGCTAAATATAGTCCTCATTACAGAGGCATATATAACACAAATAGCATCAAAGTAATAAATTCCCCAAAAACAGAGGCATATATAACACAAACAGCCTCAACGTGATAAATTCTACAAAAACAGAGGTACATATATAACATAAATGGCCTCAACGTGATAAATTCTCCAAAACTTATGCATCAGATGTCCAAAGCAGTAACATCCAATAAAACATTTAAATGTAAACATATTATTACCATTTAATTCATGATGCATTCAAATAAACAACCTCGATAGAGATGAACTTCTAACAACCTACTTGAAACCATCACGATTGCAAAATGTTACCTATAATAGCATTATGTCTTGGGCATGGTGTAATAAAGCATGAATACGGTAAAACTATCACTTGTTACATGCTACTAACTAAAGTCTTCCTATCTTTAAGGCATAAGTTCAACTCCGGAAGATATAGGTTACATACTACTTACCATCCTAAACAGAGCAAGGTGAACAGATCTCATGCTCCAAACTACCATATTCTTAGGTATTCATACAAACTAATTCTATTCCTTAATGACACTTCCTTGAATCATATAACGCACAAACTAATTTTCTATTCGTGAGTTTTTGCTCTAGATGATACGTGACAAATAGCATGTACTTTAGTAGTTTCGTGACATTTGGCAGAGCTTGTCCTCTCCATAGCATCATAACTGTCTCAACTAGGGCATCACAACATGCAACTTGATTGAAGGTGTATCAACCCATGATCTAGCTGGCAGTTACTTATTTTCAGCCAAAAAAACATTGGAGCCTTAATGTTTTTGTACTTGGTTCTGTACTCTCTGTAACCACATCCAAATTGCTGCTAGTGTTGTCCCAAAAAAAAAATTATTCTTCACAAACCAAAGCTCTTCTAAAGAAAAAATCTGCTAAACCCTACCTTAATCCTCCCCATTGACTACATGAATTTTCTCCCTATTTTGTAAGGGCGATCTGTTTTGAAATTTATTGTAAGAAAAGAATCCACATCTTAATAGGAACAATGTTCTTGTATTGGTATGCCCTTGCTAATTATTGCAAGATATAAAAGGTACAATTCCATTACCAAGGTAACTATTCTTTTATTGTTCTGTGCTTGCTGATTATTACTAACCAATGCTCTTGTATTGCTATGTGCTTGTTGATTATTACTAATCGATGTAATATAAAACCTATGCAACAAACTACTTAATACTTTTCTTTTCATCAATGAAGCACGCACAATCATATTGTCCAGCCAACAGTCATATAGTTTTATCCCATAACAAAACATCAAATGAAGTTTTGGAATTTTCCAAGTTACAACCCAAATAAAGTAACGAGACCACAAAGTTCACCCCACTCACCTCAATCCCATAAATCATATGAAAGAAAAACAAATCCATAAACCATCGCTCTACTGAGGACCAAAAAAAACCAACATTCCATAAACCTCCGATTGCTTTCCATATTCAATCTACTCTCTCAAAATATGACTAAATGTTCCATTATTACTCAAAAAACTTAAAAGTTATATTAAATACCAGCGGGCATTAAAATTAAATCAACGGTTACCTTAAGAGTTAATAAACAACAATTTGATACCAGTTCTATTCGGTCAAAGAAAAATAGCAAAAACATGCATGTTACAAAAAAAAAATAGTCTCTGCCCAGTTCTAACCTAAAATTCTAATAATCATGTTTCCTCAGCTTATATATAAGCTTTTTGTCCAAGGCTATAAACTTTCACCACTCCTCTCTTATTTCTTCTTTGTTCCCCTGCAAAATTATCACACAATTTGATCAGATGCTCCAACGCTAACATTAAAAGCAAAAAAAATAAACTCCCATGGCATAAATCAATATAAAATACGAATAGCTAATGATTAAGCCAAGTGAAGTTCCATCTGAGCTCATTACCCAGCAGATTGCAGTGCTGGTGTTCATGCTGGCTCTGTTGGACCCTGCAATAAGATTCAATACACATTATAAATGCATTACATTCAGATTTGTTCTAGATAAAACTGATATTTTAAGACCCTAATACCTAAGAAGACATTGGAAAAAATATCAAACAGGTTATGAAAGGTGTATGCAGAAGACATACCTGTGCCAACCTTTCCTCCCTCCTGGCAATCTTTCTTTCGCGACTAGCCTTGTTCTTTGCACGCCTGGCTTCAAACTGATCAGATAATGTCTTCTCTCTAGCTTTTTCTGCTTTGGACTTGTGAATGCTTTCCATTAACACACGTTTATTCTTGAAGACATTGCCCTTCACTCTCATGTACATGTCATGGTACATGTGTTTATCAATTTTCTTAGCCTCTCTATATTTACGCAACAGTCGCCGCAGAACCCTCATCCGCCTCATCCATAGAATCTTAGTAGGCAACCTAGCCTCTCTTGTACCCTTTCGCTTACCTAAGCCAGACAAGCACACCAAGACACATAGCTTTATCATACTGATTAATTAATTAATAAACAGACAGTTTCTTCCCACATGAATCATTTTTTGAAGTTAAATGTTCAAATAGCATAACTGAGGCATTCCTCAAAATAACTTATCTAATACTGCCAAAATAAACAAGTTTCTTCCTGTAACAGCTTGCTCTACCAATCATTTCACATGAAGCAGGACACCTGAAATTTTATTGAAACACACATACCATATCCAGAATGACGCCCCTTTCTCTTTGCTTCCAGTGCACGGCGAGCACGAGCACGAGAATGAATTTTCATTGGCTTCCTAATCACAAATCCATCCTTCACCAGCTTTCGAATGTTCTGCCCTGCAAATAATGATGAATTTCTTCCCTTGTCAACAGAAATCAAATGCCACATACCAGAATTGAACTTAAGTTTGTTCACATGCACTCTAACCATCATATGATTAAAATACAAAAGTAATACTAAAATGGGTTGATATTGAAATGAGCATCTACATAAATTTTAAGCTTAAATTAACAATTAGCTACAGAGAAGACTTTTCTACCGAGTAAACCATACACTCCAACTGAGAACTTCAAAAAAAAAAACTCTACAACCATTACCAAAAACTCAAGCCAAAATAGATTGGACAAAAGTAAAACCCATTCATACACGTGGAAGAAAAGACCTATTTAGATATGATGTGTAAAAATCAGCAGAATTTTAAAAACATAAAGCAATCTAATCAGAATCACTGTCAAACACGTTTATCTTATATAATTATGACAATGCCTTAACTCGCATCGAACAATTTGTGAAGTGAATACACATTTGGAATTGGTTTCAATCATGGGTTGATCACTTAATTGGGCAGATTAAGTATTTCACTGTTTTAAAAAAAAGAACTACAAATCATAACACCCAGACTTAACCGGGTAAAGGATATTCCCACCAAAAAACCCATACAATCCAACTAGTATCTATCTAATGTCTTCCATGGCTGCAAATTCAAATGCCTTGAGCTAAAATATATTTTTAAAAAATCAATGATGACAGCCCCAGATCTTATTTTCCTTCAAATACCTACTACACAGCAGAAATTATGAGTATGACGATTACATCATAGCAGAGATTGCCAAATATGTACACCAGAACAGTTGGCACAAAGATAAATAAATCACATCTCACTTTACCAATTTAAGCACTCCTAAAATAATAAAATAGTTGAAACCCATAGCCAAATCAGACAACTTATCAGTCTAGCTGGGTATGGGTGTTTTGGCAATTGGAATAATGTGTGCTTTTATAGCCAAATCAGACAACTTATCAGTCTAGGTATGGGTGTTTTGGCAATTGGAATAATGTGTGCCTGTAGTTGTTCTTTAATAAGAAATATTATAAGTTTTCTGATAAGAATGGCAATTCTGTAAGGAGAATAAAGAAAACAAAGACCATCCAAACTAACTGTATCAATTCTAAATAGGTAATTCTAGACATTATTACTTAAACCTAAAGTTATCCGGCCTTAGATGAAACCCATAGCCAAATCAGACAACTTATCTGTCTATAGCTGGGTATAGGTGTTTTGGAAATTAGAATAATGTGTGCCTGTAGTTGTTCTTTAATAAGAAATATTAGAAGTTTTCTGCTAAGAATGGCAATTCTGTAAGGAGAATAAAGCACACAGAGACCATCCAAACTGACTGGATCAATTCTAAAAAGGTAATTCTGTACCTTATTACTTGAACCTAAAGTTATCCGGCCTTATCTTTCACCCACGAGAAGAAATTAAACGTGTTGTAAAATGAGTACAGACATCGTTTATCCAAGTAACACTAACCAACACAATACAGCATCGATATCTCCAGTGTCTGAAAACACCTACCCGCTTTGGCCTTCTATTGTTCAAAACAAGAAAGAAAATGTTCAGCCTACTGCAAATCAATTTAGAGTTTATCTCGAAATCACGATCACGGGTAAAATCCTTTTACAGAAAATCACAAAACAAATCAAATTAGCTAAAGTTGTACTAAAAACATTAGCGCTCGAGCAAGCAAGCACCACTACATCATTCCCACACAACACAATCTTAATATACAAAATAAAGCCCTGGGTCCAATTGGGTTACCAGGACTAAAACCCTAGCTTGGATTAACACCTAGTATCTGCATACATATTATAATCTTATATTCGAGCAGTTCAAAAAGTGCCGACTTAAAAAATCACTAACTTCCTATCGCAGTGCCGGACATATCAGTGCAACTGCTCCGTAAAATAGCAGCTATTGCATAGACAGAAATCAAACAAGACAATAACTAATGCCTAATAATCTAAAAACCCCACTAAATCACACAAACGCATACGCAATAAAAATGAAGAAAACCTTCCCCTCCCCGTCATAGATCCACCCAATGACAAATCCCTACAGAAAGGGCAATTAGAGAAGGGTTAAAAGTAGGGAGTGGGGGGGATGAACAGCTTAAAAATATTGAAGAGAAATTAAAAGCAAAATCACAGTCGTCTAAAAAAATTGAAACTCTAATGTGTAACTTAGGATTTGATACATAACTGGAATTGGCCATGGAAATTTCGTTAATTTCATTGGGATCGAGCCAGACTTTCCCCTTTCCACACTTCAGGACGCTCGCCGCCAGGCGCTTCTGCAACTTCAACGACACCATTTTCCCGTCCTCCTCTGCAACTTTCAGGGGTATTAGGGTTTGTTCTGCTGTTTATTCACGTTATATATTATGTCCCACAATCTGATAGGGTTTCCTGGGTTTAACTGATATAATAAGTGCACCTCACAAACCCTAGCCACAAATTACAAAGGTAGAAAATTTAGAACTAAAAATAAAACATCTAGTGAAGTTGTTTGATTTTTTTAATGAAAAGATTTATATTAAAATAAAAATTAAGAATTAAATTAGACATCATATCTTTTGGAAAAAATGGTATTAAGCTCACATTTCAAAATTAGATTGTCAAAGTAAAATAAAGTGTTAATGTATTGTTATATTTTTTTTTTAAATTATGATTATAGCATATTTAAGGATTTGTTTTAGTTAAATTTTAATATTGATCAACAAAAGTAGTATGAATTAACACTTGTATTGAATGGAGGTTACATTTTATTGTCTATATAATTTTGTAATATAGTCTTGAAACATATAATGTTGTTTACAATGTTTGAAAATTGTTTATATTACATATTTATTTCTAATCAATTGTAGGAAAGATCTGTAATGACAACAATGTCCTTTGCTTGTATAAAATGAGCCTCGGTCATTTCTTTCGTTCCTATACATTGAAACAAGAAATTAGTGGACTTTATATCATAATTGCATGGTTGGTCTTATGCAACAAATATATATTATATAAAATAGAAAGTTTATGTTAAGCAAAGGAATTAAAGATGAAGAAATCTAATATTGATAACATGAAAAATTGGCTCAATGCATTATATATACCATTGTCAAGCATGCACCCGTACACCATGAAGTTGTTAATATATAAGGTTGAATTTCTTTTTGATGTGCATGAAAGGGGACACAAACCTCAAACAAGATTCAAATGTTAGTGAGTTAGTTTCCAACCAAAACTAAAACAAATGAAACAAAATCCTTCACATACATATCAAAAAAGATTAAAAAGCATGCAAAGAAAGCAAGATAAAAGAAGAGAAGGAAGAGTAGTCTCCCTAAGATGCTCCCATGATGCCTTTGTTGCTTCTCCCTTGTCTCTCTCCTCCCCAAGATCCAAATGAGTGTATGTAGCTCTCAGCTTTAGCACTAAACCATGGATGCCAATGGAGATTCAAAATGGTTGAATGAACTAAATTTCCTATTGCTATGCAAATGTCTACAACAAGATTACTATGAAAAATCTTAAGTGTATGTGTTTATGCAAGTATAGTAACAATGCTTAAGATGCTTCCTCCTTTGCTTGAGGGTGAGGGCTCCTTTTATAGAGAAAAATGTTGATTGAATGGCCAAGATTGAGTGAGCTTGTGGAGGGCTAGGATTCCCTGATTCATGATCCATGCGATGGTTTTCAACCCAGTCCCATGATGACAAGTGTCAACATGAGATGGCTTGAGAGGAGAGGTAAAGAGCATTTAATGCTTGAGAAGACATGAAGGTAACCTCATGTAGGTTGGGTTATTGGATAAAGCTATTATCCAAGGGTAAGGTTATTATCCAATGGGTAAACTCTTGTGCAAAGTTTACCCATGGTTAAGCCTTGACCAAAGGGTCAAGACCCATGTGGGTTGGAGTGTTGGAGAAGGGAAACATTTGTGACTCTGTAAGAGTCTTAAATGGGTGAGATGATGGGTTGAGGGTTAATCTTGGATTAGGATTATGCAAATGTTTAGAAGAGGGATTAAGCTAAATTAGAAGGGGTTAGAAGAGTCTAGAAGTGGTTTAGAGAAATCTAGAAGAATCTAGAAAGAGGTGGGTGTGGGTAAATAGGTTTTTATTAAAATAAAAACCTATTTAAATGTGGAACTTGCATTTGTAGGAGAATGCGAGTGGATTTTTTTTAAATAAATATTGATTTATTTAAAAAGGGGATTTGATTTTTAAATAAATGTTAAATTTATTTAAATATGAAGAAGGGAGGTTAATTAAATAAATTAGATTTATTTAATAACTTGGACTATAGTTAGTAATTGAATAAATTGAGTAAATTGATTAAATTTATTTAACTAGAATAGCCTACGGTGAATTAATTAAATGTCAATTTAATTAATAGAGGAATATTTAGTCATTAAATAAATATTTAATATTCATTTAATTAATAGACAAATTTATGTGTCTACATTTGCCTCTCTTTGAGACGGCGTGGTTTATCGTATTGTTTCAAAGAACAACAAATAGGCATGAGAAAAATGCCCCAGGGATGTTAGTTTTGTGGGTTGGTATGCCCCCTCAACAAATGGGCCAAAAAACTCAAAAAATCGGGCGATCTCTCAAAAAATAGAAAGAAATTAGGGGATGATAGAGGAGACGAATTTGGAGTAAATGGCAAAAGAATGGATGAAAATGGGGTCAAAACGAAGAAATGGCAAGCCTCAGAAGCTCCCGGGGTCTATGACAATCAATGAGGTGAAGCAAGGGTAGGGTTGGGTAGGGTATATTTAGGATAGAAGGGGTAAAATAGTCCTCATTTGCACACTCTCTTATAGCGATCCAGAGCTCCTGACAGTGACATTTGCTGCAGATTGGTTGAGCGAAAATGGTGTTCCCACTTTCAGATCATTGATTCGAGCAAATCCAGAGGTACCAGCAATCAGCCGACTACGAACCCCTGGTATGTCCAGTTCTAACCTTTGCCTTTAGAGCTCATTTATTGCACTTAATAGCTAGGAGAAAAATTGAGACGACAAAGGCACTGAAACAATGTTTTAGCGGTTTTGTCATCCAAAATAGCATTGTCATGCCGCAATGGCGCTGTTGTGTAATAGTTGTAGCGTGTTTGTCAATATAGCGCTAGTGTTAGGGAGTTTTAGCACTAATGCTTTCAATGGTTTGGTGCTATTGTCGTGGTCATTGAAATGTGATTGATGTAGCGCTATCATCACACGATGTAACGATATCGCCACGCAATGTACCGCATGTGTTCCAATGTAGCGCTTTTGTAGGGTTAAAGTAGTGCTATTGGATTGTTTAGCGTTGTTGTGTTACTAGAATAGCGCTTTTGGTTTTGTTTAGCACTTTTGGGTCTAAGTATAGGACAGTCAATGTTGATGCCTCAATTTCATGGTCAAGTTGACAGTTGATGTCAATGTTGTCATTGCATGCATGTTTGTGACTTATGTGAGACTTAGTGTACCTATTGAGACGAGGCAATATGATGTAAATTCCTATTGTTAGTCTAGGTGTTTATGAATCAAGTTACTTGATGAGACTTAGATACTTGAAAAAGCATCAGACAAAGTCTAGGTAATAGTCGTGTTGTTGCATAGCAAGGATATTGACATTGTTGTTTGATTGTGTTTGTAAGAGGATCACCTAGGTGTTCTATAAATGCGAGGGAGGCATCCTGTCACACAACATATGTGTGATCAGTTGACAGACCTCGAGATTGACTGCATATGCGCTGCAAGTCTATTTGATATGATGCATCTACCCGTGATTCGTACAAATCGCGAATTATTGATTGCACTGGCCAAGCGGTGGCACAACGAAACATGCTCATTCCATCTGGCAATGGGAGAGATGTCAATTACACTTGAGGATTTATGGAGGATACTTTACATTTTGATCACTGGTGAGTTGGTTACCTATGGTAGGGCGATAGGTGAGGCGACACTATGATGATTATTTCCCTATCCAGACTTAGAGGTGTATGATGGATCTGTCCCTTGGGAGGATATAGCGGATTTATATGAGCCAATTTCGACAGTACTATCAGGCATCGTTGGAGGGTTGTTATGCCCTGATCAAAGGTCACATGGTCTTGTTGTTGGGTGGGGACAAGTCAATGAGTAGATGGCCAATGAGGGCACTCGATATGGATGGGGGCCATGTGTATTGGCCCATTTGTACAGGGATTTGCATGAGGTGGTTTACCATGGCATCACATTGTTGTTGGGTGTAGGGATCACATTGTCGCATATCTGGGAATGGGAGCATTTTCCTATTACGAGATCGGTGTGCATGAGGTTTAGGGAAATTGACCATCCCTATGTTTATATCTATGGAGGTATGATGACATAGCCCCGACTAGGAAAGCTGGAGTACTGGCGATGGGCGTTGGATGATCTAGATACAGTGATATGGCGCCCCTACCTGGATTGCGAGCAGTGGGAGGATGATGCGGATGTGATGCCATATGTTTACACAATACGGTTCCTGATTGGGCGGACATCTTATGTGGTCGAGAGACATCTGCCAGGCTGAGTGATGAGATAGTTTGGTCTGACGCAGGGTATGCCACGGGGTTCTAGAGAGTATGGCAAAGTTGTTCGAGAGAGATTCCAGTGGGGGCCTGTATTGCGCTATGATCATGCCTTATCAGAGTTTCGTACTTTACAAGTAAGGCCATGGCCATACCGAGTAGAGGTGGCGGATGTAGGGGTGACATATGAGTATGTGCAGTATTTGGCGACACCCCTTTCCACGGATCTCAGATCCAGCAAAGTTGGTGCCAACATTCGAGGATGACAGGGCACCGAGATAGGGTAGGAGGAGGAGGAGGAGGAGGAGGAGGAGATTAGATGGGAGAGGTGGTGGTGGTAAAGGAGGTGGAGATGGGGGTGGAGGAGGTGGTGGTGGTGGTAGGGGTTTGAGGAGAGGCCGAGATGGGCTTCCTTTGCGAATGGTACAGGGACCAGTAGTAGCAATAAAGAGGGGAGAGGGGGGAGCAGAGCGAGATATGGGTGGCGGTGGGGATGTTGGTGGTGGAGATGCAAGGATGGGTGGTGATGGTGATGATGTTATGGAGGTGGGCTAAGGAATTGCAGGTGGAGATGGGGGACAAGGAGGCCTACGAGAGGTCATGATAGTGCGACTACAGACTCGCTTGATGGTCGTCGAGGACCGTATCAGGGATTTGGAGGCAGAGTTAGTGGACAGAGATGTAAAGATTGTTGCGAGGGATGTCCAGCTTTTTGCATGGGGGGTCAAGCTAACCACAGTGCTTAGAGAGAGATGATGCGATAGATAGAGTGAGGCAGTTATAGGACAGGGTCTGAGTATTGGAGGGAGTATAGGGATAGGGTGCTACAGGCGAGGTGATGAGGGAGATGCATTGGGCAGGAGCAGAGATTGACTACTAGCGGGGTCTTTCTAATCAGGTAGTGCCCAACATTTAGCGAGTGATGAGCTATTCCCAGATGCAGCGGGCGAGATCAGAGTGATCTTAGAGGGGTCAGAGCAGCAGCGGTGATGGGTCCTCCTTGGCGAGATGGTGCAGGTGGTGGTGGTGGTGGGGCCATGACATTTGGTGCGAGTGGTATTTGAGGTGTCCTTTGTATTGTGACATTGGTTACTTTACTGATACTTGGATGACTCATGGTAACCGGTTTTTTTTTGACATCATTGTATTCTGATACATGTGTACTTTATTTTGGTGAGATATATGATGAGATCTTGGTTTTGGCGATGATGATATGATATGTATTTATGTGATGATATGATTGTTTTATGCATGATGATGACATGATTTGATATGATGATACTAACATGTGGATGCAGGTTATATTTTATGTATGTGATGATGGTGATTATTTCTATATGTATGATGTTGATATGTTGATATTGACAAGTGGATGCAGGTTATTTTTGATATATGCGATGATGCTTATGTATGATGTTGATAGGATGATAGTGTGATTTATGATAATGCTTATTCGAATGTATGTTATGTAGATGAAATGAATATGTATGTTTATGAAGAATGTAGATGTTGATGATGTGATGAATGATGTATACTTATTGATGATGTAAATAAAAATATAAAATGATGTGGTGATGTTTCTGTAAATGATGTAGAATAATATTATTGAAATGTTTATGAAAATGATTGTATTTATGATGGTAATATGTGCTTGTGAATATATATGGAATGCAATGGATGAATCATTGTGTGGATGTGCAGTACATGATGATAGTGATAGATAATACTAATGTGATGGATGCATTTTTCTGAGCATTTGTTTTACTGGTTTGGCTCCTTCTGCTACTGTCAAGTGATGCATTACTTAGTTCTGGATCAAGGCCTCGCATGTCTGCATAGGACCATGCAAAATTGATTTGTCGCTTGCAAGAGAACTTTATAAAATCAGGATCTTCTATTGGAGTCAGTGATTTTGTTAGATGTAGTATGTGTGGATTTTTCTGGTGCCCCCAGATTGACCTCCTTTGTTTCTTCAATAAGAATATACGATCTCTCTTGATTAGTGCTAAAGGGGAGAATGTAAAACCTTCCATCCTCAGGCACCTCAGAGAGGTTTTCACCTTTGGACGTGTCCTTTGTTTTTACTCTTTTGGTCTCCACAAGTGCCACGGTGTGGTTTTCACTTGAGGATTCTGTTTTGATTGTAATATTTTTGTGACTAAAAGGTTTGGCATTCTCTCCAAAGTAAGTCGCACTGTTAAGTTCAATAGCAGCTTTATGATCCTTGCTTGGTATGTCATCTTGTAATTTAAGAAAGTCTATGATCGCATCATCATTTTGGAAGGTGTCAAGCTGTGGGAGATCTTGTTGGTCCCAATCAATGAGTTCGGGGTGAATAATTGGCATTGCTTCATCGATCAAGTTAAGTTCATAGGATGTGTCAGTTAAGGTAAGTATGGAGGAGTCAAGGTCATTGTCAGTACTATCCTCTTCATAATCAGGTTCAGGAGGCGCGACCTATCTATTCATGAAGTATCTTCAAGATCATAATCCCAAAAGTGTTTAATCCATGTTTCTCCTTCAATGCATTTGTCTACAAGAGGACCAGGGAAATCGTCTTCAAATTCCTATGAAGTTAAGGAACCCCATTCGTACTCATGTGAATCCGTCTTAGAATCACTTGGTAGAACTCAATTATTGTATGTTATAGGGATGCTAGCCGATGTGAAAGGTTTGTCGACAATTGTTGCAGGGGTTTTATCTGACGGGGTTGTTGATGTCACTTGGGTGTGTGAAGTGGACAAGAGTTTTATCCTAGGAGTGACAGTTTGGCGGGTAACATAACTCTATCGCTTACTTGTTGTATGTAGAGGCTGTAATTTAGAAGTATTTTTGTGATTGGAATTTTCTAATATTGTAGGTTGATTTTGTAATTGACATTGTCTTGCTTCTGGAAGGGGTGATCTTAGAAGTGGTCTTCTTTTGTTTGCCTAGAATCCTGAGCTTAGGAGAGCCTCTTGAACCAGGGTTGAATCCGAGTCCAGTTGTATCCCGTGGTTGTAACAATGGTTGCAATGGCTCTTGTACACCTTGTTTGTGGGATCCCAATGCACTATGGCCACCATAGCCCACCTTTTGCATTAGGGTAAAACCTTTACCATACCTCTCTATAGGGATCCTGACCTATTGTCTAGTTGTCTCAGAAGGGTCTTTGTAGATCCATCCTGCCAAATCTTCATCAATAGTTTCATGTTCTTGTGATATGCCTGGGATGAATCTATCAAGTGTAGTAGTTTTAGGTGCAACAAGTGACCTGAGTGACTGTTGTGGTTTGCCATGAGTCCTAGGTGAGAGGGGTAGTTGGCCAACACAAAAAGCTGACTAATATTATATTCTCTTGGGCCTTCAACGTTTAATTTCATCTTCAGCTTTGCCTGTTTGGGTGTAGGGATCAGTGGACTGGTGAGATTTGTTGGGTGGATGTAAGATGATGAGGCGATGGCTTCTCTATTTCTAGGGACTGTGCTATCAGGTTGATGCCTTATATTGTTGCAAAAAGTGAATGGGTTGGCATCACCAAGGATAGTAATCTCTACCCCATTATGTGGAAACTTGATGCATTGATGGTAAGTGAATGGTACTACTTGCATGGCGTGAATCCATGGTCTACCTAATAGGAGATTGTATGGAATAGGGAGGTATAGGACTTGGCAAACCAAATTCTTTACCATAGGCCCTACCCTGACGGGTAGAGTAACACACCCTTCAGAGGAGTGTTCTGCATCATCATAGGCCTTGATTGTGATCCGCTTTTTGGCATCTTCTGCATATCCCAATGTTGTGATTAACTGTAATGTACAAATCTTAAGGCCAGCTCCATTGTCAATAAAGACTCACTTGACTTTGTGTTTATGTATGAACCCCTCAATGTGAAGAGGGGCATTATGTGGTTGTTGAAAGGATGCATCATCGTTCTCTGTAAAAGTGAGACATGGTGATGATTTGAGACTACCAACCATGGCTTGAAATTGATCTGTATTGAGCTCGGGTGGAACTTACGCTTTTTTGAGAGCTTGGTCTAAGATGGTTTTATATGAGGGCGATAAGTGCAAAAGCTCTAGAATGGAGATAAGTGTTGGCGTCTTATCTAACTGGTCCACAAGGTTATAATGTTTGGGCACATATGTCGCTCTTGATGGTGCTCCTTGTATAGTAATCTTACTATGGTGAGTAACAACGTTGCATGCAAGATCTTTACCTTTGATTGTAATGGTTGCAACTTGTTCATTGGCATCATAAAGGTGGTTGATAGTATAAGTATATGGTGCACAGGTATAGTTTGTCGTGTTATCTTGATTCTTACCTTGACGGGAGGGACCTCCTTTCTCATATGATGGGAGTGGATTTTTTAACATGGTATGATTTGTATTGGAAATTTTTGCAATGTGACCATCCACTTCTATATCACCTCGATCAACGAGGTCTTGAACAATATCCTTTAACCGATGGCAGTTGCTTGTTTTGTGTCCTTTTCTGATGCAGAGGCTAGAGGATATAGTTGAAATCTTGTAAACTAAAGTGGAATATGGACCCAACCCCCAACACTCCTATGGTGTTTCAAATGCTCAATATGCCTCAATAGGCTCAAAACTTGTCTTCACCTTAATCAGGTGTTTCCCCTGCCTCCACACACTTCAAAAAACTTCACTTAACATGTTCCAAAGGTTTTCAAACCATCAAACCTTCAATTGATATCAAAACCCAAATCTAGCCCTTCACTAGGCCTAGTTTCCTAGTAGCCTGCTGGGCTGTTTTTGGCTCTTTTCACACACATTTCCCAAAACATGGACCAATGTTATGACTGATTTAGATGCACAATATAAACCTCTATCAACTCCCAAAATATTGCCTATGTCTGTTTTGGAACAAAGCCTTCAAAAAACCGCTGTCCTCATTCCCCAAGAGGGCTAATTAGGTCCACTTTGTGAAGGAAGTACCCTCCAAACTTACAACCAGATTAAACCCTTTTGTAAAGTCTTTAGTTGGGCTCCCAATCCAAGGATTTTCAAGGTTTTAAGTCTTGGTTGCACTCCTAAATACCCAAACACCAAAGCTCTCCTTAAAATGGCTTAAAAACTAGGGCCTTCTTGTTCAAACCCCAAAACTCACTTCCAGAACTTCTCCTTCAATATTCACCATGCATTTACCATCCCCTAACGTTTTTTCACATAAAAATACTACCCCCTTAAGGTAGATCTTCTGCTGCTACAACTATGGCATCAAAACCATGTATTTTCCCAGTCAAAACCCATGGTGTACACCTGCAACTTCACATCTCCAGCATGTTACAAGGGTTAGAAATGTATTATACATGTTAGGCAGAGCCTCTCCTATGAGAATCAGATTCTTACATCCATAGAAGGGCTCCAAATTGCATTTTGGGCCTTCAATGCCAATGAAACACTCAGAAAATTTAGGACAGCCAACACAAAATGATAATATCTGATCAAAACCTTCTATGAAATCATTCAAAACAATGTTTAATACTGATTCCTAAATTCCTTTAGCCTCCACCATGAACATACAACACTTCCCAATCAATAAACCATCAATAAAATCAAAGGAAAAGCAAGAAAAGACTAGTTTTTATTGATTTTACTGTTTTGTCCGTACTATGTCCGTACAGTACATCCAACCCAGCCAAAATGGCATTACAAAGCTTTATAAATCCTTCCTCTAACTTCCCAAACCGGAATCCAATTAGTTTGAGTGATTAGAGTGACAAAACAACTCATAAACCACTTTCCCTCCAAAACTGTAACTAGCCATTAAAATTCAAAATTTGAATTTCTAACTTTATTTCTAAAGCATTTCATCAACTAAAACCTATCCTAATCAAATTATTTTGACATGATATGACCATTAAAGCATATTAGAACCCTATTCAATCTATCTAGACTCCTAGGCATCATTTGCCCATTTACATAGCATTTTTGGTCCTAAGGCCTTTATCCGGACCTTTAGGATTTTTTACTTTAAAATCATATTGGTCATTACAAATGGCCATTATTGGCTTCAAAACATTCCAATTCACTTTCAAGGATGCTTTGGGGTCTTCATTCATGCTTTTAATCTTCTTGGTCTCATGTGGTCTCTTGGATGCTCCTGCATCATTTTCCCTTATGAAATTCACAATAATCGTTATCTCTCCACCATGAAGGTTTGACCTGTGGTTCATAGTTAGATGTTTTAGGTAATGTGATAAGATCAGAAGAGATGAGTTGTCATAAAATCTTTTCAAGAGATTCTCCCAAGGGTGTATATGTGCAATTGGGTTTGTAGGTAGGGTACCTATTTTTAGTTTCCTCTTGTTGTGTGTTTGGAGTTTGATTTCCTTGATTGTTTGGGGAATTACCTTGATTGGTAGGGGGGTTGTTGCGATTATCTACTTGACATGTAATTTTGACTATGGGTTGGGCGATTTTGACAGTTTGTGCGTCCACAACACCATCATTAACAATGTTTTTGTTCTGGGCCCAAAACTTTGGTTTGTCACTGTTGGAGGTTGGTCATGGACCCTCCTTATTGTCGTTGTATATTTTGACAAGTCCCTTTTTTACAAGGGCTTTCTCGATTTTAAGCCCTTGGGATATCATGTATTTGAAATTGTCTGAACATTTTATGTCTAAGTAGAATTTCATTTCCTCATTTAAGTTTGAAATAAAAATTTCAACTAATTGTTCTTCGAGAATGGGGAAGGAATGTCTATTAGAAAGGTGTCTCCATCTTTGTAAGAATGTTGAGAATAGCTCACCATTCTTTTATTTTGCATTGCATAGATCAACCATGGAGACATCTCGTTCTATGTTATGCCCATGATGAGTGATAAATTTTTGTACTAGGTCCTCAAAGGTCTTGATCCCACCAAGTAAGCGTGAGAAATATTGCATGGATGAGCCTCCCAAACTTTAGGGAAAAAGGCACATTAAATATGTGTCCTCGTATGCAACCTCTAAGAAGGCGGAGTTAAATACTCGCACATGATCTTTAGGATCTCCTTTTCCTTTGTATTTATCAAACTTTGGGGTTTCGAAGTTGTATGGGAAAGGAGGCATGTATATGTTTCTATCAAATGGATATGGACAAATATATTCGAGAGCATATTGCTTTTGTGACCTTCCTGAGTGTACTTGTTGAGCGAGGTCTTGCATTTGTTGTCTCAACATATCCATTTCTGTAAGAGGGGGTAGGATGTTGTCGTGTTGATAGTTATCATCATAGTTGTGGGTATTCCTTGCCCTTATGTAATCTTGATTGTGTTCTTGTTGATGGCTATGTTGGGCTTGATCTAGTATATCCATAAGTTGTGATACGTCAAAGTCTGTGTGGAGTTTTTATCCTTCTTGAGCAAGTTTGAGAAAATGGGCGTCAGCATTTCCCTTGATAATTTCCTCAAAAAGGTTGTTAATCTGGGGTTGCTAAGTGTGTCTTCGATTTGTGCTTGTGTAGGGGTATCTGAGTCTCCTCTCCTTGAAAAGGGGTTAACATCATCATCATCTTCTTCTTCTTCTTCTTCCCATATTTCATTTTGCCTATGACTCCGAGACCTAGTTCTAGCCATGTTTGAAGTGCGCATTTGTGAAAGTGAAAAAGTGAGTGTTTGATCTTCTTTGATAGTTCTAATATTTCACGATGATTAAGATGAGTTGAAATGTGTATGGATGAGTGGTCTCCTTTTACCAAAGGTTAAATATCAACAAAGTTCTTTATGAGATTGCTTGGTTGGTTTCAAATAATTGTGAGATGAGGTGTAGCGAGGTTTTGTGTTTTACAAAGCACAAGCTACCTAGCTATGAGAGGATGCACTCAAAATATAGTTTTAACCTATCTAAGATGCTTAGTAATGCCTCCTAGGATGATTGATCCTAGATGTAGAAACACACTATAAATAATTTGTTGTTAGCAATATCCAAAAGAACTAAGGACAAAACCTCTTTGTGTTTGAGAGTTGAATGGAATTTTGATGTTTTGGAGTGAGTGTAAACCTTGGAATTTCTATGAAGTGACTATGAATTTGATGATTGTTGGATTTGGAATGATGTTGAAAGATGAACGATGTGTGAAATGATTTATGAGAAGGTGATAAAGTAGAGATGTGAGGTTTTAATGAAATGAATTGAATTTGAGGAGTGAAGATGAAATATGGAAAGGATTTATGGAAGATTAGAAAATGACTTATGAAAGATGTATAAGTATGATTTGGAAATAAAGTATGTTTTAAAAAATGGAGAAAGATGGAAGATATGCGAATGAGAAGCATGTTTTGGAAATGATGTGTGAATAGGAAGTATGATTTGAAAATGAGGAATGAAGATGTGGAAATTATTTATGAGAAAGTGGAGAAAGATCCCAGGGAATTTAGAATATAACTTTATGAATTTGATGAAGTATGGAAGATGTGGAAATTTGAAGTGTGATTTGAATGTTTATGAGATATGGAATATGTTTGGAAATGATTTGAATATTTATGAGATATGGAAGATGTTTGGAAATGATTTGAATGTTTATGAGATATGGAAGATGTTTGAAAATGATTTAAATTTTGATAGGTGAAGAAGAAAATATAGAGATGTGTGGATGACTTGATTTTGGAATATGGAAGATGTGTGAATTTGAAGTGTGATTTTGGGAATGATTTATGAAAGAGTGAGAATTTGAATCTTTAATAGGTGATTGTGTGTTGTGGAATGTATGATGGATGAATGTGTTGACCGTGATTATGATGATATGACAAAGCTCATCTTTGAAAGAAAGCTTGGGATGCAAGTTGTTCTAATTCAAAGTCATCGGTGAAACCGTGGCTAAAATCGTGATATTGATGGATGAAGGTGTGGTGTTTTAGCAACAATTTACAATTTTTGTACAAGAAACTTCTTCTCTTTTGGATTTTCTTTGTATTATGCTTCTTTTTGTTTTTTCGATAAATTGACTTCTTGGCATAGTTGAGAGATTTCCAAACAAGAAGCATTGATGGATTTTTCAAGAATTTTTCTTTTTGGGATGTAACTTGTTTCAAATAGTAGATAATTTCTTTGACAAGAAGACACGACAAGCACACAAGCACATAGAAACACTTCTTCTCTTTTGATGTATGTTTAGGATCTTTTCAAATCCACTCAAGGATATTTTCAAATCCTCTTTTGATTTCACAGGTTTTGAACAAACAAAAGACAAATCAGATAGACTCTACTATGGTCAAAAAGATCATTTCTAATATGAATAGCCCACACTTGATAATCCGTTAGCTCAAACAACCCTGTCACACCCTAAGGTGTGCCCATTTTTTTGCCTTTATCCATAATTTGAACCAAAGAGAATTGCTCCTCAATTGGATCATTTTCTTAGGAGATATATGATGAGTGTCTTGGGGGTGGATTCTTCCCCACCCTTGCACTATGATATTACAAATGTTTGGCTAACTAACTCGGAGAGATTTCTACCTCTAAATCTCTTTAGTAAAGGTTTCGTTCGGCGCAACGAAAGATAAACTCCCTTAAGAGGCTTCCCAACCTTTAAAACAAATGCTTTTTGTATCTCTAGGATACTGGGGGACGGCTATCAATGTGCACTACCATTGGAGGGGATTTTCATCAACCTCCACATTTGATTATAGTGGGTTGGTAAACTTAGCTAAAAGTTATTCCCCACTTAGGTCGTTCCCTTCTCATCGGTCTTATGGGCTTCTTGGGAGGGCAAGCTTGCTAAAGGTTGTATCTTAATTGCAAAGAAGGAAATAAAGCAAATAAAAAGTGATTTTGGCTTTTTGATCACCCAATTAAGGGGAGAGCATATACTTATCACTCCAAACACAATATACAAGTGGTTCCTTTTATCCTTTTATTGCAATGTGATTTATTTTCTATTTGGAGATGTTGCTCCAACAATCATGGTATTCTTTTTATCCCTTCATAGAAAAATGAGTATTTTTTGGAAAAACTTTGGAAACAAACTTGGTCAACAAAATGAAATCGTGTATCCAATTTGGGTCAACAAAAGAAAAATTGGGTAGCAAGTAAAAAAAAGAGAGTTAACCTCCACCAAAGTAGATGAGGTTCATTTTAACCTTTTGCAAAATAGAAAATGAGCTCTTTTTTTATTTGCACTAATAGAAAATGAAGTTCATTTTACCTTGCAACAAAATAAAAATGAGGTCCTTTTTAACTTTGCAAATATAAAGGTTTCTTTGTGGTTCTTTTTAACCTTTTGCAAAATAGAAAATGAGTTCTTTTTAACCTTTTGTAACAAAAATGAAAAAGTGAAGTTCTTTTTAAACACCAAAGAAAATTATGAGGTTCTTTTTAGGTCCTTGTAAGAAATAAAAGTGAGTTCTTTTTAAAATCCCTTTGTTAAAAAGAAAATTTTAAATCAAAATCTACTCTAACTCCTTAGAAACTGCAACAAACTGTTAGACCTACAAAAAACATCTCAAAAAGTTAGTTCATATGGTGGACTTTACAAGCTTAAAATTTCATTTTTGTTACAATTTTGAGCTCTCTGCCAGATACAATAGCACTAATCTTATAAAAAAAGAAGTGCTAATCAGAGAAACAAAAGCATTATACCAGATCAAAAGCGCCATTCTACAACGAATGCACTACAAAAGACAACACTAGCACTAATTCACTGCAAAAGTGTTATAATGGACAATGAAGGCGCCAAAGTAAGACAAAAGCACTACTCTGCAGATAAAAAACAAGCGTAAAATCTAAAACGAAGGTGCTATATTGGGCATCAAAAGCGCTAAAGCGCTACCTGTGCATGGAAAACCTACGAGTGTTTAATTTTTTTAGAAAAATCTTAACTTGTTAGAATGAAAATGGGACAAAAGCCCCACGATGGGCACCAAAATGATGCACATGAAAGGGGACACAAACCTCAAACAAGATTCAAATGTTAGTGAGTTAGTTTCCAACCAAAACTAAAATAAACAAAATAAAATCCTTCACATACATGCCAAGAAAGATTAAAAAGCATGCAAAGAAAGCAAGATAAAAGAAGAGAAGGAAGAGTAGTCTCCCTAAGATGCTCCCATGATGCCTTTGTTGCTTCTCCCTTGTCTCTCTCCTCCGCAAGATCTAAATGAGTGTATGTATCTCTCAGCTTTAGATCTAAACCATGGATGCCAATGGAGATTCAAAATGGTTGAATGAACTAAATTTCCTTTTGCTATGCAAATGTCTACAACAAGATTACTATGAAAAAGCTTAAGTGTATGTGTCTATGCAAGTATATTAACAATGCTTAAGATGCTTCCTCCTTTGCTTGAGGGTGAGGGCTCCTTTTATAGAGAAAAATGTTGATTGAATGGACAAGATTGAGTGAGCTTGTGGAGGGCTAGGATTCCCTGATTCATGATCCATGTGATGGTTTTCAACCCAATCCCATGATGACAAGTGTCAACATGAGATGGCTTGAGAGGAGAGGTAAAGAGCATTTAATTCCCGAGAAGACATGAGGGTAACCTCATGTAGGTTAGGTTACTTGATAAAGCTATTATCCAAGGATAAGGTTATTATCCAATGGGTAAACTCTTGTGTAAAGTTTACCCATGGTTAAGCCTTGACCAAAGGGTCAAGACCCATGTGGGTTGGAGTGTTGGATAAGGGAAACATTTATGACTCTGTAAGTGTCTTAAATGGGTGAGATGATGGGTTGAGGGTTAATCTTGGATTAGGATTATGCAAATGTTTAGAAGAGGGACTAGGCTAAATTAGAATGGGTTAGAAGAGTCTAGAAGGGGTTTAGAGAAATCTAGAAGAATCTAGAAAGAGGTGGGTGTGGGTAAATAGGTTTTTATTAAAATAAAAATCTATTTAAATGTGCAACTTGCATTTGTAGGAGAATGCAAGTGGATGAGTTGTTTTAAAATAAATACTGATATATTTAAAAAGGGGATTTGATTTTTAAATAAATTTTAAATTTATTTAAATATGAAGAAGGGGGGTGAAATAAATAAATTAAATTTATTTAATAACTTGGACTATAGTTAGTAATTAAATAAATTGATTAAATTTATTTAACTAGAATTGTAGAATAACCTAAGGTGAATTAATTAAATGTCAATTTAATCAATAGAGGAATATTTAGTCATTAAATAAATATTTAATATTCATTTAATTAATAGAAAAATTTACGTGTCTACACTTTTTGTTAAGTATATCCTATAAAGATGGCAATGAAAAGAATAGATTGAAAGTTTATCTACTACATTGAAATTTGCATACCTAAACCTGTTATAATGAAAAATAGATGTAGCCAAGACTTTTTCATTTTCTTGATAATTGTGTATGCATTGTTTTTAATTCTTGAATATCAATCGAAGAGAATGGTGATTCTACCCAAAGTTCCCCTGTTGATTTAACTATAGATATAGCTATAAGAGTTAAGCCTTGTTTGCTTGTTTTACCAATATCAAGTCTTGCTTTGTTGAGTGTTAATCCTTAGGATTTCCATATATTAATTACCCATGTCATGGATAATAGTATTTGTTTATGATTATCTAGCGATATGGGTGTTATAAGCATAATTTTTTAGTCATTTTGATTCCATGATGGACCATCGTAATTATCAAATAGTGGTAAATCAAGTGGTGTAGAGCCAACTGGGTACACAATATATAGTACCTATCTAAGAGACCCATTTACAAGCCCTACTTGAATCCACGAGTTTGTTGTTAACATGATTTGTTGGCCTTTAAACAACAAGAGTTGTTGGGGAATGTAATCAATTGATTTTACATGTGGTTTTATTTCAACACTAAGTGCAACAAGAAGATTTATCAATTTTACCATTTTTTGTTGTATATCCTCAATAAATCGTTTATAGAAAATAGGTTTACTGTCTAGTCAAAATCTTTTTGTTGATCAATTTTTTTTTTTATTAAAGGGGTAAAAACTTTATTGAAAATCAGAAACAAGAATTACAAAGAGAACCAGAGCCCCAAATCCCTAGAAAGGAACCACAAGCCCAATCAAAGATTAGCCAGCTTCATAACCATCCATGTCCTTAGCAAAGATCTTCTGCAAGTCCTGATAGTAATATGGGGAGAGATGCTCCCAACCTTCAACTTTCCAATCATTACCATGTTCTGAGGCCCACTTAGCCAAACAATCAGCTGCTCTATTCCATTCACGAGGAATGTGGATGAAAGACACATGCTCCATCATAGTACTAATTTGAAGAATCTGGTGAACAATCCCTACCAGCTGCCAATGAATCCCACTCACCTTCTGCTCAATCAACAGGTTAACAATAATTTGTGAATCCGATTTGCAGATAACCTTCCGCCATCCCAACTCCAAGGCATGCTCCAAGGCATATAAAATTTCTAATCCCTCCATAAAGTTATTAGACTGTCACCCTTTATGCACCAAAAATAAGAAAACTACCTCCCCCATACGACTCCTACCAACACCACCAACCCCAGTAGGGCCCAAATTACCCCTAGAGGAGCCATCAGTGTTAATCTTGATAAACTCATCCTAGGGGGGCATCCACCTTCCCACCCTTTGAACCTTCTTCATAGCACATCTACCTCTCATAACATAAGCTGAGGCAGGAGACAACTCCTGCAAACCTAACCTACTCACAATATCTGCCTCATCTCTATCCAGAAAAAAATTCACCTCACATTTAGCATCCACCATCTCCTGAATCATAACAATGATTCTATTCCACACTTGCTGAACTAACAGTCTGACCTCCCTAAAGATCCTCCTATTCCTCTCAAGTCAAATCTGCCACAGTATGAAAATGGGCCCAATATGCCAGACAGTCTAGAGAAAGGAGGACAAGATAGGAAGTCTGCCCAAACTGCTCCAAAACTCCACCAGAGAATCCGTGTGAACACAAGGATGCTTCCACACCCCCCACCAGTAATGCCAAATAAGCAGCGAGAAAGGACATCTGAAGAACAGGTGTGAGGAATCTTCCTCCCCATTACCATACAAAACACAAATGGAAGGCCCCAAGAATCCTCGCTTGCGAATATTGTCCCAAGTTAGGAATCTATTCAAAGACAAAGTCCAAGTAAAACAGTTACACTTCGGCCAAGAATTATTATTCCACACATGTTTCCACCGATGCACCTCCCTCCCCTCCAATATATGGGACAACAGCTCCTGGTACCCACTAGCCACGGTAAAGACACCCTTAGGATTTAGAGACCAAGCAAGTCCATCCCTACCCTTGAGGGAACTACAGTGTCTACTCGCCAAAATGCCATGCAACTCAACACACTCTTCATCCATCCCAATAATCGACCACTCATTAGGAGCCTTCCATCGCTCCAACTCCATCCGCCCACACCTATAAACAACCTTGAAGTCACTCACCCTAGACCACCCTGCCTCCAAAAACCTCTGGCAAAGATTCCCAAGGTTAGGAAACTAATCAAGGATGGGAGGGTATCCATCCCAAGAGTCGTACCAAAAAAGGACCTCTTCCCCCCATCCTACATATCCAAAAGAGTCCTTCCTTAATAAGAGAAGCCCCCTTCTTAAGAGTGCTCCAAATCATTGAGCCTTTTCCCTCAAGCGGGTATCTTGGGATTTCCTCCTTCGAGATCCTCTGCATATATTTGTAGGCCAAAATCCTAGCCTAGCCTCGATCCTGTTCAACACACCACCTCCAGTACAATTTAGCCATCAAAGCCTCCCCAAATAAAATAGTCTATCTTAAACCAAGCCCACCCAACTATTTCGGGCTACACACCAAATCCCAATTGACAAGACACCATTTGTATGAGGACAGATTGCCCGCCCATAAGAATTGCCTTGCTAGAGAGTCCAATCCCTTTAAGAACCACTCAGGGGCCACTTATAGCATACATCAATAAACGGAAGAGCCTGAACCATCGATTGGATCAGTTGAACCCTCCCAGCAAAGGATAACCATCTATGTGCCAAATGTTCAACCTTCGTGTGAAATTTATCCAAGATACCCTGCCACGAATCCCTGAGAGGATTACCAGGAGAAATAGGAATACCCAGATAAGTCAAGGGTAGAGAGCCAACTTGGAATCTCAAAATATGAGCAATCCTCCTCTGAATAGTTCCAGGTGTGTTGAAGAATAGGATAGAAGATGTATCCTCATTGATCAACTGGCTTGAAGCCGCAAGATAAACATCCAAAACTTTACATAGATTAGTAGCTTCTCTGATCTGAGCTAATCCCATCAGGGTCGTGTCATCAACAAATTGCAAATGAGACTGTGGCTGCAAGTCATTACCCCAACTCCAACCCTAATTAATAACTAGAGCCACATTATGCTTAATCATCCTCCCTAGACCCTCAACCAAAAGAATGAATAAGTAAGGGGAGAGAGGGTCCCCCTGGAAAAGACCCCTAGAAGCACCAAACAACTCAGTATGATCATCATTAATTATCATAGAGAAGGAGGTAGATGTAACACAAATCATAACCCATTGGGTCCATTCATCAGCAAAGCCAAAAACCCTAAGGATCTTTTGGAGGAAGGAGCAGCGAACTCTATCGTAAGCCTTATCCATATCCATCTTAATAAACATAGCTTTTTCCTTGGAGGTTGCCATATAATGAATGGTCGTCATAGCAATGACCACACCATCTAAGATTTGGCAACCTTACAGAAACTCATTTTGCTCCTCAGAGATGACATCCCCAAGACAATTCTTCAACCTATCCACTATCAGCTTAGACATGATCTTATAAATCACATTACAAAGAGAGATAGGGTGAAACTGGCCTAACCAGTCAGCCCCATCACACTTGGGGATTAATGTAATGAAAGTCACATTCAAAGCCTGAAGCATATGCTTATTCCTTTGGGACTCTTGGACCACTTCTAATAAGTCCAATTTGATAATATCCCAGAAATCTTGAAAGAATGTAACCGGAAACCCATCCAGTCCAGGAGCTTTTCCCTTTCCTCGTGTGAAAAACAATCCTCTCGAGTTCTTCCAGCAAAATAGGACCCATAAGTTGCTCATTCATCTCCCTAGTAACTAGAGAAGGAATGCAAGCAAGAACCTGATTCTCCTCTTCTGATTCCCCCTGAGAATCCTCGTTGAAGAGGGACCGAAAATACTGTAAAGACTCCCTAGAAATCTCCTACAAGGATAAATATTGCTCACCTCTTGTCATTGACTAGAATAGGAATGGAATTTCCATGTCTTCTTGCTTTCACTGAATTGAAGAAGAAAGCAATATTCTTGTCCCCCACTTGAAGCCAATCAATATGAGCTCTTTGTTTTCATTATATTTCCTCCCTAAGCTCCCATTCCTTTAAAGCCTTGACAACCCTGTCTTCCTCCCTAAGCAAGGCTTCAGACAAACCGTGCTCTCTAATTTCACTGGTGATCCCATTCAACACTATTTGAGCAGCTTTCTTAGCATGAAAAATGTTCCCGAAACACTAGCGGTTCCACCATTTAAGCTGAAACTTAACAAATTGCAGCTGCTTGGCAAAAGTGTACATAGCACTGCCAAAGGCTGGCCTCCCTTTCCTCCACCACTCTACTACATGATTCTACAAAGAAGGATCCTGTAACCACATAAGTTGGAATTTGAATGAAGGCAAGGAAGTGACCCGAGCATAAGAAGCTACCAACTTAATGGGCCAGTGGTCTGACCCTCTCTAGTCAAGAATATCAGAACATGTGGACCACCCCCCACCAACCCAAAAACTAGAAACTAGAAAGCGATTCAGCCTCTCCACAATCCAATACTACCCTACCCTCTTGTTGTTCCAAGTTAACAAACCATTACTAGGCTTAATGTCAACATGATGTAAAGATGATATACTATCCCCACAAAGGAAAGAAGAAGGTTCCAATCACATAACACCACCCTTCTTCTCACTCAACTCTAAGCTGGCATTGAAATCGCCTGCCATAATCCAAGGATGAAAAGGGAATAACCTTCACATAAAAGAAATATGAAACCATAAGTTCTGCTTACCCTGAAGATCAGTGGGGGCATAAATGTTATTAAACAAGATATATTCCCCAGTCTCAAGACTAGAGGCAACCCTAGATAATGAATATTTAGAGGCAACCCACCAAATAGGCCGAATTCTCAAGGGGTTCCAAAGATAGGCCACCCCTCTAGAGGAGCCAACTGCCCCAATACACTAACGATGGCTTCTCCCCCATAGCTTTGGCACCAAATCCAACATACTTTCCACAGAAAGTTTAGTTTCCTGCAAGAAAAGGACATTAGGAGAATGGCTTCTTATCAACTCCCGAACAACTTTTTGTCTAGGGCCACTATTCAAGCCCCTCACATTCCATGACATCACAATCATTTCAGGGGATTAGAAAAATGAGAATCTAGAGTCTTTACTGACCCTGACTCAACCAAATTCTCTCCCATCAATTTGATCTTATCCAAATCCTTTTTTCTGCCAACCTTTGAAATCTTCTCCATTGCTCCTTTCTTAATGTCCATACGATGAAGACCCAAATGTAAGGTAATCTTGTTACGTTTGACATAGTTGGTTCCAATTTTTGAGCTTCAGGAGAACCATCCCCCCCAACCAACTTCACTTCAGCACCATAAATGGGCCCCAACTAAGCCAATACTAGCTGATCCATCTCCATTTGTTGACTCCCAAGTACTTGCAGAGCCTGGGTAGAGTCCCAATTCACACTATCAGGGACCAACCTTGATGCACCCTGATCCAAAGGAATTAACCCTGGGTTCACCTCCTGTTGGGTAAGGTCGTCCAAGGCCTCAAATTTGTTAAAGGTATCCTCCTCCTGTCTCTCCTATGGGGACCTCTTTTGTCCCCGATTCCTGTTCTTTGTCTTAACTATGACAAAACCATCAGCACCCACAACTTCATCAGACATGGCATCTTTTCCTTTGTCAGCCCCATCTATGTTACGGGTCGGCTGTTGAGGTTGGTGCACCACCAGTTTATACCTAGGACACTTGTGCTGCAAATGACCATACTCATGACACTGATGACACCGAAATGGTAAAGTCTCATAATCCAACTGTTGAACCCAAGAATAAGAACCTATACACATATCTATAGCATCTGGCAAGGGCTTACTAAGATCAATTTCAACACAAATACGGGAGTAAGTCATTACCTTTCTCCCCAAGGTTTACGTTGAGGATCCAACTAGCCTCCCAAGAACTGAAGCAAGCATCCACAACACATCCTCCTGGCAACATTCTATTGGAAAACATGATAAACAAACCCACATTGGGACCCTATTCGGGAGCTCCTCCGAAGGGTTAAACCCTGCATGCCAAGGTTTGATGAACAACCCCATCTGGTTGTAAAAATATGACCCTCCTTCAAAGACTCTATTACGATCCTCCATGCAGTTGAATGTAACCATGAAGTAGTTGTTTGCCAACAACATAATCTCCATTTCCCCTTCCGGTGCCCAAGTCCTCTGAGCCCAGTTCTCCAAAAACAACAGAGAAACCCTCATCCCCAAAAAACTTGCAATATAACGATCTTTTTGAAAAGTATTCAACATCTTCAGCTATCATCTCCGGAGGAACAACCAACCTCGGCCTCTCACTACACCTCTCCAGACAACCATTAATCTTTGTAATCCAAGAGCCACCATCACTACCAAACCCCGAATTTGAGGCAAAAAGGTTATTATCAAAGGTCTTGACACTTTGGGATGGGGATTTTAAACCAACCGCTACACGGAAATCCATGTCGAGAGACACCTTCGAGACCTCTCCACCAATACTAGACATAGCACCTCGTGAAAAGCCCACACCCCGAAAAGAGATGAGAAAGGGCTCCACATACCCCTGCAAGGTACCAAACACCCCCCCTTCCAAGCTCCACCACAGGGCAAATCGAACCCCACTTCCCTTCCCCGCAGGTAGTCTACGAATCCGCAGGAAGCCCCGAGCCCCTGCCGTACGCAACACCAACCCACCTCCCGCAGCCACCGAACCTCCACCGGCACTCACAACCTCGAGATCAACCCCTCCCTGCACCAACACTCACCGCCCTCACACCCCTATCATGCATCTTCACAATATACATCCTTAGCCATTTTCTTGGCTAGTTCATAGATGCATGTGTCAATGATCATATTATATATCATAAACAACATGAATTTACAATCCTTTTTGTTGATCAATTGATAGTAATTTGTTTGTGCAATTAATTAGTAGTTCCCAATCATGTTCAACTAGTTATGCATTTTAATGCATGTTTTGTAGTGTTCAATGATAGTCAAATTGAGTTTGAGGATCGCCCTATTGATAGAAAAATATTTTTAATGAACAATCGCAGTGAATTACTTCAATAGAAATTTGGCACCTATGTGTGATGCATAAATAGGTTTATCCATAAGAAGTGGTATTTGTGATAAGTAACCTACAAGAATGATAGAAATGCCACCAAAGCACATGATTTTTTGGTGTGAGGGGATCTTCATGAAATTCACTATCTATTTACAATAGTAACTTTGGCCCTATAAGCTCATCTCATCGACAAGGAAGTGCATCCCATGTGCTTCATGTCTTCTTGAAATATTTTTAGTGACTTAAGAACCTCAAATGCATAGTTGAGGCATATGTGTTGAACACAACAATTCTTGTAGGAACGACAACAAGGAGTGGGTTTTGTTTTTGTGATGTGAACTCTAAAGTGCATGCTTGATGCAATGGATTAGATAGGATTTCCCTATATTTATCGTTCCTTGAATGATCATATGCAAAGGTTTATTGAAGGAATTATTGTTATAATATTCTTTAATAATGGTAAATGCTAATTTTTATTTAGGAGATAGTGGATATGGTGGATGTTTCAACTCTAATGTGGGTTGGTCATCTTATTGAGATATCTTATTTGTGCATATGAAATGTTGTGCAATGTCATGTAAATGTGGAGGTATAGTACATTCACCCTATTTCTTGATATTGTCAAAATAATATCTACCAAGCATTTCAAGGGAATTTAGATTTTCGTCACTAGCAAGGTCCATTTGTGATAGCAATTTGTATTCATTCATTTCAAGTTTATTTCCTATATTTGTCTCATTATCAATATCTTCATCCTCTCCATGATTAACCTTTGTATCAATTATTCAATCAACGTGCCACACATCATATTATTTATATTCATTTCCTTCTAATTTACAACAATACCATCTTTAATGGGACCTAAATTTGTCGCAGTGCTACCGAAATGCTTGTATAGAAGTAGTTCACTCCAACAAAATGTTTCAAAATGTTCTAAATCTTCATTTGGAATAGTATTAAATTGAGGAAAGAAATTGACAATTGTATTTTGTTTCTTATCTTTCCACTTGCACCTTTGTGATAGAAAAAAAATGAGAATGCTAGTGTAGATTCAATCAACATTATTGTTTACATCTTAATAAAGCATTGCATGTATGAATGTAGATAGCTCAATTGTAATATATTTTCATTTAGACTTCTTGTAACTTAATGGGATGCTTTTTGACCAACACATAATATCATAAATGATCAATTGCAAATAATGAGTAGTAACTTTTGTAGCATATGGCATGTTTCTTGGAGACCTACATTGCTGTCTACAATAATCTATATTATGAATTTTCTATATGCTACTAGAGCTTGGTCTTCTAGCATATGAATACAACCCTCAAATTTACTTTCCACCTTATATACTTATTAGGTAATGTATAGAATGTTAATTATATTTGAAATGATAGGTTGGTAATCCATATTAGCTCCCCACATTGAAATCATCTCTAGATTGTGCATATTTAACCTATCATCATTTAATGCAAGGGAATTGATAAGTCCCATAATCATCCTTATTTCCTCGTTTTAGCTTATACTCTCCATGACATTCCTCACAAATCTAAGACAATATATAGAACTTTACTAGCTATTCTAAGTTTCTAAACATAATGGATGACATATATATCATGTTGATAAATGAATGTGATGTTGTGAATGTTTATGGAATGTTATGGGTTTTGATGTTGATAATGATATTTAATGTTGGTACCTAGATACTTTTTGAAGGAACTAACTGTGATGGATGAAAATGGGATCGGGCAAACTAGGACCTAATCCCACTCTCATTCATACATTGGAATATGAAAGAGCCTGAGTAAGTGATTCACTTTGACTATCTCTTGTGAAAGAGAGTCAAGGAGTACTTTTAAGGTTTCTACTCCTTTGTTGATATGAAAGGGAAGTGAATCAAATGTAAAGTGATGACAAACTAACGTAATAAAGTGTATGACAACAACTAAGATAACTTCACTAACAAACTAATACAAGAATGAAACTGAAACATAGAGTATAGATCTGAGGGGAGAATTTTGATGTGCACCTGACAGAGAAATTTTGTGCTTGAATTGGCAGGACCAGAGCGCTAGGTACTCTGGTCTCAGTGACTGTACTGAGCTATAAACTGGAAGTCTACAAATTGAGTTGATCTACACCCTGTCTGCCAAAACCTGCACTTGATTGGGGAGGACTAGGGTGTTGAGTGCTCTGAACCTTGAGATCTGGGACCAAATTGTGGAAATGGGTCAGTGATAGATTGCTGAGATCTCCCAGAAATTGCCATCTCCGACGAAAACTTGTACCTGTGCCTACAAGTTGGAAAATGGTATGTTTGTGGCTATATAGGGTTTTTCCTTAGTCAAACCTCTTGTTTTGGTGATTTACACCTCCACAAATAACCAATAATGTATTTAAAAATGTGTGTGCCCTAGAATCTCATGTGTTCTACCCTATGTTTGGAGTAAAAACCCTAAATGAACATAATGTAAATGCTTCAAATCACAAATGCAATATTGATTTAAATCAACAATTTAAATCTAAAAATTGATGATATGTAGATCCAAAAACTCACATAGAGATATGTAAATAACATGAAACCATACCAAACCCCAAGGGAGAGGTACGAGTCGATCAACAGTCGGTGATCTCCTTATTATTTTTCAACATCTCTTAAGATTCCATGATTGATAAAATGGTTGATAAAGACTTTATTAATGATGATTTTTTTTTATTGTAAACTCCACATAAAACCTGCACTTTCACTTCATAAGAGGTCTCCTTCAATTGCTAGAGAAAGGATCCTTCAAATGAGGAAAGAAAAGGTTATATATATGAAACCCTAACTTTAATTTTGATCACAGGGCAACCTAGAATTGATGAAATTTCACACAAAGCAAGATTTGAACATTATAATACCACCAAATGTAGCTCCCAAAATTCGGGGAGAAAAAGTCGGGATCGGTATGGTGGTCATACTAATCCGACCAATTTTTTTCCAAATTTTTAGGGATGCAAGATATCGTGATTACAAAGTCAAATCCAACTCAGTGGGTCAATCCAAGGTGTTTAGATATGCAAAAATATGCCTTGAAGATGGGAAATAGGACTTAATTAGGATTAATTAAAAATAAATTAAAAGGGGTGCACTTAGGGTTAAGGGCCCAATTTTACAATATGTGAATTGATGTGAGAGAACTTTAGATTTAATTAATTAATAATTAAATTCTTTAAGGAACCTTAAAAATGCAGAATGCAATGAGACACACTAAGGTGGATGCTAACCTAAGTGTGGAATTAAACAACCCTAATTAAGGGTGTACAATTTGTGATGCTACACTAAGTTACAATAGAGCCCAACTATAAACTTGTAGCCAAAGGATGGACAACTACAACACGTTCAACCTTTCATTTGATGGAGGCAATGATCATGAAGTGACAATCGTAGAATGTGGATGGTTTATTTATGAATCTTGCCACCATTTAGTGATGTTGTTGATTAGGAGTGATTACAATCATAGGAACAAGGAAGGATTTGTGGAACACTAAAACATGGTTCATAAAATCATGTTTCCATGTTCTTGCACGTCTTCAACCATAATTGTTCTTTAGTGATGCAAGAGTTCGAGGAGGACTATGACACTCTCTTTTTGCTTAATTAGGTCTTTATTATTGTTTATGGAAGAAATATGTCTTCTCCCTACTATCATAGGAGAATCAACATTTGTTAGTAAGTTGTTTAGATTTTGTGAATAATTCAACACTCAATATTTCATGTATAAATCTTGGATCCTATTAGATTTAATGTTAGATACTAGTTAGTCACTAGATTTTAAATGTCAATATCTTCCCAATACTTCCCAGCTTATGTACTCTTCTCAAATTTGCAATAAAGGATGAATGTTGTGTTGGGTGAAAATTTTGTAAGTTGGTAAAGGTTTACAAAATGTGTGTTTCATGACAGTACATGAGATGATACCTCTCAGAAAGCAAGGTATCATCTCTCCTAATTATAAGGGAAGACTCCCCCTTTCTACTGCAATTTATATATGTTTTTAATCTACCTGCTGACTTTACACTAATCCAAGATGATACAACAATTTAGTTCTCTTTTTTCAGAACAAGTTTTGTCTGATTCTCTATTTAGAACAAATTTCTCCCTTTCTTAATAACACAACTCAAATTTGTAGTAACACTAATATCTATGTTAATTTGGAAGCAAATTATTCATGAAAGAGCTAAGTCTTTCATTGCTTCCTTTTTTGAAAATGACTTTAGGGACAAACCTTTTGTATGCAAAAGAACTCAAAGTTTCTTTGAAATACTTAAGTTAGGTATCAACCACTATAACCCAAATATCAATATATTGCTAGCTTAAAGACTTTCAAATATATCATAAGATTTTCTACTTTAACAAGATAACTCAATAAAGCACAAAGACATTACCTTATTATCCACTTAATGCGAACTTTTATAAATAATAAGAAAAAGCTCAAAGTCTTCAACTATTATTCACACCAATTTCCCTTTTCTCGAATTCTCAAGGTAACACAAAGTCTTCTCGTATGAACTCAACTTACTCCTCAATGTTTTCCACAAATAACAATGCTCAACTTAAATCTTTTAAAAAACATACAAAATTTAAATGACATAAGACCATCTATATCATAAACAAGATTAGTTCCAACACAAAGTCTGAAAGCCAAACTTGTCTTCTCTTTGATTAAGCTTGCAAATTAACAATATGAACACAAAATCTCACTTTTATTTTCACTTTAGTAGAGTTTTGTTGCATAAAATAATGATGAAAATAGATCCTTATTATAATGAAATCCCTCATATATATAGAGGAGGGATGATGCACAAAAATAGGAAAAGTTACAACTAATTTGTGACTAAGTTAAAACTACAGACCTATTTGACTCATAACATGTGCAGTCCTATATGTGTACTAGAGCATACATAAAATGACACTTAAGGTATTGTTTGGAAATATATAATGCCACTAAAAAGTTATAAAAATGACTAAGTGTCATTTTCTTCATGTTGATCTCATTTCTAGAATTCTTCATATTTCTGTAGAACAATATTCATTTGAGCTTCATCAGGTCCTTGGGTGTGACTGGTGATGACCTTGACCCGTGTGATGGAATCTCCTATATCAACACAACATTTCTTATGTTTCTTTAGAATTGAATCCAGAAAATCCATAATGAACTGTAAATCAAGAAATTTGTCAATAAAGGACAAAGAGAAGTCCTCTCTCTCTACCTCAGTAGTTAACAATAGACTGAATTCCTTGGTGACCACATCAACATCCACTGCTTTATGATTTTTATCGAGGAAAGTATAATGAATGTTTGATATCTTATCAACAATCTCCTTCTTCTTGTCTGTGCATTCCTTTTGTGCTTTCCTCATATCCTTGAAGAGCCATTCTAGAATATTCATTTGATGCTTGAGTGCCTCTCGTTGCTCAACATACATGCTCTAAAGAGGAATGGCACTATTCTATATAAGATCATCTAAGTCAAAATATTCAAGTTTCAACCATGCATCAAAATCCTTTTCTTGTGCTTCTAACTCTTGGGAGAAAAGTTATATGGTGTTATCCACCTCACGACACCAAGATTGTTAACTAAGGTAACTGCTAGACTTAGGAGCTGCGTGCCTTGGCTAAGCATCCTATCCATCCATTTTGTCCACTGCTCTGCTCCATCAAGCTACTTGCTCAACCCTCTTCATAACTTGTTCATCCAGTGATGGGGTCATTGGTTCAATGGCCTTCGAAGACTGAGTTACCCTAATCAACATAGTGATGAGTTACTCAGCATGTGCTTTGAGCTTATCGTTCTTGATTTTATCTCCATCGTATCTAGCAACAAGAGCAACTAGAGCTGTTTGAGCATCTCTTGCAACAAAATCATGAGTTTTTTTACCTAATTCAACCTTGTTGATGATATAATCGGATTCTTGAATTTGATTAATGTCTTTACCAGGAGGAGGAATAGCAATCTATTCATACTAGTTTCTCACTTTATCCACCTTCACCCTTGATATGGTATTTGCTTTCTTGGTGGTCTTAGGATTGGTGGGGATGAGTTGACTGAAATCAAAATCATTTGGAGAAACAACTTGTTTCTTCCTCCTAGGGGTGTATTGGCATAAAATAGTTAGTAAAGTTAGCCAATATATAAACAAACCAAAACCATTTCAAGCATGATATCAAGAAAGTATGAAAAAGCATAAATGAGAAACATGAACATAAAGAAAGACTTCACTCATGATGCTCCCTATGCCATTTTAGGCTTCCTTGTCCTCCTTGTCTTCATGAACTGCATTGCTTTGAGGTTGTCAAATGAAGCGTGGGAGATTGAGTGGGGTTAAGTGTGGAATGCTCTAAACTAGCATAACATGGATGATGGATGTAGATATGATAGATCAAAATGGGTATTATGATTGTGCTATGATAAGTGGATAAAAAGCCAGCATGAGGATGCATAAAAAGTGGATCAAAGGCCAGCATGAGGATGTATCAAAAAGTGGATCCTTGATATGAGATAAGGGCTTCAATTTATAGAGTTGGAGGATTGGAAATTGACGGTCAAGATTAAAAGGGTGATCAACGACTTAGATTGAAAGGGAATGTGGTCCCAAGCCTGAAGGCTTATCCTTGTGACACTTGTCACAAGGAGAAGAGGGGGGCAAGGATAAGTGTGGCCCACATGTGTGAGCACATCTTGGGAAGAAACAATTATCCTAGGGAAAAGGGGAAGATGTGCTCACACATGTGTGAGAAACCTTGGGAAGTCCAAAGAGTTGACAAGTGACATACGTGTGGAAAGGGGTAGGGACTAGGAAAAGAGTTTATGACACACGGTCCAAAAGGGGAAAGAGTAGGGTGGCTCTATGGGGAAGAGAATCCTCACATATGTGTGAGAACCCCTTGGTCAAAGGTGATGTGGACATGTGAAGTGACTTGTGAGTCACATGTGGGTTTGGGTAGATGTGTAGTATTTTTAATTTGAATAATACTAACATTGGTTAGGCTTTGGATTAATTAGGAGAATGAAGGGATTAGATGATAGGTTTGTAGGAATCACTAAATTAGCCTAATTAATCATGGATTAATTTAGCTTAATTAATCATGGATTAATTTAGCTAATTAGGACTAGGGACAAAAATGAAATATTCCATAAAGATGAGTTTGATTTATTGAAATAAATCAATTTTTGGAAGAAGTGGAAAGGGGATATTAATTAAATATAGTTTAATTAATTAGAAGGTAATGGTAGTTTAATATGATTAAATAAATTAATCATGCGATAAAGACAATTAATTAAATATTAATTTAGTCAATTTTATGTGTCTACAAGGGGCATTTGAGAATAACCACGGTGGCAAGGAGGAATCGTCATTAAAACTTGTGACTAGGGCTTGAGAGGGGTCTATTTTCTCTTGACTAATAGTCACAATACGTGATGCTGTTGTGGTAATAATAATAGGATACTTTTTTAAAGATGAATGGTTAGGTCTAGGACCTGTCTCTGTCATGAACTTATCAAAGTCATTCAACACGGTAGCTGACACTTCAGAAAAATTTGGGAAAGTAGAGAAAACATTCTCAATATTGTCATGTGGAGTATCCAAGGCAGACTCACTAGCACTAGTGGAAGAAACATGTACAATCGTGCTAGGGATGACACGTGTGACAACATATTCAAAAGGTTTTGACTCTAAATTAGAAACAAGGACATGCACCATGGTAGAAGAAGAAAGAGATACTTGGGGTAGGGATTCATAGGAATTATCTGATTGTGGTAGTCTTTCTTCATCATATTCATCATGCTCTTCATTATCCTCCTACTCGTCCTCAAGTTGATCAACATCAATGAGCTCTTGATCAAGATGTTCTTCATCTAAATGCTCATCTTGTACTTCAAACTCTTTTGTCCCCTAAACATTTGAAGTGGATGGTTCTCCTTAGGTCTTCCCTTTGCTATCCCCAACTATAAATTTCAACTTAGGAGCCTTCTGAGGAGTGGATGAATTCTATTTATTCTTTGTTCTAATTTCTAACCTCCTACCAACAAGTCCAACTATATCATCATCAAAGCCATTAGAGAAGGGTTTCAATTGAATTCCCTTGCTTCAAAGCCAAACATTTGTATTTGCAACGATACTTTGGAATTTGTCTCTGATAGAAGTTGACTCCTTCTGTTACCATTGAATGAGGGGAAAGGGAGTTGATGATACTGTCTTTTCAACATAGGTAAGCTCTAGAACATTACCATCCTCTTCTAGATCATTTGGGATGTTAGCAATATTAAACTCTTGAATTTTATCTACTATGAGCCGACGGTAATCCAGCTTTATGATATCATGCTCTATTCTACAATCAACCTAGATGTCTTCAATACAATGAATGTGAACATATGCCTTGTTCACTTTGTTCCTCATTACCCTATAATCAAAGTTTGTTCTTGCCTTGAAAAAACTCATAGTTACTCTCCTCATCTTTTCTTCCATTTCCCTAGCCTTGAAGAGTGAGCTAATAGAGTACCTACCAATAGTCAAAGAGAATTTCAAACTTATCTTGTGTGAACCCGATTGTACTTCATGTACTGCCACCATCTGATAAGCCAATTCCATCAAAATAATTTTATCTAATAGATATGTAGGGAGCATGAAAGGTTCACCATTGAAGCACCCTACCCTTAGATAGGTGAAGGTAGGGAATTGCAAGAACATGCATCCATATTCATTCACAACTTCCCAAGCATGATTTGACACCCTTTTGTTGTATAAGTCTTTGTTAAACATACACATGTGATAACCAAAGAATGCATCATTCACTCTTCGGAAATTATTGAAACTATTATTGAGTACCAACTAGGAGTAGTACTCATATACATCAACTTACCTCATGTCTCTTGATGTAGACGGTTTTTAGAAATACCTCATAGAGGCTACTACATATACTAGATAAGATGCCATGTAGAATTTGAGAATAGTTGGCACTTTGGTGAGTTGCTCACATATAACATCACTTATCTACTTCCCCCAAAATATCTTTTCCTTACTCTATTTGATGATATGGATGTATTGATACATCCATTCATAATAGGTGTTAGAAGCAGGAACCCTTTTACCCTACTTAGGAGAGTAACTAAGTCATTGACCTCTTCAATAAGGTCACTTCTGGGAAATATCTTTGGCCACCTAGCAATTGTAGGCCTTGAGGTCTTCAGCCAATTGTCATTCATGTTCTTTCTACACTTGTCTGAATTCTTGTCATAGTAGGCTTGTGCTCACTGCATGGTCATATCTTAGCACTTCTCAATGTTAGGACACTTGAAAATAGTATCAAAGAAGTCTTGGGGACCCGATACAAGTAATGAATACCATAGTTTGACTTGTAATCGATTCTTGGAGACCCGATTACAAGGGAGGGATGATGTTTTATCTAGTTTATAGTCGGTTCTCCAAGACCCGATTACAAGTAAAGAATGGTGCAAACTTGTAATTGGGCCTTTAAGACCCAATCACAAAGGAAGAACAATTCTTATTTTTCAATGGTGGTAAATATCAATGTTTATTCGAGTCTTGGATACCTAACTACAAGGTGAATCTTATATAATGCAAATATGTGGCTGGGTCTTCAAGACCCAACTACACATTGAAAGTGGAAGGACTTCTTATAAACGATATGTGATTGGGTCTTGGAGGCCTGATAACATATAATGTTTGAATGCCTTATCACTGGGAAATAAACAACAAGGACACTTGCAATTCCAAAACCCTATTCGACAGGGGAAACAATGAAAACAAAACTCAGACACAAAAACCCTAGTTCGAGGAGAAAAAGATGAATGACAATTGCAACAACATCATTATCAAAAAAAGTCCAATAGTTATGACTTCATAGGAGAAACAAGAAGAATTTTAAAATATTACAAAGTAAAACAACACTAACCTGGACAATGAAGGAAGAAAACAAATCTACCAAGGCGCCAATCTTCTCCAAACAAAACGCAGTGAGCACAAGAATGAAATGCAAATGAATAGATATGATTCGCAATATCAAAACAATGACTCAATGTTAATAAGAATTATAAAATGATTTTGTTTGTGATAATTATAAGAAATGCAACTTGGAGTTGCAATCGGGTTCTCGAAACCCAATTACATGGGGAAGACCAAGCTAAAACTTGCAATTTGGGTCTTGGAACCTGATTTGCAAGTGTCCATGTAAAACAAATTGCAAATGAAACCTAAAGACCCAACCGATGAGTCTTATTTTTATTCTTTTTTATATGAACTCTTACGTTTAATTAGGATTGTCATTTCATGGTTCACACATTATAGTCATGTTGGATATAAGTCTTTTTAAGTTCGACTTGTGAACTTTGTTATTAACTAGACAACCTTATGAATGATATAAGAAATCTATATTAATAATGTGTAAATACTGAGATTGAATGTTTTTTTAAGTTGATATTATGCATATGTATGTTGTGAACGTTAACCTTGGTGTATGCAGCTAATGAGAGGGACTAAGTCAGCAAGAAGACATATGTTGTTGTTTCGTAGAGTTGCAGTCACATTTGGATGGAAAATTGTTGAACTAGTCAAGCCAGTAACTGATGCCATAATGAGACTCATAGCGTGATTGAGATAGTTGTTTGCTTCAAGCATGTGATAGATAGTTGAGGAAATCTAGAAAGAACCTTGTCCTATATTTGTGAGGAAGACTGAGTCTTGAGATGATTAATCTCTCTGTGTATTTATTTCAATAAAAGTCATCCTCCTAGCTTGTTAGGAGTGGATTGGCTAAGTAATGAGTCAGTTATAGAATTTCTTATAAATTCATCGGTTAAAGGATGGAGTAAGTTATGCAATTTATCTTCCAAAACTTAGTGTGCTCTGTTTTACAGTTTGAATAAAGGAAAGGAGATTCCATTTTTGTTACCATTGTTGTTGTGAGTTCAATGTGTTGATGATGCTATTATAGTTCTTAGATCTGGTTAAGTTTCCAGAAGCTCGTGCAAGGGGGGCCACTTGGGGAGCGTTCCATATTTATTGCATTATTAAGTAAGTTTGTTTACGTTGCTTAATTTCTAAGTTGACTGTCTTGTAGCCACGAAAACTGCATTTTGTGTCTATTCCTGCAGCCAAGTGAAACAAAACACTATGTTTTTAGTTAGTCAGTTCATTTTTGTATGATGATATAGGTTTTATATGCAATAGGATAGAATGATGTCAGTAAGGTAACATTAAATTTCATGCTTTCTGTTAGTTTCCTATTAGTATCTTCAAGGTTAACTTAGCATTCCTCATGAGTTTCTTAGTGCACATATAGTGCAGACCTATTTCAAGCTATATGTACCCAGGTTGACAAATAAATGTGTTCCTGTTAGTAAATTAGTAACCATGTGGTACAGGGAATTGACCCATTAAGTTAAGAATATATGTCTATGTTACTAAGGAATTATTTGGAACCAACACCGACTTGTATAGAAAACAAAGGGATGACCTAGAAACCAATAAAAGACTAATAAAAATAAAATATCTAAACTAGACGCTTGACGAGAAGATGGCTAACATAAACTTTACCTCAAGACATATGACTTAAACTTTGAGAAACACAACTTGGAGTATACAAACTACAATTTGGACATAAATTGTAGGGGTCGTCTCACAAGTTCGCCTTTGTTAGAGAATGAGGACAACACTTCCTTTATTCCTATTAATGTGCTTAACTGTCTAGCAATGAATTATGTGTGAATGTAATGAGTTGCGTGTGAATGAGCTACAACATAGCTAATCTTAGTAGAAATAGTTACTCGTAACAACTATTGTATCATTAAACAATTGCCCACAATAATTATCGTGTTGTTAGATTTATCTTCAATACAATTTTATTTTTAATTGAGTTTGTTGCTTTAAGTTGTTTTCCTATACATGACTGACACAATAGATTAGAGTCTCCTTGAATGCACATACAATGCCAACATTATCCAAGAATATATACTTCCTTGGTTGATAATTGAATAAAAACATATGTGTTAATAGGTTACTTGATAAGGGATCCATTGGTCCATTGATTAGGTCCTTTAATTACTCTATTCATTTAAGTCAAACTTAGGTGCTTTTTTTGTTTATTTGATTAGGTTTTAATAATAGTTTAAGTTGTCTCATTCATTATGATTGTGACACTTGATACTAGATACTGAATATTTCTTAGGGTTTTTACATCTAGTATTACATAATTATGCTTTTATAAGCATTCTTTATTTCATTTGTAATAATTATATAATCTTTTCTATTGAGGAATATAACATATCTTTCTTGTTGCTCTTGTTTGTGGAAGGTGTTATTTGTTTTTTGTTTGATCTTGTAGGTGTTTGTGTTGCATGCCTTTTTTTTCTGATTAGCGAGAGTGTTTCTTTTTTGCATGGTGGCAATTTGCATCTACCATTTTGTTTGGCATATTGTGGGTGATTAATTGTTCATAGGTGTTTTATACCAGTTGGCAGTTGTTTACCTGCATTTTTTATCCAATTTTGATGCATGTGAATCAGTTCTAAGGCTTGATTTTTCCTACTTGACTCATTTTCACTAACAATATTGGAAGTTATTCTTGTTGGCCCCTTTGCTTTGGCCATTTCAAGGATTCCCCAATGAATCCTTTGTTTATAACTATTTTCTATAGTTTGTGAGTTGCATGGGTTGGAGAGTCAAATTTTTGTTTACTTGGCAGTGAGCCAAATTTACTTTAGGTGACCTATATTAAGAGACAATCTACATTGAATTTTTATTTAGTTGTTTCTACTATTGCCTATGTTGTTGTTGGATATTGTTGGTCATTGTTGCTACTAGGATATGTCATTGTAATTGATGTCAATATATTCCCGTGTATTGCTGATTGGAAAGATCTTATGATCCGTTTTGTTGTTTTGTTTTGTTGATCACTATTTTGTAGAGTTCGGTATATCCTCTGGTATATTTCAGTGTGATGAGATCATGTAGTACCCCTGCCCTAATCAATTTTTAATCTCGGTTTGACCTTGGTTAGTTTATTTTAATATAATGATTATAGTCAGATGTTTTAATTTTAGTGCATACCTGTTAATGTGGTTTTCGCACCAATTTGTATGCAAGTTATTAATTCTCCTATTTCGTGTTATTATCTCGAGCTAACGCTTTCATTAATTTTATATATGTATGCATGTATGACTCTTGGTTGCAGGAGATTTCAAGTATAGTACCGCATGGGTGCGAGATTCGTCTCCACCTGGATTTGCAGGTTTGAGTGTACCTCTTTAATCCTTAGAGTTGGATTAGGTGGTCGTAAGACCCTCATTTAACCATAGTTGTGCTCAAGTGAGCATCGTCAGTATCCCCTTTGGTTGGGTTTGCAGGTCGTCTGTTTGTGTGGCTTCTCGGGTTGCATGTTTTGTGTGTATGGTTAAATTGAGTAATTAGTCCTTAGTATTTAATTCAATTAAATTTGTGTTTGTGCATTAAAGATTAATGGACTAATTTAAACATGGCTTCTTTATGCGATTATCGTTAAATTGAATTGCTCGATTTAAATTCGGAGCAAGTTCAATTAAATAGTTAATTTTAATGTTAAATTTGTTATGTTTATGCTTATGAAAAGAAAGATTTAAATTTAATTGAAATAGAATTAATTTAATCTTGTTGGCATTTTTGAAACAAAAAGGTTAAATTCAGTTATTTGAAAAAATCAATTTTAAATTGGAAAAGCAATTTAGGTTATTGATATAGTTGGAAATTAATGATTTTTGAGGAGTTATTTTAATTCCAAAAATAAAAATTTGGTCGAACTTCTCCCATTTAACCTAGGTTTGGAAATTATTTTGGGAGGATATTTTGTTTGGAAAATATTGTTGGAGAATGAAAATTTGGGGATTTTGCATAAGAAATGATTTTTTTTGGAGCTTGCAGGTTGGGCTCCTCACTAAATCTTTTCCAGAATTGCTATATGAGGTAAGATTCTGGTTTATATTTTTGGTTTCTTTATTTATCAGAAATTGTTTTGGATTTTGAAGAAATCTGTTTGGGAAATTTGAAAGATCTTATGCTTTTGGGAAATGGAGGAGTTGTAGTTTGAATTTATGGATCTTAAATCCTCCTTGCTTCCTTTCCAGACCTCCAGATGTCAATTTTGTGTGTATACATGGATTCTAAAAAAAAAAAAAAATTAAAACCAAATTTTGGGGTTTGGTTGCTCTTGAGAAAAATTTGTCTAAAACTCCAATGAATCTCTCATATATAAGTTTAAGAATGAAATTTAGATTGGGGTTTGGCAGATTGGATGTTAAATTTGTGTAAATCCATCTCATTTTGCCAGTATGGTATTGTTTTGGAAAGATTTCCCTTCCTAAATATGGGTATTTGAAAAATGAAAAAATAATAATAATTTTTTTTTTTAAGTCTCTGGGACTGTATTTTTTTACTGTGGGTTTTGATAGTAATTTTTTTTTTTTTAAATTAACTACAAAAAAAAATGACAAAAGACCCATGTGGTGGGGATAAACCCCCACCACGGGGTGTAGCGCCTACTACCAAATGGTAGCAACGCTGCCCATGGCAGCTGCTTGCTACCATTTGGTAGCAATGCTACCAATGGTAGTGTGAGCTACTATGGGGGCCACGTGGGGTCCATGTGGAACACCCCCCCCCCCCCCCCCCCTTTTCACTTTATATTTTTTTTTTGTAAAAAATTTATATACATTTTTCAAATAAAAAAAAATATATATAATAATTTAATATTATATAAGTGGTTTTTTTTTATATATATTTTAAATAAAAAAAATATAATAATTTAATATTATATAAATGTGATTTTAATTAAGTTTTTTTTTAATTATGATTAATTGTTCATTAAGTAATAAATTATTATTAATTATTTGTATATTGGAAAATATACATTAATTAATATTCAAATTCTATTTTTATTATTAATGAATATTTTTCTAATTAAATACTTGATTTGTTAATTTTGGTTTTTAATTATTAATTTGTTATATTTTATTAATCACGGATTAATAAAGATATATATTAATTAATAGTTAATTTTGACATTTTTCTATATGCGTAAGGAAATAATTGTTAAGTAGGAATGGACTATCTTTATTTGGATTCCTTATATGTTTATGTTTCCTTAATCCGTATAGAGTAACTAGGCTTGGAAAAGACGAAATTGGAAAGATTGTTTTTGAGCCAGTATGGCAATGATGTTTTAATTGAAGATTAAATGTCATATTTAGTTGGTTAATGGTTGTTTAATTATACTTATGTGAAATTGGTTTAAGAACTCATAATGACGTATTTATGTATGTTCGATGCAAATGAACCTTAAAGAGTTAGAAAACCAAGAACAACCTGCACCTAGATGAAGTGGATAATTGCAATTTAACTTAGATCATTTAGAAAACTTGATCGACATTTAATGTTTAAATCATTTCGGAAAAGATTTTATCTGCTGGTTATTGCCTATGCGAGTTTAATTTCTGTATTTGCTTTTGCTTAAGTAATGACAAGCCTTGATTTGTTTGATTGGACCTTGTCGTATGGTTGATTTGGGTACCTGTTTCTGTCCTCGGACTCGAGTTGACTGTTATTTTATTGTGGTGTTGTATTGGTCATATCCTTTATGTGGGTGTCGAATGATGATTCGTGGTTGACCATAGTTGGTCGGGTCTCTGGTTAGAGCACCGTCAGTAAGTGTACCTCTTTTGAGTTGTGTTTGACCAAATGGTTGTTCCCTCCATTTTGAACTCCGGTTGCTTGACCATGAGTATTCCTTGGTTTTTGAGTTCGTCGGAGTATAGTCTAGTGTCGTATGGGAAAGTGGCTTTCGATTAGGGGCCGCGCCCAAAGTGGCTACTGGGTAACCCATCGAAAGTGAGTCTAATAAGTGATAACCTAATAGTAGATTAAAATGTTAATCTCTAAGTAAGATAATTGTGCCTCACACATGGGAGGAGTGCTAACACAGACTCGACATGCTGCGAGAAGGCCTAAAATGGCAAACCATCATCCTTGTCTTCACAAAAGGATGTGTGGGTCCACATGAGGCTTGGATGGGCCAGAGGTTTGGATTAGGTTGCCAGGGTAACCCAGTGTATGGGGTCGGAACTTATGAAGACCTGCCTTGGTAACCATACTAGGTCGTGTGATGAGACTCATCCCTACGTCACTAGTGTGTTGTTGTATTGTCTGATAGGAGCACGTTTGTGGGTCATCCTATTGTCTATGCCCTTATGTGTACCTGGTTTCATGTTAGACCTTGGGTGGTGATGACTTGGTTTTGTGGATGCTCTATTGGACCTTTGTATTAGCTTCAATTATGTTCAGTTGGATCCTTTCCTTTTCAGGGATCGTTTATGTATTTATTGACCGATGCGGTCATTTGTATATTGATTATGTTTCGCCTTGATGGCAGGATTGTAAATTATGAGAACCTCATGTATTCATAACTTTATTATTTATCAGAGGGGTCTTGTAGTTGAGCAGACCCGAAGATGTAGCCCTTTAGGGGTGAACTCCGAGATCATCTTGGTGTTATGTGATTCTTTTATTCCTATGTTTCATGTTTAGTGTTAGCATGTATGAATGACATTTTGATAGAATGTATAAGAGGATAAGATGAGATTAATTTAAAATGCATGTATGCAGTCCTCTCTTGAATGCAGTAAATTGTATCATGAAAAAAAATGTAGCTTAGAGTAATGGAATATATTCAGTTGTGGTTAAGAAAATTAAGTATGCATGGAAAGATCTCATAAGTTTATGATGAAATTCTTGTGTGTTAGAATATTAGATGCATGGCTTATATTTTAATGAAAAGCTTGAATGTAAGGTATGAATGAATCCTAATGGATAAACTTTAGCATGTGATTTATATTTTCATCTATCTGTAAGAAATTATCCTTGTTTAAGAATTATCTCGTTATCAGATAATCAACTTATTGGAGTTATTAGTGTGTTAAGAGAAATGTGTAATTAAGTAATCACGTTGGGAAACTCTTTAGGTGTTAGTTGATGTCTTCCGCTATGTAATTATGAATCGTTGATATCTCATTGTATCTTAATGTCGTGTTATCCTTGTGTAACTTTAAAAAAAAAAATTTATTGCACTCCATTTGTATGTTTTAGCTTTATCCCTTCGGGGTTTCCTGGCGGGGCATTACAGATCATGTGCTGATATTTTTGGATGTTGTTGGTCTTGTGTATCTTCATTTTAGATGGATTGTGATTTGGTTCTCCGCAAGTTATCTTTCTTTGTGATAGTTGCCGGTTGGTTGCGTTCTTGAGCTTTCAGATGTTGATCGATGAATATTTGATAAGTGGTGTTGGTGCAATTATTCTTGTAGTCACATAAATCTGTCCAGTTTAATTAAATGAATATTTTCTATTTATTTGATTAAAAATCCACTAGCCATTAGTTAATTAAATTAATATTTAATTAATTCATCTTCAAACATTCTCCTATTAATTTAATAAATTATTCAATTTATTTTAATTAATTCATTATACCAAATTCACAATCAATTAAATGAATAAATTCTATTTATTTAATTAAATCCCCCTTTTCCTCTTTTAAATAAATTAAATAAAACATTTATTTAAATCATTTATATCCCCACTTGCATTTTCCTACAAATGCAACTTGCACCTATTAATTGAAATAAATTAATTTTATTTTAATTAAAATCCTATTTTCCCTCACCCACCAAATCCACTTACACTCCTAAACCCCCTTCTAAATTCTTCTAGAGCCTATCTAATCCTAATCAATTAACCTAATCCATCCCCTAATTATTGTCACATTCCTAAGCAACTTGGAGTCACTTCTCAAAGATTTCAAAGTCTTTAAAAAATATTTAATGCTTTGTGTGTTCAACAATCTAACCTCTAAAGTCTTCCAAAACCACTAATGGCTCTTACGTGACCATTAATGGCTCTTACATAACCATTTATGGTTAAATCAACTTGCACTCATGTGTCTCCTCAAGCATTTATTGCTTTGACCATAGTTATCTCTTTTACCTTTGCATAAGAGTTTATCCATTGGATAAAAGCTTTATTCTTTGAATAAAGAATTTATTCATTCAACCTAACCTTGACCTTAACTCCTAAGTTAACTCTCAGGCCATGTCAAGCATTTAATGCTTATTCCCTCTCCTCTCAACCTATCTCACATTGAAACTTGTCATCCTGGGATTGGGTTGAAAGCCCTCACATGGATTTGATATCATTCAATCCTGACCCTTGTTGAGATTACTCAATCTCAACCATCCATTGCTCCATTTTTCCTATAAATAGAGCCCATTTCTTCATAATCCAGAACCTGAAAACTTGTGTGCATCTAAGTTATAGTAATTTCTAGAGAGCATTTTAGCATAAATCACTAATATCTTGTTATTTTGGCCTAAAATAAATCATTTTAGCATCATAGCATCTAATGTTAGCTTTCATTCACATTTGCATAGCATTGTAGAGTAAACATTTCAATCTTGAACCTCCATAAGCATCCATAGTGCAAAAAGTTGCTGAGAGCTACACTAGTTTGGAACTCGGAGAGGAGAGGAACAAAGGAGAAGGAGCTAAGAGCATGTTAGGAGGCATTTGGAGATGTCTCATTATATTTACTTTCCTAGTTAAATATTCCTTCATGTTTTTGGTGTCTCTTTTGATATGCCTGCTTAGATTAGTTTTTGGTTGATTAATACTAACAGTTTCTTGGTTTTGTGTGTTATACCACCATAGGTTCTAGTCTAACCTTCCCCCATTTTGCAGTGCATCATTTGGTGAACCTGACGTGAATCCAAACACCCAAAAAAATATTATTTTTTAACAAAACTAACTTGTTTGAATGTTTAGCTTGACACACAGGTCACGCTCTGGCACTTTTGATCACGTTTTAGCGCTATTGCAATTTGATATTCTAGCACTATTGTATTTACAATAGTGTTATTGTCTCAAATTTAGCATTATTGCCTATCTTTTAGTGCTTTTGTGGTTTAAGTAGCACATTTGTACATGTTTTAGCACTTTTGTTTTTACTATTAAAATTTTGCTTTTAGCGCTTTTGTCTTCGTTTTAGCGCGTTTGTGTTAAGTAGTGCTTCTATTGGCACACAGAGTAGCGCTATTGTAACAAAACGTTGTAAAGAAGACCATGTAACCGAAAAAGTGAATTTTCTCAGGCTTGTAGAAGCCTACCATAGGTTCGGATTTTCCTAACCGTTCGTTTTTTGTGCAGGTTTTTAAAACTAACTCCTTTTGTTGCTTAAAGTTAAAAATTTTCATTTGGTGCTCTAAAATTGAACAACACAAACTTCATTTTTTGCAAGTTCGGATCAATCTTGTTTTGGTGCTCTAAAATTGAACAACACAAACTTCATTTCTTGCAAGTTAGGATCAATCTTGTTTTGGTGTTCTAAAATTGAACAAAGCAAAATTTATTTCTTGCATCAAACTAAAAATTCACAATCCACGCTTCCATTTTGGTGCAAATAAAATGAACAACCAATTTGTCTTATTTTGCAAACGATTTACTTCATGCATACGTGTTTCAAATTAAGTTGACCAGGATTTCAAATTCTAGTTTACTCAAACATTTTGCCTTTGAAGTTAAAAAGAACACCATGATTGTTGGAGCAACATCTCCAAATAGTTAAATCACATTGCGATGATGAGTTAAAAAAGAACAAGTGAATTTCGTGTTTGGCACATTTGTGCAAAAGAGTTTGTCGAGTGGTTCTACTTCTAACACACACTATCCTCTCCCTTGGCTTTCGTGGTCCTAGGTGCAAGAGAAAAGTGTTAGTAACACTCAAGTTTTATCTTTTTAAGAGAGGCCTGCCAAGAGACACATCACTCTTGGGAATGACCTCACACGGTAAATCCTTCGAGCTTCTATAGAAATTAGGTGTGAGCGAAAGCTGTAGCCTTGGGTATAGCTGTTCCTACAGTGTAACTTGCCGAAAGGACAAATGGGCCCCACCACAAGTTACAAGGCTCTTAAGTGAGTCACTGCAGAATGAACTTATGTCCAAAGACATCGAACATTACTAAATACCTTTAAGTAGTAGCCCACCCATTCTATTGATTAAGGATATTTGTGATATAATTCAGTGCAAGAGCATAGATGGTTTTTCTCCCAAGATACTCACCATACATATTTCCTTGAGTAGAAACATAGCTTTTTGAAAAGTCACTTGTGGCTTAATGAAAGTGATGACTCCCCCATCATAGGGATCATCTATTTGTTATGCTCATGCAAGACTTAGTATATCACATCCTTACATGCTACGATGAGATTCATAAGGTATGTAGTACCAAAGTCGAAGAAATATCAAGATGTGGGCTGAATTTATCGCAACTGGCCATTTGACCTTAGGGATAAAAAGTGTTTGAAGTGTTTTCATTTTTGAGTCAAGACCAGTGCAAATTGAGCCGACTTCAGGCTTTGGAAACACACCTAAAAATACACTTAAAGGAAAAGGGTCATAAAAAAAATCCAAGGATTGGGTTGATCTAGACCCATACTTATTTGTGCCTTTTGAGGCAACATTCTTGTGTTTGTGTGCTTGCTTTGTTTTCTTGTCAAAGAAAAATCAAAAATCAATTCCAAGAACAAGTATTCATCCAACATAAACATTTCTAAACACCAACAAAAGATCAAAAACAAAGAGCAAGAGTATCAAACTATATGACCATTCTTCACATCTTGAGAAAGAAGAATCTTCATCAAAACATCAACTTGAAGAAAAGACCATTGAGCTCAAAGACTCTTATCAAAAAGAGGAAATTCTTCTATCTTAATAGACAAATATTTGTCTCTCATAGAGCCTTCTTACGTCACATGCGTCTTTATCTTCAAGGAAAATCAAACGAATTTGACCCAGAGTCATTAAACGTAGAGCTTTTACACAATATTGAGCTTTGAGTTATCATAAAAATAAAGGAGGCAAGATCAATCCTGACTTCTTTCCAGACATTTGCATCACATATAATGTAGCTCAGGAAGAACCATCAACTCCCGAAAGAGAAGAGGAAGAATTTGTCCCATATGTGACACAAAGCTTTTATTGAAGTTAAACATTTCATCCATTATCATATCCATATCTCATCAACTCCATTCCAACTCTCAACACACCCAGAGATTTTTGTCCTAAGTTCTATTTTGATATTGCTTGAATCAAACGCAAAACATCACTTTTTAGAGTATCTCTACATCTAAGATAAACTCATCCTAAGAGGCATTTCTATGCAGGTTAAAACTAGTCTATGAGTGAATCCTCTCATTACTAGGTAGTTGGGTCTATAACACATCTCAGATCTCTCTAAACCTTATCACATCAAACTTTGTCAATCAAACACAACCAGCAATTCAAGAAAGAACTTTGGTAGCATCTAGCTTTAGTGCTAGGGATCCGTATGCAAAACATTTCACCAAACATCAATCTTTCATTTCATCATCAACTCATCATCATTTTCACCCAACTTCAACAAAAACTTGTAAACAAAATGGCTCATACCAAGTCCCGATCTAGACAACAAGAAATTGAAGAGGAAGAGGAAGAAAATATCAATGAGTTCCAAGAAGCCCTTGGAGGAAATGTAAATGATGAAAATCCAGGCACTCCTACTCCTGCGGCAATAGAAAGGGCACAACACAACCCTCTCTTTAATAGAATTTTTGATGAGATACTCAAGAGTAATGCTGATGCTCACCTTTTAAAACTTGCTCAAGAAGGAGCTAAACTACCCTCTGACTTTGATGTTCCACAACTAAGACAAGCATCAGAATGCCAAAGTCATAATGAGGATGAAAGAGGTCGAGAACACATTAGATACAACTTTCATCAAGGTAATCCTCCTCCTCCTCCTCCAAGTGACATAGACATGTTGCGGCAACAAGTCAAAAATATCGCCCAACAACTTCATAGTGGTGTAAAAACAAATCAATTTTCACTCAATGACATTTTTCCCTATCCCTTTGATAGGAATCTTCATATGCCACCTTTTCCGCGAGGGTTTGAAACACCCAAGTTCAAAAAATATAGAGGAAAGGGTGATCCTCGTGATCATGTTAGAGAATTCCATTCAGTTTGCCTCGAAGTGGCATACAAGGATACATACTGAATGCGCCTTTTTCCCCAAAGCTTGGGAGGAACAACCACATCATGGTTTTCCCGATTACCAGGTGGCATTAGGACATTTGAAGAGTTAGTCCAAAAATTCTTGGCACATTACTCTCACAACATTGAACGTGATATCACCATGGCTGATCTATGTAACACTAAACAAAAACCGGGTGAGCTATTTTCAGTCTTTCTACAACAATGGTGTCAAATGTCTAGCAGACGTTCTCTTCAGTTACCTGAACAAGAACTAGTGGAAATATTTATTTCCAACTTAAATGGCGAAATGGAATTTCACCTCGACGTAAAAGACACAGACTCTTTCAATGACATGATCACCAAAGGCTTAAAATGTGGGCGGGCTCTCATCAAGAAAGGACTTATCAAAATCTATAATGAGCCAAAAGATGACCCTCGCCCATGCTTCAATAGTGACAAACCAAGCTTCTGGAACAAAAACAAAAATATCGTCAATGACGGGGTTGTGGATGCAAGAACTATCAAAAGTGCACAACCTGTAGTTTGATTTGCAGGATAGAATCCCCCATCTAAGACTAACATATTTGCTCCTCCAAATCAAGGCCACATCACATCTCAAAATAAACCCAGACCACGTCAACAAAAACCAAAGCGAACATACACTCCCCTAGGGGAACCCATTGAAACAGTGTTACGACAGTTGGTTTCTCAAAATTTGGTAACCTTACCCAAAACATCAAATTATGAACCTCAAGTCAAACCTTCATGGTGGAGGGATACTGAACATTGCGATTTCCATCAAGGGAAAGGACATAAGACAAGCAATTGTCACAGATTGAAAGATCTTATTCAGGATCTTATTGACCGAGGTGAAATCAAAATCAAAGGACATGACCCTAAGACAACAAACAATGATCATCTTATGTTTAAAAATCCACTTCCATCACAAGATCAAATGGGTCCTTCCACTTCAGAGTGAAACACAGAAACCACCAATTATATGCAAGCCGCATATAATTACACTATGAATCACCTATATGATGCCAGTGAACAGATTGCAACTATAACCATCAAAAATCCTAGCTCCACTTGCAATGTTGTTACACGTTGCAACAAGATTACCATAAAAGCAACTCCACAAGGCACCCCATCTATCCCAAAGCAGTATAACCTTGTGGAACAGTTAGACAAAACACCCGCACTGATATCTATCTTAGAACTATTGCGCCTATCTCCATCCCATAAAACAATCTTGGATCAAGCTCTCCAAGAGGCATCAGTCCCTAGAAACCTAAATAAAGATCAGTTCCAAGCCATGGTAGGAAATCTAAGATCATCACCTTGTCTCACTTTCTCAGAAAGTGACAACTCCTTCCAGCAACCTCATAACGCCTCACTCCATATTGAAGGGTTTATCAACTAGCATAGGATCAAGCGAGTCTTGATCGATAATGAAGCAGGCCTGAATATCTGTACTCTACAATTAGTCATAGCTTTGGGATATGCAATTGAATTAGTGGATCCTCACAAGAAGATCACAATCAAAGCCTATGATGATGCAAAGCGTTCATCCAAAGGCGTTGTAGTGCTACCAATCTGAGTGGGCCCTATGGAGAAACACATCATCTATCAAGTTTTGGACCTTCCTCTGCCATACAATTTATTGTTAGGAAGACCTTGGATACACGCCATGCATGTCGTTCCATCCACCTACCATCAGTGTATCAAGTTCCCGCATAGTGGTGTACAGATCACAATCCTGGGAGATGCAAACCCCTTTGCATATTGTCATAATATCAGTCATCAACCAGAGATTATTGTTCCTAACAATAGAGAAGCCATCTCCTCCACATCATACATAAGTCCAACCTCTCTTGCCAATTCAAACACCACTATACCTAAGCAAGAAAAGCTCAAGATGAAAATAGCAGAGGAAGGTCCTGGGGAATACAATTCAAGCCAACTCTTTTGTGTTGGATATGATAACTCAATGATGAGAAAATAGTACCAAACTGGTACTGAGAGGGGGGGGTGAATCAGTACTGACAAAAATATAGTCCTAAACCGGTTTGACAACAGACACTTCAAATGACTGGCAGATAGTGACACCAATTTGAAACAGAGTGCAACTGGTAAAGCTAAGAATGTCTGAGACAAGCATTAACCAGTTACTCACTTAGCTTTTCACTCAACTCGAGACTACACTACCATTTCACCCTTATGCATAAACAGGTAATCTATCATCAGATCATAATAACATCTAGTTCAACATGTTTTATTGACAGACATAAAACACAAAACCATCATATGCTTGACAAACAATAGCAAAGCATCACAAGATAAAAGCATCACACATGACACACATATTTTTCAGGTGGAAACTCAACTGGGAAAAACCACAGTGGGGATGAATACCCACAAGCTGTTTTTGAACTCTTTAGAAGTCCACTCTGTTAGAAGTCTTGTCCGGTTAGAGACATTACAATAGTTTTTGCTAGGAACCGATCCTCTTAGGGATCACCCGGTTAAGGGATGGCTACAATACTCGGTTAAGGGTTAAACCCTGTTAAAGGTTACCTTGTTAGAGGATTTCAAGAAATCAATAGCTAAAGGATACTGAACTCAGTAGCTTTGAATTACCCTGTTAAAGGATTTTCAGCAAGCTGGTTAAGGCTACCCTGTTAAGGGATTTTCCAACTGTTGAGGTGGTTAGAGATAAACAGGTATTACAATGATCTAGTAACAGCACTCAATGCCAATGCAGATCCGCTTAAGCTCCTCTTTACCTTCTGCACTTACACTCTGTAGGTATCACTTCTCTCCTTTTGGTCTGGCAAGAATCATGTATCCCTTCTCTTGGATACACACACACAACTTTTGCCAACAACCTTAGAAAGAGACACAACATTGACCTTATAGGAAAGCAGATAGGTCAGTAGCATAAACCCTAAAACCTAAACCTGTTAGGTTAAGGAATTCAAACAGTTCAATCCTGACCATTAAGCACACTGCATTAAATGCAGCAAATCTTGATCCAAACTCAAGACATTCTCTATCGTCCATTTCCACCAATTTTATGGCGGTTGATAACCCATCACATGTTATCACCATTTTACAAACTTCACACATTCCCGAGGTAGATAGGAACAATCTCCCTCATGCAAGATCCTTCACCCACACAGGCTTACGTGGCAACACGATTTGTTCTTCTTTACAATGCTAACTCATCACACAATATCATCGGTTGAGCCACACAGGCTTGAAGCACATCAACCAAAAACCCTAAAGTTGAGACTACCAACCGGTAGTCATACAATACTTCCATATGTCAGTTCCCATAACTATATGCCGGTTCATCATGAACAAGCACACCGCTTCACTTTGGCACAAATGCCGGTTCACAGTGTGATACCGATTCTCACATATGTCGGTTCACACCTCTTCAACATATTGACATCAATGACAACATACAATGTCATTATGTCCTCATACCGGTTCACATAATGCCAACAGGATAAATGCCCATTTCTCCTAGAACATATGGTAAACCTCAACGATTACTTCAAACACCACTGATCAAGCCAACATGTATTTTGACGCCTTTCATCCTGGGAAAGAGTCAAGAAGAAGAAACAAGAGATGAGGACTTATCAGAATGGATCTATAAAGATCCCATCACCACCAATATTCTGCAAGCTAAGCTTCCCACAAATCAGTATGGCAAAGGCCTTCTCATTATGCAAAGAATGGGTTATGATGGTCAGAGTGCTTTGGGACCTTGCAAGCAAGGAAGACATGAACCACTGCAGCCGGAATTAAAACCCAAGGATAATACAGGACTAGGCTTTCAAAAGGAGATCTTTCGTAAGCTCAGATTCAAAGGAAAACCCAACCAACCTCTATATTAGCCTATTACAAAGAGGTCGCCTTTGATTATAAAAGCCTCATCAAACGCTATAGCAACTCCCCCATTGAGGCTAAAAATCCCAACACAACCACCTACAATACCCATCATCCCACCAATCAGACCAGCGATCCCACCAGCAGCAACAACTGTATCAGAACCCACATCAATATCTACGACACCAGTAGTTCCAGCAAAAGCAGCAGAGTCAACACTACCAATACTCCCCGTATCGGATTCATTGATCCCCATAATCCTTCCTGCAGCACCGATCATTTCATCTACAAAAGTACATCAACCGATCACACCTGCAGTATTTAACTCAAAAGATATCTCAGTATGGTACAATAATCAGCTCCTAGAAAGTGACTCAGAAACTAACTCGCATGAGTGGTAATTTGATTCAGTGTAGCTTAACACTTCAGATGAGGAAGACACATCACCACCTCCACCCCACAAAGATATCCTTGTTTATGGAGAAGCATAGATAAAGACCTCTTGGGTTCCTGAACTGGAAACTTGTTCCACAAACCCTACATCACATCCTACGCCTGATTCTAACAGGGAGAGTACCATCAACGACCTTCACCACAACATCTTAACCCTCACTGACACATCTAACGAACTCAACCTAATCGATGAGGTAATTCCCATTATCCATCCTTAACTCATCGAATGGAACCAACCTAATCCCCCATGTCTTGACCATTTCCAAAATGATGAGGCGCTCATTGACTTTTTGGAACTACGGGATAACATACCAAGCGGGGATCACAAAGCTAGATTCACCATTGAACTTAATAGCGCAACATACTTCAGGGCAGATGCCAAACCTTTTAGCTGCAAAAATATAACAATAAAACATGGATTTTCCAGTGAAAACCACACTGTGGCACTGTTTGATCCAGCAAAAGTAAAAAGAAAGAGCGTATCCAATGGTGAAAACCTCTCCGAGGCGCCTGAGGATGAAAGGTTTGAAATTCTCCTTGCTAGTACACAACAGGAATGATCAACAATTCTCATTGAAGAGACAAAATAATACAATGTGGGGACTCCTGAAACACCTCACCACATACATCTGACATCTCTTTTAACTCTAGAGGAACAACCTAAGTTTATCGAGTTCTTCCAGAAGCGTCAGATCAACTTTGCATGGTCATATGCAGACATGCCTGAGCTTGATCCGGATTTAGTCATGCATCACCTCACCGTAGCAGAAGGAGCCAAACCTGTTAAGCAGAAACTTCGCAAGATGCATCCTCAAATTGCAATACTAGTCAAAGCGGAACTTAAGAAGCTCCTAGATGTTGGTTTCATTAGACCAATTGATTATGCAGATTGGATATCCAATATCATGCCTATCGACAAACCAAATGGGGGCATCCATATCTGTACTAACTTCAGAGATCTAAACAAAGCATGTCCTAAAGATGACTTCCCCCTACCCAACATTGACATCATAGTAGATCTAACAGCAGGACATGCCATGCTTTCACTCATGGATGGCTTTTTCGGATACAATCAGATAAAGATCGCACTAGAGGATCAACATAAGACATCGTTCACATGTCCATGGGGCACATACTGCTGGAATGTAATGTATTTTGGTCTCAAGAATGCAGGAGTGACCTTTCAACGAGGCAAAATCACTCACAAGAGAAGGTCATCTGGAAATATTAGATAAAATCTTTGATAGACTGGAACAATATCATGTTTGACTCAACCCAAAGAAATGTGTCTTTGGAGTAACCTCAAGGAAGCTTATAGGATACATTGTCTCAAGCAAAGGTATTGAGATCGATCTAGCAAAGGTCAAAGCAATCATGGACATGCCACCTCCAAAGAACATCAGCCAGCTAAGGACACTACAAGGGCGACTTCAATCTATCCGCAGATTCATTGCACAACTAGCCGATAAGTGTCACCCGTTTACACACCTGTTACACAAGAACATCCGATTTCAATGGGATACCCGATGCCAACAAGCATTCCAGATGCTTAAAGACTATCTCATGAATACGCCATTATTGATCCCACCATATCCCAGTAGGCCTCTACTACTCTATATATCAGCAACAAATACAACATTGGGTGTACTATTGGCACAACACAATGCAAAAGGGAAAGAGTGTGTTGTTTACTACATCTCTCGCACACTAGTTGGATATGAACTCAATTACACACCTATTGAGCGAGCTTGCTTAGCAGTAATCTTGGCAGCCACTAAGTTGAGACACTAACTATTGACACATAAAGTATAGTTAATTGCAAAGATCGATCCACTCAAATATTTACTCAGCAAAGCAGCATTGACAGGTCGCTTGGCCAAATGGGTGATGATTTTAAGTGAATTTGACATTGAGTATGTGGACCGTAAAGGTATCAAAGGTCAAGTCATTGCAGATCAGTTGGCCGATGCACCACTCATAGGCAATCATCCTCTCATTTCCAATTTTCTAGATGAGGAGATATTCATGATCACAACAACACAACCATGGAAACTGTACTTTGATAGTTCATACACTAGGCATGGCTCGGGGGTAGGCATTTTGTTTATCACACCTCAAGGTGACAGCATCCCAAAATCTTACAGACTCACATTTCCATGCACCAACAACATAGCAGAGTATGAGGCATTGATCACAGGACTCAGGCTAGCCATACAATGGAAGTTACAAGAATTACAAGTATATGGAGACTCCCAACTGGGCATTCGACAAGCCACTGATGAATATCAAACTAAAGATGACAAACTCATGCCATACAAACAACTGGTGGACAAATTAAAGGCATCATTTACTACTATCACCTTTGAGCAGATACCAAGAGATCAGAATCAAGCTACTGACGCTATGGCTACCATTGCATCTCTCCTAGATCTTCCACAGGATTCAACATGCTACGAGTTCTTGGTCGAACAGCTTTGGATTCCTGCTTATGATATTCTCGAATCCGAGATGATATGTCGCCTTATCGGTTCTGAATCCTCATGGTACGGTGAGTTCTACACCTACCTCCACGATCACACACTTCCTCCTAACCAATCGAATAACCAACGTAAAACCTTTATTCACTAAACCGCTTAATATACCATTATTCTTGAAACCCTATACCGTTGCAGTCTTGATGGTACTCTCCTTCGATGTCTAGAACAAGATGAGATAACAAAGGCCTTGGAAGAGGTACATGAAGGAATTTGTGGAACTCATGCAAGCGGTCCATCACTCGCCAAGAAACTCCTGTGCACTGGATACTATTGGCCATCTATGGAAAAAGACTCCTACTACTTTGTCTGAAAATGCAAGAAATGTCAAGTTCATGGAGACCTGATACATGCACCAACATAGGAATTACAACCAATCACAACACCATGGCCTTTTTGTCAATGGGGCCTTGACCTTGTGGGTAAAATCCATCCATCTTCATCCAACGACCACAAATTCATTATTACCGCCACTGAATACTTCACAAAGTGGATCGAAGTTGTTCCACTTACCCAAGTCATCGACAAGTAGATCGCCTCATTCATCCTCAATTACATCATCTATCGGTATGGTGTACCCATGTCCATCATCATAGATAACGCACTTCCATTCAAGAATCGGGATGTTCGTGAACTCTGTGAGAAATTTCACATCCAACACCACTTTTCCATGCCCTATTACCCACAAGGCAATGGTCAGGCCGAAGCATCAAATAAAAACATATTAAGAATCCTCAAGAAGACAGTCAATGATGCCGGTCGTGATTGGCACGTTTAATTGAATCCAGCACTATGGGCATATCGAACTAGCATTCGAACCCCTACAGGAGCAACTCCCTAATCATTAGTCTATGGCGTGGAAGCTATCTTACCTATTAAGGTCGAGATACCATCACTATGGGTTTCCTTGCACAATCTCATCAATGATGAAGCATACAGAGTATCACGTCTTTAGGACTTAGAGCTACTTGATGAGAAGCGACAAGCTACATAAATCACCTCAAGGCCTATCAGCAGCGCATGAGCAGAATCTATAATCATTGGGTTAGACCTCATACATTCAAGGTAGGTGATCTTGTTCTTCAAGAGAATCCTCGTAACCAACCAAACTGCGAACATCAGGGAAAGTTTGAATCAAATTGGTTGGGTCCATATGTTATCACGACTTTATTTGGGTCTGGGGCATATCAGTTGGCTACTTCAGAAGGAGAACTACTAGCAGATCTGATCAACAACATGCACCTCAAATGGTTTTATACATAAGCTGCATAGAGCATTAGGCTCCCATACATATCGACAAAAACACCAAAAAAATTCAGAAAAAAATGTCTTGAAGAAAATACTAAACACATCAAAATAGTAAAGAAAAAGCATGCATCCAACGGTGAACAACTACTCTGGTGGCACCTTGGGTAAGTACGATGGTGAAAACCTGGCAAACAGGCACCACTCATAAAGACTATTGCTCCATTGTCTTTCAAGACTTGTTACAATCACATTCACTACATTCACTCATCCATCCATCCCAAACCATGGCTCGTTATTGATCTGCAATTAAGGATAGTACTTCATGCGTCTTGCATCTCGCCTTTTCATAGTCACGTCTAAACTGGGGGCAATGCCCTTAACCTATTTGATGGAAGTGGATTATGAATTACTTATGATTCATTGGGTTCTTCATTCAAAACTGTCTCGCAAAATACCAAAAACATTCAAAACAATCATCAAAATCCAAAAACATTGGAAAATCGTCTCACAAAATCCAAAAACATTCAAAACTGTCTCACAAAATCCAAAAAACATCAGAAAATGTCAAAAATCACACAAAAACATGGCAACACATTGTACATACTCATCCAATAAGATACCAAACAAGCATTGAAAAATACTCGCATGATGATCACTTCCCAAATTGACCAAACAATCAACATCAACACTCAAACTGTCTTCAACAAGGATGCGTCCTTCCTTACCAAAACAAAGACAAGATGACATTTTCTTTGACAAGAAAATTCTATTTCAGCTATCAAATACTTGGTTGATTTGTGGTTATTTATTCATATCAAGTTCCTACAACATTGTTTGTGTATCTTCGGCGCATTATTCCGATGAAGTACTGGGGCATGTCCTAATGGTGTCTGTTTATGGTGAAAATGGATAACAATAATAACAATATTGAAAGGCTAAATGAATTCAACCACAAAACCCTAGCCTAACAACAACAAAGATCCACCATAACATATAAAGATTACCTAAGACAATGCAAATCAAATGAAATCACAAAGATTATACCATCACATGTCCAATAGGGTTTTGATCTCCATTCTTCCTATCTCCATTGATCTTGCTTGATATATTTGCTCTCAGGTTTTATGTGCACAAGAGCTCAACAAAGAACGGAATGTGGTTGCAAGTATGATTGTCTATGCCAAGTAGTCAATTGATCAAGTCATTAGGGTTTGATAATGAAGGAAGCATCTCCTTATATAGAAGACACTATATGAAATGGAGGGATAAGATTGAGAGGTGTAAAAGGAGGTCGGCTATGATTAGAGGGTAGGTAGAAGAAATAATAAAATAATGAAAGAGGTAGGTAGTGTAGGAATTAAGAGATGAGTGACATGTGTCATGGGTAGAAAAGGATAATGAATTAATTAAATAAATAAAGATTTATTTAATTAATAGAAGAAGTAGGATAATTAAATAAATAAGATATTTATTTAATTTAGGAAAAGGATAATTTAAATAAATAAATGTATTTATTTAAATGAGAAATAAGGCTAGAAGAGGATAAATGAATTAATTAAATAAATAAGGATTTATTTAATTAATAGAAGAATTAAGCTTAGATAATTAAATAAATAAAATATTTATTTAATTAGACATGACAATTTTAGGTGTCTACATTTTGCCTCTCTTTGAGACAATGCGGCTTGTCGCGTTGTTTCAAAGAAGATAAGATGAACTGATATAGAGTTGCCCCAGAATGGGAATGATATGCCCCCTCGAGAGATTGGATGAAAATGTCTGAAAAGATTGCAGACAATCTTTCGATAAGAAAGAAAGGCTAGAATGGACTGACCGGATAAAGTGACAAAGTCACGGGATAATGAAGACTGACTTGGAAAATGAAGGCGAGGCTAGGGTAGGCTATAAGATAAGCCACGGGGAAAAATACATCCTCATTGTCATCCACGCATCCACAAGAGCATATTGCAGAGCGAGAATAGAGTAGGAGCAGTCAGCAGCGATGGCTTTCGTGCATAGATTCGACCGCGTTCGCCGATTCCAAAGGCCAGCAGAGGCAGGAGAGCCGGTAAGTACCGCCAAACCTCCTCGTACTTTGATGCATTTAATTTTTTCATTAATGCATGTCGAATAGGGTAATAAATGCGCTTAGACTAGGGTCCAAAAAGTGTCAAAAAATGTCCAGGCACGTCTGTGCAGAGCATAGGCATGTCTGTGTTTTTCAGGCGCGTCTATGCAGTCTTTGAGCGCGTTTATGTCATGTAAGCGCGTTTGCGTTTGAAAAGTATGAATTTGCATCTTCTAGGTCAAATCGGCAGTTCTGTGATGAATATATGATGTCGATTGGATAAGCTGCTGAGGGGATACACTCAAGCAGGTCCTCTAGGAAGACTAGGATAGATCAAGGCACTTTGTGATGAACAATGAGTACCAAGATATAGTACTTTGTGATGAACAGGGAGTACTGAAATATGAGCAGCACTTTGTGATGAACAGGGAGTGCAAATGTGAGTAACACTTTGTGATGAACAGGGAGTGTCACACACGTAGTACTTTGTGATGAACAGTGAGTACCACTAAGATATAGCAACACTTTGTGATGAACAGTGAGTGTCACTAGGGTAGATAGCCATATGCATTTAGATAGCAAGTAGCATTTTGTGATAAACAGTGAATGCCACTATAACTGACATGATTGAGTTGTTTGACTACAAGAGTATTTGCCAATGCTAGAGTCAAGGGAGAGATTCCCGTCGACGCAGAGGTTGCGACCTGAGTTGTTGCTCGAGGACAGAGCTGCCATCGAGGAGATGGGTTTGAGACATGTGTTGTATGTGCCTTAGTTTCGGGCAAACATGGGTTTGCTGACTACACTAGCTGAGAGATGGCACTCTGAGACGTGCACATTCCATTTGCCGATGGGTGAGATGACAGTCACCCTTGAGGATGTATATAGGATTCTGCGGGTGTCGATCGACGGGGAGCTGATCCCATACGATCAAGATGGTGACAGAGAGACATTGAGACGGGTGTTTTAGGACCCTGGATTGGAGATGAGGGCAGGACACGTGGCCTGAGATACCATGACAGCCACAGGTTTAGCATTGCCGGCGGTGATCGGAGGAGCTATCAGTGGTTCCCTGTGTCCAGATAGGGCGACACGGGGACTGGCTGTGGGCTAGGGGGGAGCACTGGAGATGCTGATGACACAACATACCAGATATGCCTGGGGACCGTGTGTGTTGGCACACTTGTACTATGAGTTGCATCAGTTTGTGTATCATGGATCAGTTGGATTGGGCTGCGGGGTGACACTATTGCAGGTTTGGGCTTATGAGCATCTGCCAGTGACGAGGCCGATACATTTCAGAGGTCGGGGACATGGACGCAGTTTTGTGCACTTGTATGATATGATCACCTCACAGCCACGGATTGGCAGGCTAGAGTACTGGCGATGAGTGATTGACGACATTGATGAGGTCATATGGTGACCTTATCTGGGCTGCGAGCAGTGGGAGGATGATGCAGTGGAGCTTCCCTACACCTTCTAGAGCAGGTACCTGATTGGGCGGATGCCCTATGTGCTGGAGAGGCAGCTGGTGGACAGGATTGGCCGACAGTTTGGTCGGATTCAGAGGATGCCCCAGGGATCAGGCATGTATGCCCGCACTATCAGAGATCAGGCACAATTTGGGTCGCTACTATCGTATGATCAGGCAGTGACTCAGCTGGTGGAGATGATACCTCTTCCTTGGGACATGTGGCCTGAGATTGAGGACGTCGGGATGGATGCAGAGTATACAGCGTATTGGGCAGAGCATCCATTCCCACGATTGATAGATCCAGGGGAGCTATTGGATGGAGATGGAGGTGGGGATGATGATGATGATGGTGGAGGTGATGGGGGTAGAGGCCGACGGCGACGGAGGGGAGTAGTTGTGGAGAGGCGAGTTGCACCTCAGAGAGAGGGTGGCAAGGAGAGACCGACTCAGGTGGTGAGGGGTCGCGGTGGATTGCCCTTACAGGTACCAGTAGCACAGGGTCCCAGGCAGGTACAGAGACAGGGACAAGTACAGGGACAGGTGCCAGCACAGGCACAGGAGTAGGGACGGAGATAGGTACAGGCACAGAGGCATGTACAAAGATAGGTACCCGTACAGGCACCAGTACAGGTACAGGTACAGGTACAGGGGCAGGCACCCGCAGAGGGGGAGCCACAAGCAGAGGCAGAGGGGGCTGACCCAGAGGAGGATGAGCTGATTGAGCTCAGGGAGATCTGCCAAGGCTAGACAGATGAGATACAGGAGCTGGAGAGGGAGAGGGATCGGCTTAGGATGAGGCTCAGAGATACTGAACGGGAGAGAGATCAGGCCATCCAGCGCTATACCGAGGCTGAGACAGCACTAAGGGCAGGGAGACAGGCGGCGGAGGACACAGGGGCAGGATATGCATATGTCCTGTGGGCCGGAGAGGAGATAGGGTACTGGAGGGACCTCTACTACGGTGCAGTGCCAGCAGATCAGCGGGCGAGGAGCTTCCATAGACCGTCGCGTACAGCGATAGCTACGGGAGGGAGTCGGAGGAGGCAGGCATCTAGTGGTGGAGTCATGGGTCCTCCACCACTACCAGATAGAGGGGACAGGCGGGATGATCCTGGGGTGGGTCCTTCAGGGGCTCAGATTCCATCGAGGCTAGGCGGCTCCGAGGGAGGGAGTTCATCATAGCCTTAGAGGGCTCCCATTGTATCAGTGTTGTACCATTCTTTTGTATTGTAGACACCTGCAGGTGATTGTAGCCATGTGATTTTGACATCATTGTATTATGACACTTTATGATTATATATATGAGAGATGATTCATCTTTGCGGCAGCTATATGCATGTGTACTTATGTGATGAGATGTTCTTATGTGATGCTTATGATATGGATGCAAATATGTATATGATGCAACGCAATATATTTTGTTCTTTTTATGTTTTTTATGTTTATGCATGGTGCAAATGTGAATATATGAAGTGCAGATGAATATGATAACGCAAATGTAAATTGTGCTAACAGGTGTTGTGTGCAGGATGTGATGCCATTGTGATATCTATATGTATGTATGAAATGCTTATATGTGGTAATGTAGGTGCAGCTACATGAAATGCAAATGTTTTTGGTGTATCATTATACTCAGTCATGTGATAGCAGGCTACGCGGACTCGAGAAGGACGATGGAAGTCAAACAAGAAAGGGGGATGGAAGACAGAAGATATGAAAGTGAAAGAGCTTCTTGTGCGTTATCATCATTGAGCTTTATTATGGCAAAATAGGTTATGACAATCGAGGCATATGTTTGACCCAGAAAGTCATTGTACCTATTTGCATGGAGATAAGACAGTCACACACAAGGAATGCCCCAGTTCACACTAGACTCACAGTGTCCTCATATCCTTGGACAAGTCATAGCATTACTAAGAGACAATCCACAGACAAAAAATACAAATAGGTGACGATACCCCATCCTCGCCTTTCTAGTCAAAGACATCCTGGAGATAGAATCTCTAGTCAAAGACATCCTGGAAAAGCTAAAAGACATGTCACCAGAAAGATAAAATCAAAAGAAAACCAAGACTCGACACCAACACCCACTGTAGTCCTCAAGTTTAGTGTCTCTTGTCACCTGTATAAGTCTTATTTGATTGTGGTCACAATGTTTACTTTCACAGAAAGGATAGATAGCACTGAACCATAATGTTGTCTGAGTCTGTTGAAAGATTTGATTTGTTGAAGCCCATTGTTTTTGCTGTCTCATCTGAAATTGACTGAATCCATGAAACTGATACTTTATTGCGGAGAAGATGAAACTTTATTGTGGATCTGTGATGCAAATGTTGCTTTATTGCGGATTGTGCGCGGATAGACTGAAGGAAGCTGGAAGAAACTGTACTCCTTGAAACATGTGATGTTCTCAGTTCCACACCCATTACTAGACGTAGGACTTGCCTTAGCCACAGATAGGATCTGATTTATTATGGATGGAAAGGGATGAAAAGGAATGTTTATTATGAATGGCTAACCAATCTTAGGTAGATCAATAACAAGCCATGATGGGAATGGGTAAGTTTATTATGAACGAATAGGTTGTGAGTGTGTGCAAAGTGAAATGATGAAAGAGAGTCCTGAAGGAGGGAGGAGCAATGTCTCTACGCATGGCGCTCGTGACCCAGTTTTCACCATGGTACTTGCCCAGGGCGCCACCGAAGTGGTTTTCACCGTTGGACGAAATTATTTCTCTTTACTTTTTTGATTTTTCAATGTTTTTTGTGTCACAAGGCGCCTGTTTGCCAGGTTTTCACCAAGTAACGATTTTTTTGTTTTATAATTTTTTTTTGTATTTTTGAATTTTTTGATTTTTTTGTATTGTTGAATTAGGATATTCCGACGAGCTATGTGTAGAACCTGTGAAGGTGCATGCTGTTGATAGGATCCTCCAAAGGTTCACCTTCTGTAGTTGAGAGCTGATATGCCCCAGAGCCATATACTGCTGTGATGATGTAAGGACCAAGCCAGTTTGGTTCAAACTTGCCCTTCTTCTCTCTGTCTTGCTGATTCTTGGGGTTTTCTCTGAGAACCAAGTCACCTACCTCAAATGTGCGAGGCTTGACCTTGTGATTGTAGCTGCGACTCATTCGTTGTTGGTAAGCCTTGAGATGATTAAAAGCAGTTTGTCTCCGTTCATCTAGAAGTTCCAGTTCTTGTAAGCGAGAGACCCTGTAATCTTCATCAGTGATGATGTTTTGCAAAGAGACCCGTAAAGAGGGTAACTCGACCTCAATAGGCAAGATGGCTTCAGAACCATAGACTAGTGAATAGGGTGTAGCTCCTGTAGGTGTACGAACGCTTGTGCGGTAGGCCCAAAGTGCAGGATTGAGTTGGATATGCCAATTACGACCAAGATCGTCGACTATCTTCTTGAAGATTTTAAGGATCGTTTTATTAGACGCCTCAGCTTGGCCATTACCTTGGGGGTAATACGGTGTGGAGAAACGATGGGAAATATGGAAGCGGTCACAGAGTTCACGAACATCCTAATTTTTGAAGGACGCCCGTTATCAGTAATAATGGAAACAGGAATACCATATCGGCATATGATATAGTTAAGGATGAATGTAGCAATCTGTTTTCCAGTGACTTGTGTGAGAGGCACGGCTTCAATCCATTTTGTAAAATACTCTGTGGCAATGATAATGAATTTATGACCATTGGAAGAAGGAGGGTGAATCTTGCCTATGAGATCGAGTCCCCACTGACAAAAGGGCCAAGGAGACGCAAGTGGTTGAAGTTCTTGTGCTGGCGCATGTATGAGATCTCCATGAATTTGACATTGCTTACATTTCTTGACAAACTGATATGAGTCTTTCTCCATATTGGGCCAGTAATATCCAGTCCTAATGAGTTTCTTGGCCAAGGCAGGACCACTAGCATGTGGACCACATATCCCTTCATGCACTTCATGTAACGCAATTTGAGCTTCGTCGCTTTCTAGACATCTAAGAAGAGTGCCATCTAGACCTCGCCGGTATAAGATATCAGCTAAAATGACATATCGAGAGGATTGGCGAATGAAGGTGCGACGTTGGTTATTTGATAGATCAGGAGGTAAAGTATTGTCTCGTAGGTATGTAAAAATGGAACCATATAACTAGGATTCGGGACCAACAACGCATATCATTTCAGTAGGAGTGATCTCATATGAAGGAACCAACAGGTTGTCCACCAAGAACTCATAGCGGGTCTCATTTGGAGGTAAATCGATCAATGAAGCGATTGTAGCCATGGCATCTGTGGCGCGATTATGCTCTCTTGGTATCTGCTCAAAATCTATCCTTGTGAAGTATTGTTTCAGATCATCCACCATTTGTTTGTAAGGCATTAATTTTTCATCTTTTGTTTGGTAATCATCAGTTGCTTGACGGATGACAAGTTGAGAATCCCCAAAAACACGAAGTTCCTGGATCTTCCACTGAACTGCAATCCGTAATCCAGTTGTTAATGCCTCATATTCCGCTATATTGTTAGTGCAAGGAAATGATAAACGGTATGATTTTGGTATAGAATCTCCTTGAGGAGTTATAAAGAGCATACCAGCCCCTGCCCCATGCTGTGTATATGAGCCGTCAAAGTATAGTTGCCATGGCTTTGCATGTGACATTGTCAAAATGGATTCATCTGGAAATTCTAAACTTAGAGGGACATCATCTATCATGGGAGCATCTGCTAATTGATCTGTGATGGCTTGTCCTTTTATTGCTTTTCTGTCCACATACTCGATGTTGAATTCACTCAATATCATTACCCATTTGGCCAATCGCCCAGTAAGTGTTGCTTTATTTAGAAGGTATTTTAATGGATCAATTCTTGCAACCAACTTAGTCTTATGAGTGAGCATGTAATGTCGTAATTTCTGTGAAGCAAAGACCACGGCGAGACATGCATGCTCGATTGGTGTGTAGTTTATCTCATATCCCACCAATGTGCGACTAATATAGTATACGGCCTTTTCCTTGCCCCCAGCAATTTGTTGTGCTAAGAGTGCCCCCAGTGCTGTTGGAGTAGCTGATATGTATAGTAGCAGTGGTTGATCTGGAACTGGTGGCATCAGAACTGGTGGATTTAGGAGATAGTCTTTGAGCGTCTGGAAAGCCTGTTGACAGTTGTCATCCCATTTGAATTTGATGTTTTTATGTAGCAGGTGCTGAAAAGGATTACACTTATCTGCCAGTTGTGCTATGAATCTTCATATGGACTGGAGTCTGCCTTGTAAGGATCGAAGTTGACTGATATTTCTTGGTGGTTGCATTTCCAAGATAGCTTTGACTTTTGCTGGATCCGCTTCAATTCCTCTTTTGGATACAATGAATCCTAGGAGCTTCCCGGAGGTTACTCCAAAGACACATTTCTTAGGGTTTAATCTTACTTTGTATTTTTCCAACCGATCAAAGGCAACTGAAAGTATGTCCAAATGTGTATTTTTGTCTATTGATTTGACCAGGAGGTCGTCAACATAATCTTCCACAGTTACATGCATGAGATCATGAAAGATAGTAGTCATAGCTCTTTGATATGTAGCACCTGCATTCTTTAACCCGAAAGGCATGACATTCCAGCAGAAAGTTCCCCACAGACAAGTAAATGTTGTTTTATGTTGATCCTCGGGTGCAATTCTTATCTGATTATAGCCAGAGAATCCATCCATTAATGATAGCATTTCATGACCTGCTGTGAGATCAACAATCAAGTCAATGTTTGGTAATGGGAAGTCATCCTTTGGACAAGCTTTATTGATGTCTCTGAAATCTGTGCAAATTCTGATGCTGCGATCTGGTTTACTGACAGGTACCAAGTTAGAGATCCATTCAGGATAATCAATTGGACGTATGAATCCGACATTGAGTAATTTCTCAAGCTCTGCTTTGACTAGTAATGCCACTTGTGGATGCATTTTTCTCAATTTCTGTTTTACTGGTTTTGCCCCCGGTTTGACTGTCAGATGATGCATTACCAAATCTGGATCCAATCCAGGCATATCAGCGTATGACCAGGCGAAGTTGATTTGTCGCTCTTTGAAGAAACTTATGAATTTTGACCTTTTAGACTCTGTCAGTGATTGAGCTAGGAATATGTTGTGTGGAACCTCCTCTGTACCGATGTTTGTTTTGATAGTCTCCTCTACCAACATGGATGATTTTTCCTCATATGATGCTGGGAGAATGTCGAGCCTTCCATCTTCGGGCGCCTCAGAGAGGTTTTCACCCTCAGATACGTCCTTTCTTTTTACTTTTTTGGGGTCAGATAGCGCCACAGTGTGGTTTTCGCCATAAGACCCTTGATTTGTTCTTATTTTCACATTTTTGCGACTGGAAGGTCCGACACCGTCACCAAAATATGCCACGCTATTAAGTTCTATAGTGTATCCTTCTTTGTGGTCTCCAGGGGGAAGATCATCTCGTATGCCTAGATAATCAATAAAAGCTTCATCGTTTTGGAATGTATCCAACTGTGCAGGTCCTTCATTATCCCAGTCAATGAGTTGGTGATGAACAAGGGGAAGGCCTTTAATGTCTTCGAAGTTAGCGGGGCTAAGAGTGAAGATGTGGTTATATTCGGGCATGTCAAGGTAATTATCGAGGTCATCGATGGCACTCTCCTCATCAGTCTCGATTGCGAACGAATCCAAATTATCATCACTAGTAGCGCATTCCGGAACAGGTGTTCTCATCCTATGTGATTTCAACCTAGAACCTTGAGACAAGGACTGTGTAGACTCCTCATGGGTTGTTTCCTGACCAACTCTGAATTTGTTATGAAACTCCTCCTCTTCTGTGGGTTCATCTGGCTCTCTGAATGTCTTGGTGAGCTCATAGTCACTGGAGGATTTGTCTGAACCCCATTCCCATTCGTTGGAGTCTGTGGAATAGCGATCCTCTTGTTGAATTTTGGCAATTTTGATTCGTGATGCCTCTTCTGTCCTTTTAGTGTGAATCTTGGAAGTCAGAAAACCAAGTCCCTTCGAGCGTTCCCTTTTTACAGTCAATTCAGGTTGTAAGGGCTCCATGACGCCTTCTTTTCGTAACCCGAGAGGGCTTTTTCCATCATACCCGAATTTTTGTAGAATCTTGAAGCCTTTGCCATATTTCTCACAGGGTATATTGATCTGATCTTGTGTGTCATCTTCAATGTCTTTGTAGAGCATTTTGTATAAACCTTCCTCTTCTAGTTCGCCCCATCTTTGAAAGGTAGTAGGGTCCCATTTGAGCATCATGATGAATGTTTGCTTGTTAGGATGTGGCCTTCCATATTCTTTTGGAGAGCTCATGACTTGTCGTAAATACATGGTCTGATTTAAAGTGTATTCTCCCATGCCTTTGTCCTGAAATCTGCCTTTAAGTTCACCCTGTTTTGATGTCGAAGGTTTTAATGACTCAGGGTCAATGTATGTTGAAGAAGGAACAACTTCACGATTACTGGGAATGATGGTTTCTGTATGTGATCTCAAGTTATTGCAATATATGAACGGATTAGGATCGACGTTAACTGTTACCTCGACTCCATTATGAGGAAACTTAATGCATTGGTGATATGTCGATGGGACTGCCCTCATTTCATGAATCCAAGGACGTCCTAGCAATATATTATAAGTGAGATCTAAATCCAGGACTTGGCAAACCACATCCTTTGTAACTGGCCCGATTCTTAGAGGTAAGGTGACCGTGCCCTTGGATGAGCGTTCTTCATCATCATATGCCTTGATGGTGATTTGATTTTTTGAATTCACAGCTTTATCGGAATATCCCAATTGTTTAATGGTGCTCAATGTACAAATGTTTAGACCGGCTCCTCCATCTATCAGGACTCGCTTTATTCGATGTTTGTGTATGAAGGCTTCAATATGTAATGGTGCATTATGTGGCTGACTTACGGAGGCATCATCAGCTTCTATGAAAGTAAGGGAGTGTGGAATGGAAAGGTATCCCACCATGGCTTGAAATTGGTCCACGTTTAGATAAGTAGGAACGGCGGTGTCTCTCAAGATTTTGTCAAGAATAGCTTTATGAGCAGGGGATATGTGTAAGAGCTCAAGGATGGAAATGAGCGCGGGTGTCTTCCCTAACTGTTCTACAAGGTCATACTCAGGTTTGGTAGATGAAGAAGCGGTGTTTTTAGTTGAAGCACCTGGCCAAGTAATTTTACCTCGACGAGTTGTAACATGACATTCAGAAGTAGGTTCGGAAGAAGATCCAACACCTCTTAGGACAATCTTGGGTCGCTAAGGAGGATTCTCAGGGTTTTTGTTCTTGATGGTAATAGTAGAGATATGATTGTCCATCGAGATATGATTGATAGTTGAATCATAGTTGTAAGGTGCTCTAGTATAGTTGGCTTGATCATCTGTGACTTTATCTTTTCCCTTGTCGTGCTTTGGGAATGGTTCCTTAAACATCTCATGTTCTTGATTGGATGAGTGTCCCTCAATCTCAATGTCACCTCTATCAATGAGATCTTGCACAATATTCTTCAGTCGATGACAATTACCTGTTTTATGACCCTTGCTCTTATGAAATTCACAATATTCATCATCATTCCACCAATTTGGTTTAACCTTTGGTTCATATGGAGGAAAATCTGGAACTGTGATTACCTTGTTTGCCACCAGCTTTTTGAAGACTGACTCAAGTGGTTCTCCCAAAGGAGTGTACTTCCTTCGTGACCTGGAAGTTGTTTGAGTATTCACTTGATTGTTTGTAGAACTTGATCCTGAAAAGATGGCTTTGGGTTGCACTGTGTTGGCATCAACAACACCATCATTGACTGTGTTCTTGTTTTTATTCCAAAATCTTGGCTTGTCTTTTCCTTTAAAGTCATCTTTGTTTTCCTTGAATATTTTAATGACTCCTTGTTCAATTAGGACCTTTTCTGTTGCTAAGCCTTTTTCAATAACGTCCTTGAAGGTGGACAAACAAGCTTTTCTTAGATCATAGCCAATGTCTTTGTTAACATTCTGGGTGAACATTTCTACCATTTGTTTTTCTGGAATTTCACAAGAGCATCTGCTGGCTAGATTTCTCCATCTTTGTAAGAATGATGCAAAAGATTCTCCCTCTTTTTGCTTGGTGTTGCACAAAGTAGTGACTGATATGTCTATCTCTATGTTGTAGGAGAAATGTTGAATAAATGCCTCTGCTAAGTCACCCCATGACTTAATACCAGGTGGGAGTTGGGAGAACCATTCCATAGCTTGATCGCCTAAGCTTTGTGGGAATAATCTCATCAAATATGTCTCTTTTGAAGCTACTTCAATGCAAGCTGTGAAAAACTGTCTTATGTGTGCCTTAGGATCCCCTTTTCCTCTATATTTGTCAAATTTAGGCGTCACAAAATGTGTAGGAAATGGAGGCATTGGAATGCTCTTGTCAAATGGATAAGGACATATGTCTCTCATTGTGTATGTTGGCTTTGGTGTATTTATGTCCTCCATTTTCTTTTGTAAGTCCCTGATTTGTTGCTCCAAATTGCTCTTAGGTGGAGATCGACTTCTTGGACCATATCCTATGTTTGAGGTACCCATTGGAGGAGGTGCATGTTGCATATATGGATGATATTGATCATACACATGTTCATATGGAGGAGGTCTGTAATGATGCTGTGTATATGGACCACTTGGTATAGATTCATGTTGAGGAACACCATATCTATTTTGTGCATGTATACCATACTCTACAGGCATGTCATGTTCTATTGTATTGCCCCCAAATTTGACATGAGGTTTCCTTGTGTCCAAATTTTGAGTATGCCTTGGAATATCCCATTGCTTTGGTGGTTGATCCTTAGCATTGGTATGTGATTGAGCATATTTTTCTCCATAAGACTTCCATAATGGTCTGCGAAGGTGAGTATCATATGTTTGACCATGTGTATGTGGGACCTCTGGTTTTTGAAGCAAAGCTTATGGTGATTCAGGTACCATGTATGGTCCTCTATTTCCTCCACTATTAGGTCTCCTTTGATCCATGTTGGAGTGAGGTTGTTGCAAAGGTCTATGTTCCATTATTTGAGACATGTCAAAATCATGAGGTATCTTGGCTCCACTTTGTGCCATCATGTGTAAGAAGTATTGTCTATCCCTCCTCATTATTTCCTCAACCAATCGATTGAAGTGGGGATTCATGATGGATTCTTCCACATCTGCTGAATGTACTGAAAAGTTGTCCACATTGTCATTGTGTGTAGCATTGTTGTTTGTAGTGTCCATGTTCTCAACACTTGGATTGTTTCTATAGACATCCATGTCCGGCAATGTAGTGTGATCAGTATTGAAAAATAAATCATTGTCATACTCATAAGAACTCATGTTTACGGACTCTTGAGCTTCTTTAGTTTCTCTCCTAGATTTTTGAAGACGGGTTTCAACCATTGAACTAGGTATTGACCAAGATGTGTGAGACTAGATGAAAAATGGAAAGAGTATGGAAGACCAAGAGTTGGATGAAATGTAAATGAGTCTGAAGTGTACTTGCAATGTCCAAAGTGTAAGACCAAGTATGTATGTAGTAGAGTAGGTGTGACTTCCAAAGAGAGGATAGTTTCTCTTGATGGGGTAAGTTGACCTTGAATCTAAGTAAAACCAAATGAGACCCAAAGGTAAGAAACCTTGATGAGAGACCACTTAGCAAAGTGTTGTTGTATGTAGTGTGTTGACAAAGTATGATGAGGACAAGAAAGTGACCTTTTGACTCAAGTTTAGACAAATGTGAATGTAAAGTGAGATGTGAAGCAATGATGGACTTTGTGAGACCCAAAGACAGGTTGAATGTTAGATGAAAACCCTGGAGAAATGACCGAGGAAGCTCAAGAATTCCGAAACTAAGCTACGTGATCATAGGCAAAATATAGTCATAGATAACTATGGCTTGCTGATTACAACGTATACCTCGACCATATGAGCATGACCCATTATCAAGGATCCATATTCTTTATTCTTTATATATATTGTTTGCTTACAGGTACAATGCTCTTTCTTTGGTTCCTCCTACCTCATCCAACCTGGATAAAGGTTTTTATCTCTTATTACGGTATGAACTTGTCTCAAGATATGATCAGCCCAAGATCAAGGAGGATGATCCAAGTCATGCATGAAAGGAGATAATCCTTGTCTATTCTGCAAGCAATACTCAGGTCAACTTGACCCATTATATCAAGTTGTTTGTATTAACTTGCTATATCAAAATCCATGTAAGGAATACTTAGGTCATCTTGAATCATTATGTCAAGTTGCTTGTATTTTTTTGCATAATTTTAAAGCTCAATGATGAAAATAAAGCACCATGGATCACCATTTCATCTCATCTGTATATATTGCATTCCATTGCATATCGTCCATCCATTTCCTCATTCATTATTTATGTACATAATTTTGCATGCAAGTGTGAACAAAGTTAAATATGAGCAGTTATACAAAAATTGAGTTGGTTTTGGATACAATTGCAACAAAGTACTCTGATACATCATCAAGTGCATCATGAAAAGTCTAAAACAAACCTTGCATTCATATATCACCATCCCATCATCATTTCATTACATTTTAAAGTCACATTTGCATTACTCTTTAGCCATTCATTAGCATGCATTTAAATATCATTTAGTTGCACTTACCCCATATAGTTCATTCTCATTTTACTTGCATTAGTATCATTGTATCCTTTCATTATTACCCTCATAACATTTTTAGATTCACTTACATAGATAATTGTCCTTATTTGCATTTCCTACCATGGTTACTCATTACTATACATTCATTTAAAACATCAGTTAGTGATCATCATTTATCATCATTTTCACACTTATGTATCATACATTTGTTTAGGTTTTCATAATTGCATACATTCATTTATCTATTCATTAGTTAAAGTGTAGTCATTCATCCATTTTATCTCACTTAGGATTCATTGGACTACATTCATTATCCCTCTTAATTTCATTAAGGTGCAGTTGTTCATTAAACATGAGTTGCATTATCATGACATTATCATTTTACTTCCTCATATTTTGACATTTAGAAATCATCATTTAAAACATTTGTACTTTACACTTGTTTATCCACATGGACATTTATTTTTAACCATCTAGATGCATATCCATAAATAAATCATTCATTCAAAAGCATTTGCATTAACATCATTGCATATCATTATCTCATCATTGTATTGATATAAAGTACAAAATAATATCTATACCATCATAAATCATCATTTTATTATGCATACATGACCATCATGGCATTACATACATCAGACATTTTATCCCAAAACATCAATGCACACATATATCAACCTGCATCCACATGTTAGCATCCATCATCATACAACATGCATATAGACATCATATAGGAATCATCTCATAAACACATACATATAGCATAAAACAAATATCCATCTAAGCATAAATCATGAAATCACCATCAAAGCCTAAACATCCATAACATGTCATCAAAATACATATCATCACAAAAATATGGGATCTCCTCATATATATCATCTCATGTATCAGAGTACAATGAAGTCTACAAAATCGGCTACCAAGAGCCATCCAAGACAAAGTCCAAAATAAACAATATAAATACATGCATGCAAAATGCTCTCTCAGATGACACTCTGACCAGATGCTGCACCACCATCACCACCTACTCCCCCACTAGTCCCTACACCATCCGATCTATCTCTCCATGGAGGCCCCATCAAACCCCCACTAGCTCCTGTGCCACCTGACCTATCTCTCCGTAGAGGACCCATCACACCCCCATTGCTTTGCATCCTCTGAGACCACTCTGATTTTCCCTTCCGCATCTGTGAATAGCTCAATGCTCGCTGACGAGCTGGCACCACCTGCTCATATAAACTCCACCGATACTCTATCTCAGCCTGTGCTCTCCGGACCTCCCTCACCAAAGCCTCCACAACCAGCCCCTGTCCTGGTACTCCCTCCAAGGCCCACACTCTCTCCTGTAACTGAATCACTCTCTCCACCGCACCATCCCTCTCCCGTAGCACTATAGTCAGCTCTGACTCTCGTGCAAATAGCTGTACATCTCTAGCTGCAACCTCTGCCTCTAGATCCTCCACCTGTGTCTCGGCTGTTGTAAGTTGAGTCTGCAAATGTAATATTATATGGTCCTGAAGATCTCCACCCCCTGTCGCTCCCTCCCCTGTATCCATAGGTGCCTCACCTGTAGCTCCCTCTCCAATGGCTCCCTCCCCTCTATCCATTAGTACCTCTCTCTCCCCTATACCTCTCCCACCCAATCTAACTCCTCCCTGCATCAGAGGTCCCTATGATATCCACAATGGCAAACCGCCTCTCCCTCTCCGCTGAACCCAACCACCACTGCCACCTCCACTTCCGAATCCACCACCCCCACCATCCCCTCCACCTCCTCCATCACCAACTCCTCCACCTCCATCATCCCCTCCTCCTCCTCCTCCATCACCACCATCCCCTCTCCCTCGTCCATCTACTATAGGTCCTTGACCTCCTCTCCTCCTCTGTCTCCATCCCCTATCCTCCTCAAAATTGGGAATCGGCTATGCCGGATCTGATATCCGAGGAAACGGATGAGCCGCCATATACTGCGTATACTCCTCCGACACCCCTGCATCTACCATCCTCGGCCGTATATCCCATGGCCACACCTCTAGCATCCGAAACTCTGCCAATGCCTGATCATAAGGTAGTACTGGCCCCCATGCGTACCTCTCTCAGACCACTCTGGCATACTTTCCCGATCCCCTAGGCAATCCCTGCCGCCGTCCAAACTGTCTCAAAACTCTACCAGGCAACTGTCTCTCTACATGGTAGGTTGTCTTCCCAATGAGGAATCGGGTCATGAATACATACAACAACACCTCTGCATCATCCTCCCAAGGCTCACACTCAATATAGGGTCTCCAGATCACTGCATCTAGATCATCCAGTGCCCGCCGCCACCACTCTAACTTCCCCAGGTGGGGCTGACTCATCATACCGCTATACATAAATACATAGGGCTGGTCGACTGCCCGAAATCTCAGACTCATTGGTCGGGTAGTCGGTAAGTGCTCCCACGCCCAAATATGCAGCAGCATGACTCCCACTGCCAATGAGCCCCTCCCGCGATATACTACCTCATGCAACTCCTGATATAAGTGCGCTAACACACACGGTCCCCAGGCAAACCGGGTCCCCTCTGTCATCATCTGCTCAATCACCTACCCCCAACCAACCACAAGTCCATGTGATCGACGATCTAGGCACAATAGTCCCCCCATGATCCCTGACAAAACTACTGGTAGTGGCTCATACAATGCAGTGATGTCCTCCCATAATATCGAACCATCATCAATATAAACATCCTCATCAAAGAATCTCTGCTCTGCTAGGGTCCCCCATGCTCTATCATATGTCACCAGCTCACCTTGAATGAGAATATGCAGGATGCGCCATACATCCTCCAGTGTCACAGTCATCTCCCTTTGCGCCAAGTGAAACGTGCATGTCTCACTATGCCAGCGCTCTGCCAATGCTGTCATCAAACTGTGATTCATTCGAATCACGGGCATATGCATCATATCATACAGCCCAGTCACTGCAATGCAATCCCTCGACCTCTGTCAGCTGATCACGCAGCCCCTGTGTGGCAGGATGTCTCTCGCGCAACTGTAAGACGCACAGATCCTCCTACACAAGTGCATCAACCATCATTATCAGTTGTTTTGTTTCAAACTTTCTTAAGTTTAAACCTATACTATCAACAGATACTTTGATCATGTATCTTTGGGTCTCAACAGGTAAGTAATCATGGCACACCTAGACTTCAACAGACATTTATCTTAATGACCTAAGTCTCATCAGGACTGCTATGGTTCAAAACAACTCTCACTTCACATCTCCATCCATCCATCATTGGCATCCAGAGATTATTTGTTCAAACATTGGGGCATCTATTTTTCTGCACAAAAGTGCTATTTTGCACACAAAAGCACTATCTTCTAACAATAGTGCCACTACCCTAACACAAGTGCTCAATAAACTATACAAGAGCGCTTAAACTACAACGACGCTATAGTAACTATGTAATAACACTGCTTCATAGCAATAGCGTTCAATTAACTCCTTAATAGCGCTAAACTAGAAATAATGCTCAAACAATTATACAATAATGCTAATATTTGCAAAAGCGCTCAAACGACTGCACAATAGTGCCATTGCGGCATAAAAGCGCTAATTAAATTGACAAAAGTGTCAAAACACAGTTTCAGCGCTATTGTCTCGACTCAACTTGGACCTAGCTAAAAATACATCAAAAATGCGGAAAATTCAAAAACTCAAATTCACATATCGCTGGTCCGTAGTCATCTGGCCACTGGAATCGTCGGACTCACTCTAATCGATGCTCTGTTACGAGAACTGACATCCTGATTGCTGCTTGCTCCTCCAAAAAGTCACTATCAGAGCTAGAATTTCATTATGGTCGCGGATACAAATGACCCTCTTTTCACCCCTTTCTCCTCATATAAACCCCTCGTCGTAACCCAAATTTTGCCCCGCTCACCGCTGTGGTCCCCGTGAACTTCCCGAGCCTTCCATTTCTTCATTTTATCTTCGATTTCTTCTATTTTTCACTAGCATTGCTAACTTCTTCTCTTCTATCACCCTGCCAATTTTCATTCTTTTTCGAGAGATCTCCCGATTTTTTAAAATTTCTCGGCCCATCTCTCGAGGGAGCATACCACCCATTAAATCAACATTTTATGGGGCATTTCTTCACACCTATTTTTCTTTCTTTGAAACGGCGCGATAAACTGCACCGTCTCAAAGAGGGGCAAATGTAGTCACATAAATATGTCCAGTTTAATTAAATGAATATTTGCTATTTATTTGATTAAAAATCCACTAGCCATTAGTTAATTAAATTAATATTTAATTAATTCATCTTCAAACATTCTCCTATTAATTAAATAAATTATTCAATTTATTTTAATTAATTCATTATACCAAATTCACAATCAATTAAATGAATAAATTCTATTTATTTAATTAAATCCTCCTTTTCCTTTTTAAAATAAATTAAATAAAACATTTATTTAAATCATTTATATCCCCACTTGCATTTTCCTACAAATGCAACTTGCACCTATTAATTGAAATAAATTAATTTTATTTTAATTAAAATCCTATTTTCCCTCACCCACCAAATCCACTTGCACTCCTAAACCCCCTTCTAAATTCTTCTAGAACCTATCTAATCCTAATCAATTAACCTAATCCATCCCCTAATTATTGTCACATTCATAAGCAACTTGGAGTCACTTCTCAAAGATTTCAAAGTCTTTAAAAAATATTTAATGCTTTGTGTGTTCAACAATCTAACCTCTAAAGTCTTCCAAAACCACTAATGGCTCTTACATGACCATTAATGGCTCTTACATAACCATTTATGGTTAAATCAACTTGCACTCATGTGTCTCCTCAAGCATGTATTGCTTTGACCATGGTTATCTCTTTTGCCTTTGCACACGAGTTTATCCATTGGATAAAAGCTTTATTCTTTGAATAAAGAATTTATTCATTCAACCTAACCTTGACCTTAACTCCTAAGTTAACTCTCAGGTCATGTCAAGCATTTAATGCTTATTCCCTCTCCTCTCAACCTATCTCACATTGACACTTGTCATCCTGAAATTGGGTTGAAAGCCCTCACATGGATTTGATATCATTCAATCCTGACCCTTGTTGAGATTACTCAATCTCAACCATCCATTGCTCCATTTTTCCTATAAATAGAACCCATTTCTTCATAATCCAGATCCTGAAAACTTGTGTGCATCTAAGTTATAGTAAATTCTAGAGAGCATTTTAGCATAAATCACTAATATCTTGTTATTTTGGTCTAAAATAAATCATTTTAGCATCATAGCATCTAATATTTTGTTTCATTCACATTTGCATAGCATTGTAGAGTAAACATTTCAATCTCGAACCTCCATAAGCATCCATAGTGCAAAAAGCTGCTGAGAGCTACACTAGTTTGGAACTTGGAGAGGAGAGGAACAAAGGAGAAGGAGCTAAGAGCATTTTAGGAGGCATTTGAAGATCTCTCATTATATTTACTTTCTTAGTTAAATATTCCTTCATGTTTTTGGTGTCTCTTTTGATATGCCTGCTTAGATTAATTTTTGGTTGATTAACACTAACAGTTTCTTGGTTTTGTGTGTTATTCTACCACAGGTTCTAGTCTAACCTTCCCCCATTTTGCAGTGCATCATTTCCTAATGATTATAACATGTTTAATGGTGTTTCCTAGTTGTTCTCTATTTGTTTTGGCGGTCTGCATTGATCGTTGTGTGAGTTTTTGGTGGTTTCTATGAACCAGTGATGATTTTCGTGTTATGCGGTTTTCCTGGTGGAGTAGCATGTTGCGGTTAATCTTGGCATAATTTATGGTGGCATTGTGCATTTGAGAATTTGTTTTAGGATCATGTTATGCTATGTAAATCATTATATTGGTTCGGTGGTCGATCTTTGTATCGTGTGATGTAATTTTGTAATTGAGGGTTCAGGTTTTAGCCGACCTTGTTATCAAGGTTGATGATTTGTATATATAGGTGATATATTCATGCAATTTAGGTGTCGATGTTAAGTTTGCATTATCAGAGAGAGGTTTATGTGTGAACAAGTGATTTATCCTTCGATGTTGAGATTGAAGAGAGATTGGTGTTACAGAGCAGACATTCGTGCTTAACTAGAACTGTAATCAGGCATTTGGAGATGCTATTCTTTCAGTTCATTTCTTTTGGATTTTAGTTTGAATCTTATTGTAAGTCAGTGAGACTTCCCTGAGGGTTGTAGCCTTCTGGGCCATTATCATTTGAGTGGTGAGCTCTAGGTAGTGTGCCTGAATGCATGTGCATTCCTCATTGTAATATTTTCACATACTACTGTAGAGTATCATCTTACTATGGGTAGGTTCCCACTGTGGTTTTTCCCTTAATCGGGTTTTCCACATCAAAATCCTGGTGTTGTGTGTTGTGCTTTCAATTTGCTTATCTATCTTGTTACTGCAGTTTATCAGATCTATGTTTTGTGTTTAAGTTTGGTATTCTGGTGAAGACTGATTCACCCCCCCTCTCAGTCTTCCTTCCTGGTTGCCGCTAACAATTGGTATTAGAGCTAGATCCTCTAGTAGAAGCTTAATCACTTAGGGAGATCCGGGATGGTAGCTCAATGTGTTATCTTTAAGAAGGATACTCTGAGATTTGATGGAAGTAACTATGCTATATGGAAGAACCAGATGGAAGTGCACTTGAAATGTCTTGGTGAAGATTATTGGAAGATTACAAAGAATGCCTACACTGTTCCTCCGAATGGACCATCTACTCCTGATGAGATCAAGGAAGATGAACATAATATTAGAGCGAAGGAAGCATTGCTTAGTGCCATGACTGATTCTAAGATGACAAATGTGATGGGACTTCAGAATGCTCATGAGGTATGGGAGAAGCTTGAGGTTCTGTATGAAGGTGATAAACAGGTGAAAGTTTCTAAGTTGTAGAGTTTAAAAGGAAAGTATGAGACATTGAAGACAAGAGAACAAAGTTTATAAGGTGAATGATCTTGTCCTAGGTATCATATGTGCCGGTGGAACCATTAAGGAAGATGAAATTGTTGCTAAGGTGTTGAGATCTTTGCTTCATGCCTATAAACATAAGGTTGTTACTATTGATGAGATCCGGAGTGTGACTACAGTGACAAGAGACATGCTAGTTGGAAAGCTTGCTACATTTGAGTTGAGTGAGTTTGGAGAATCACATGGAAAGTCTGAAACAACATTTAGAGTATCTGCATCTGTATCTGGTAAGCATAAATATGATCCTCATGAGTGCAGAATATCTAGATATGAGAGAGAGAGAAAAAAGATGGAAGAGCAAGAAAGAGAGCTGAATGAACTTGAAACATTGATTGCCTAAAGGTGCCAGTAAGTATGATGGAAATTTGTCTTTCAAATGTTTCTCTTGTAATAAGATAGGAAATTTTGCTTCTAGATACAATTAGAGAATGACTAAGTATGATAGGCATGATAAGTTTGATAAGCATGATAGGAATGATACATATGAAAAGCATGAGAAGTATGATAAGCCTTACAATTCTAACCAAAAGTATAGAAATAAGAAGAACTGTTACTATGCTCTTGATGAAGGTATTATAGATGAAGAATCAGAAGGAGATGAAGTTATATTCCTTGCCATTAAGGAAGATGGACATGTACCTATTGATTCCACTAGTTGTACTATTGAGGAGAAAGCTTTAGCTACTAAAGTTGAAGAGAAAGATGAATGGGTAATTGAGAGTGGTTGTTCACATCATATGACCGACGATAAGAGCAAATTTGTGAGTATGGAGAGATATGATGGTGGAATAGTTAGATTTGGAGATGACAAAGCTTGTGTGATCCGTGGGAGAGGTTCTATTTCTTTTGATGGTAAGCATAATACTGATGATGTCTTGTATGTTGAAGTTTTGAAACATAATATTTTGAGTTTTGGATAGATGGTTGATAAAGGTTATGATCTACAATTTAAGAATGGTAAATGCAAGATCTTACCTCCCGTATAGAGATTGCATCTGGAGCTAAGATTGAAGGTAACATTTTTCATTTGAATGCCGGTGAGAAAAGTTGTCTGATTACTCAGATTGATTGGAGTTGGTTGTGGCATAGGAGAATGTGTCATGTGAACTTTGATTCAATGATTAAGATCAGTTCTACACATGTTCTTAGAGATCTGCCTAAGATTGTTAAGCCTGCTAATTTGGTATGTAAGGAATGTCAGTTGGATAAGAAAACAAGAATTTCTTTCAAGAGTAAACAATATACATCAGAAGGATTACTAGATCCTGTGCATACTAACCTATGTGGACCTACAAATGTTAGAAGTGTGCAGGGTGATAGATATTGTATGGTTCTAATTGATGATTATTCTAGGATGATGTGGGTTGTCTTTTTGAAGGAGAAATCAGAAGCATTTGATAAATTCAAGATATTCAAAGTAAAGGTTGAGACTAAGTGGATTGAAGGTGAAATGTCTGAGATCTGATAGAGGTGGAGAATTATGTTCCGGTGAGTTCAATTCATTCTATGGGAAGCATGGGATTAGAAGACAATTATCTGCTCCTAGAACCCCACAACAGAATGGAGTTGTTAAGAGGAAGAACAAAACTATCTTGGATGCTGCAAGGACTATGCTGATTGAAGGAAATGTTCCAAAGATCTGCTATAAAGAAGCCATTAGCACTGCGATTTATACTGTGTGGGAGAAAAAGTGACACTAAGCAAACAGACCCTAATCTCACTTTCAACCACACACTTGTGGAATACGAAAGAGCCTAGAGGTATCACACAATTGGCTACTCCTTTTTGTGGAAGAGAGAGCCACGGGCTACCTATTAGGATTTCTATTCCTTTGTTGTAAATGATAGATAGAATGATGCAAGTTCAATCCCTAACCCCAAAGTGCAAGTATGAACTAATAACAAGATTGCAGAATTGAACTTAAACAATGGAAAGCTGTAAACACAAGGACAAGACAAGAATGCAAATGCGTACCTGGAGTTAAAATCTGAGTGAAAATGTTCGGGACGGGGGCGCGGGCGCCACTGTCCTGATTCTGCCCCTGAAACTGCTCCGGAAACTGCTGTTTTTGCACTCTGGAAAAGCTGTCAAAAATGCTGAAAATGCTGTCTGTCAGGAGGACCAGGGCGCTCAGCGCCCCTATCCTGGCAGGACCAGGGCGCCCCACGCCCCTGTCCTGGTCTTTTTCTCTGAAATTTGGTGTGAAGTTCGGTCTCCGTCTGCTTCTTTCGGATCTGTAACTTGCGGCGTCGTCCGAGTCCCGAAACCTGCACTTATATCTGAAAAGGGTATGGGTGGCTATATAGGGTTTTGCCTTAGTCAAACCCCCGCTTCGGTGATTTCCACCTCCACGAATAGCCAAGTTGTATTGTAAAATGTATTGTGTGTGTAGACCTAGTGTGTGTGCAAGGTCCTTAAATGCAAGAAAGCAAACTAGAGCAACCTAGAAAGTAAACCCTAATTGCTTGTAAATGATAATGTAAATACTCTAAATCAAGATGCAAAGTGATCTAAAGCATGAATAAGTGATATATTGAAGCTTATGCAAAGACATGAAAACAACATGAAATCATACCCAACCCCAAGGGAGGGGTACAAGCCAATCTTCAGTCGGTAATCTCCTATTGCTCTTCAATGTCTTCCAAGCCCTAAATGGATGAATGAAATTGATAAATTCTTGATAGAAGGATATTGAATGTTGTTGAAGTCTTCAAAGATCTGCTCTTTCGCTGCATATGAGGTCCTTCCAAGCCCAAAAATCGGATCCTTTCAAATGAAGAAAGAGAGCTCTTATATAGGAAACCCTAGGTCTTAATTTCAACTTTTGGCCGACCTAGAGATTGAATCTCCTGCCAATTTCTTGGGGTTAAGCTTTATTTTATGATTGGATCATGCTCCTAAAATTTCGGGAAAAATGTCCGGGACCATGTTGCACTCCGGGCGCCATGGTCCTGACAACTTTTCACCAAATTTTCAGGACTGTCGGATATGATGATTTTAGAGAGAATCCCGAAGTTACAGGTGATTTTGAGATGTTTTGACCCCCGAAATCAAGCCCCCAAGTTCAAAATAGGACCTAATTAGGGTTTTTGATTAAATGATGTATTGGAGGAATAAAATGAAAAGGGCACACTTTAATGAAAGGGCCCAATTTTATGATGTAGGAAATGATAAAATAGGACCTTAGACCTAATTAATTTAATTAATTAAGTGCTAAAGGGGAAATGCAATGCAAAATACAAAATGCGCCAAGGCGGGTGCTAAACTAGGTGTGAAATTGTACCACCCTAGCAAGTGCGTACAATTTACGACACTACATTTAGCCCCCACTTTAGCGGTCATATGAACACTATGTGCATATGCAAGCTAAAGTACAGAAAAGTAAACATTATTTGAAAAAGGATATATCCATAAGTCTGTCAAACGAAGCCCCCAACGGTATCTGCAGTACACAGTTAGGAACCACAACTTACAAAACCACATGTTAGATCACAAAATCACCTAATGCTTACTAAGGAAGGTGATGAAAATTCGAGGGTAGCTATATGCCCCCCCCTGTTTCGGCTTGCTAATTTTAGTGAGTTGAAACAGGGTATCATGTTTACCACTTCGAATTGTTAAAGAATATTGATGACAAATGCTCACAAGAAGATTTGATAAAAAACTAATGGAGAATCATTTGGTAAGAAAGAGGACTAAATCTCAATTCCAACGCAACAAAGAGTGTGAGGTTTTGAGAGTTCTCTAACACAAGATGAAGGATGTAAATGGAAACAAAATGCAAAGAGAAGAAAAGAAAGGAAAAAAAAGCATGAATACACACATTGGTGATCCATGAGAAGAATAGTGAGAGAGAAAACATGGACTTCTCGCCCCTAGATCTTGTCTAGGTGATCCATGAGAAAAAGGACATGGAAAACTAGCCCCTAGAGTCTGTCTAGGTGATCCATGTAAGGGAGGAGAGTGAGAAAGTCTAGCCTTATGCCGCTAGTTCCACTCCACCTCATGCATGTGTGTGTAAGGGAGGTTAGAAGCATCTCATAGGAGTCTATGCCCGAGTATGCTACAACCTGTATATGTATAGTACAAAAGCGTGACATCTCGCTCTAAGAGTCTGTGCTCTGGTTCCGAGAATAATCACCCTGCATAAAAGAAAAATGGAGACATCTCGCTCTAAGAGTCTGTGCTCTGGTTCCGAGAATGACCCATTGCTCAAAAAGTGTAATGTTTATGTCATAAGCAGAGTAGAACAAGGATACCTACCTTCATCACAAAAGAAGATACCCCAAAAATGCAACAATGTCATAGATCCAAGCAAGAGAGTTTTGCACTCTTTAAGCAAGGATAAGATAGTTGAAAAGGGATATCTTGTAGTATGTGTAAAGGAGATCCTTAGAGGGGAAGAGATCTTTGTACAAAAGACACCTATCCCCGAGAGGAATTGTCTTAGACAAATATAACATCTTCTAGAATAAGACAAAGAAGAGAATAAGAATGCAATACTTCTTTCTTTTGCGAGGTGAAAGTGATTCTTAATGAAGGATGACGCTCTTTTTAACCCAATTAGGAGAGTGAATTCATTATGGATGTATTTTACCAAGTGCAAAAGAGGTTGTAGTCAAGGACTTACACCCCTTGTAAGAGAGAATCCTTGAACAAACAACAACAAATGCATACAAGGCATAACATCAAGTAATAAAGTCCACACCATCCACAAAATAGGAAAAAGTGGATCCTTAGATAAAAATAAGGAAAGATCATTGCCTAAATGAGAAGGACTTACACAATCTTCTAGGGAGAGATTTAGACATAAGCAAAAGAAGAGATATATGAAATCACTCTTGTCCCCATAGAAACAAGAGATAACATAGAAAATTTAGGCTATTATGTTGCTTCAAAAATATGATTGTACTTGAAATTGTACCATCATGAATGACAATGAGCCCCCAGTAAATGAGCTACCAATGTCACATAGTGATGAGCAACATAATAGCCATTAATGTTATTTAAAGACATGATAGATTGAATGAGGAATTTGAACATGACATGCTAAATGCTCAACTATAAGTGAGATCAAAAACATGTATAAAGTGATAAAAATTGAAGAAGAAAAGTCACAAGAAATCTTAGAAGAGAGATGAGTGTAATTCATTAGAGCCTTATCCCTGGAAGAAAGGATTTTATGATGAATAGGAGATAAAGATTCATAAGTGGATTTAGAAATTTGAGGGGAGTCATAAAGGGATTTGTTCATCGCCAAGATTTCCTTATGAGGGGAATGAGAGTTGATAGAAGTAGAAGATGATTTAGTTGAAGTGAGATCATCATCACTACTAAATATAGCATTCACATTGAGAGATGGTCTTTTAGATGCTTTGGTACGTTTGCAGGGATTATAGCCGAGTCCAAAGGCATAATTGTGAAAATTAGTCTCTAGAGGAACTTTTATCCCTTGTTCATGAGCGCCACAACCATTTCCATGATACCCATGCTTAGCAAAAATGCGAAAACCATGACCATAACGATCAGCCATTTCAGGAAGAGAAGGTGGTTTTTCATAAGACAAAGACTCAAACTCTTCATAATTAGAGGTGTGAGGAGAAGAAGTTTGAGAAGCGGCCACAAAATTATTGCTCATAGGTTCAAGTAAGACTGATTGATCTCTATTTTCTTCCTTCTTTTTAACTTTAAGCTCTCTAGGAGGAACCCTATATTCACCTACAAAGGTGGGATTAAAGTCAAGGGATCCCCAATCGTCTTCTGCGAGAACCTTCTCAAGATCAAAAGCCTTTTCATGTGTAGACTCAAGTCGAGAAGGATCTTCTTCAGGAGCTTTAGACTCATCCAAAGAATTTTGATTATCATAGGGTAATGATTTGTTCATAGGTATCTTGTTTAAAGAGTCATCATTAGAAGAGGAAGATTTAGAAGAACTCCCTTTGGAAGTAGATGTTTGCAAACAAGCCTGAAGATTAGTATCACCTATCAAGGTATATGTCTTATTGTTATAAATAAATTTAACTTGTCTATGCAATGTAGAGGGGACAACTTGCATACTGTGAATCCAAGGTCTCCCTAATAACAAGTTGTATGTTAGATTCCCCGACATAACATGGATAGGAGTAGGCAAAGTAACAGGTCCCACTATGATGGGTAAGGTGATAATACCTAATGAAGACTTAGCCACATTATCAAAGCCTCGAATGGGATGAGAGTCAGGCTCAATAAGGGATGTATCCACATTCATCTTATGCAATAGATTGATGCTACACACATTAAGGCCAGAGCCATTATCTACTAGTGTTCGTCTTATAGCAGTGTCATTTATGATAACCACAATCATCAAGGGATCATATTGATGTTGAATTTCACTAGTAGGCAACTCATCTTGGGTAAACACAATTTGAGCTTTAGGATTCATCACAGAGTTAACCAAAGACACTATATTACTAGATGTATTAGGTGGAGGCACATTCAAATCTTTCAAGGCATCTTGTAACATTCCATGATGAGCGGAAGAAGTTTGGATCAAATCCCAAAGGGATATCTTAGCAGGGGTAGCTTTAAGTTGTTCTATGAGATCATATTCCTTACCAAGAACTTGTGAAATACGAGGAGCTTGAGGAAGAATAGGTTGGGAAGGAAGAAGTGAAGTTGGGATAACTAGAGGAGGATTAGGTTGCCTATTGTTTCTTGTGTTATAAGTATGGGCAACCGCATGATAACTCTCTCTAGTTAGTTGCTTAGCATACTCATAAGGGCTCTTAGAAAAATAACCTCCTTGCACAGTAATAATAGGTTTCTTAGGCGTGCAAAAAGAATCATTATCATAACCACCTTGAACCACTAAGATAGGCTTATTTAAAGGTTGAGAATTTTGAGAAGGACAAGCACCTTGGACAATGAAGAGAGGTTTGTTAGGTGTTTCATTCACATGTATCAAATTGATTGAGGATGGTTTAGAGGAATGAACAAAAGTGTTGGAAAAATTATTGATAGTCTTCTCTTGCACTAAAATCTCATCACGAATTAAATCAATTTTAGGAGAGAGACAAGGGGTAGGCATTGACGTCCTAGTAGGAAGAAGAAAGGTCATATCATCCTCTATCATCAAATGATCTACATGGGGAATAAACTCTCTAGGAGAAGAGTCAACATTACTCTCTAAAGTCTCACTTTTGAGAGGGAGATCTTTGAAAGAGATGTTAACCATCTTGCTTTGAACTAGGGTATCCTTATGAGTAGAACCAAGTTGAGGAGAGGGAGATGCTTTTTTAGAGGGAGAATAATTGATATTCAAGGAAGGTGAGAAACTATCAAGGGAGAGAGAATAATCTACACCTTCTTCTAATGGTTCATCCCAAATAGTGAGGTTGTTGAAAGGAATGTTTGAAGTATTGTCAATTTCGGGAGAGGTGATAACATTGTTTATTAATTCCTCATCCTTAGGAGGGAGAGCATCAATAGATGTGTTAAACTCATCCTCTTTCCTCAAAATATTTTCAATATGATCTTTATGGGAGAGAGATTTAAGGAAATTGCTTATTATTTCATCTTCCTTCTCTAAGGGATGCTTATGGGTAAGACAAACTTTAGGAGAAGGGTAAGCATTTATCATTAATTCATCATCTCTAGTGGGAATTTTGTTGGAAAAGGAAATGCCATCACTAGGAAATGTAGGGATAATGTCATCTTCTTGCACAAAAGGATCCTCATGAAGGGAGTGTTTTTTAGGAGGAACATGAACATATTTCTCCAAAGATTCATGCTTAGGAAGGAGATCTTTGAAAGAAGTGTTCATAACCTCTTGTTGCACTAACATGCCCCCATTGGAAGGACCAACTTTAGGAGAAAATAATTCAATGTCCATCAATACCTTTTCACTTAGAGAGGCATCATGGAGGGAAGGTGAAGTAACATTAAGAAAGGTGTTTATGATATCATTCTCTTCCTCTAGGATAGCTAAATAGGAAGGGCACATTTTAGGAGAATTATCAAGATCACTCTTAAAGACTTCATCCTTAGAGCATGGGAGAGTCTCAAAGGGATTGGTAGAAACTCTTTTAGGCACTAAAATGTTGTTATAGATGGGGGGAGGTTCTTTAGAAGAAGGAAAAATTGAAACAAGGGAAGCTAACCCATTATCACATCTATGAAATGAATGCATCATGACAATAATTTTCCTCTTTCAAATGATAACACATGCAAAATAGAAGGAAATGTTTAATGCAAGCGCTTAGAATGTAGATTTAGAAAAATGAAATTTATGATTCAAATGAGTTCCTAAATTAGATTTGAAATTATTGATCCAATTAAGCTATCCACAAGTTCAACTTTGAATTGAAAAATTAGGGTTTTAGCAAAAATTTCCTCTAAATTTTTTGAATCTTGCAAGAAATTAAAGCTTGTGAATACAAATTTGAATTTGAAATAGCATAAAAACTCAAATTTGAAAACCTAAATCAGAATTAGAGAAGATTGGAATTCACGTCGGGTTCACCAAAATGTGTGGGAGAAAAAGTGACACTAAGCAAACAGACCCTAATCTCACTTTCAACCACACATTTGTGGAATACGAAAGAGCCTAGAGGTATCACACAATTGGATACTCCTTTTTGTGGAAGAGAGAGCCACGGGCTACCTATTAGGATTTCTATTCCTTTGTTGTAAATGATAGATAGAATGATGCAAGTTCAATCCCTAACCCCAAAATGCAAGTATGAACTAATAACAAGATTGCAGAATTGAACTTAAACAATGGAAAGCTGTAAACACAAGGACAAGACAAGAATGCAAATGCGTACCTGGAGTTAAAATCTGAGTGAAAATGTTCGGGACGGGGGCGCGGGCGCCACTGTCCTGATTCTGCCCCTGAAACTGCTCCGGAAACTACTGTTTTTGCACTCTGGAAAAGCTGTCAAAAATGCTGAAAATGTTGTCTGTCAGGAGGACCAGGGCGCCCAGCGCCCCTGTCTTGGTAGGACCAGGGCGCCCCACGCCCCTGTCCTGGTCTTTTTCTTTGAAATTTGGTGTGAAGTTCGGTCTCCGTCTGCTTCTTTCGGATCTGTAACTTGCGGTGTCGTCCGAGTCCCGAAACCTGCACTTATATCTGAAAAGGGTATGGGCAGCTATATAGGGTTTTGCCTTAGTCAAACCCCCGCTTCGGTGATTTCCACCTCCACGAATAGCCAAGTTGTATTGTAAAATGTATTGTGTGTGTAGACCTAGTGTGTGTGCAAGGTCCTTAAATGCAAGAAAGCAAACTAGAGCAACCTAGAAAGTAAACCCTAATTGCTTGTAAATGATAATGTAAATACTCTAAATCAAGATGCAAAGTGATCTAAAGCATGAATAAGTGATATATTGAAGCTTATGCAAAGACATGAAAACAACATGAAATCATACCCAACCCCAAGGGAGGGGTACAAGCCAATCTTCAGTCGGTAATCTCCTATTGCTCTTCAATGTCTTCCAAGCCCTAAATGGATGAATGAAATTGATAAATTCTTGATAGAAGGATATTGAATGTTGTTGAAGTCTTCAAAGATCTGCTCTTTCGCTGCATATGAGGTCCTTCCAAGCCCAAAAATCGGATCCTTTCAAATGAAGAAAGAGAGCTCTTATATAGGAAACCCTAGGTCTTAATTTCAACTTTTGGCCGACCTAGAGATTGAATCTCCTGCCAATTTCTTGGGGTTAAGCTTTATTTTATGATTGGATCGCGCTCCTAAAATTTTGGGAAAAATGTCCGGGACCATGTTGCACTCCGGGCGCCATGGTCCCGACAACTTTTCACCAAATTTTCAGGACTATCGGATATGATGATTTTAGAGAGAATCCCAAAGTTACAGGTGATTTCGAGATGTTTTGACCCCCGAAATCAAGCCCCCAAGTTCAAAATAGGACCTAATTAGGGTTTTTGATTAAATGATGTATTGGAGGAATAAAATGAAAAGGGCACACTTTAATGAAAGGGCCCAACTTTATGATGTAAGAAATGATAAAATAGGACCTTAGACCTAATTAATTTAATTAATTAAGTGCTAAAGGGGAAATGCAATGCAAAATACAAAATGCGCCAAGGCGGGTGCTAAACTAGGTGTGAAATTGTACCACCCTAGCAAGTGCGTATAATTTACGACACTACATATACATTCAATAAAGTTAAAATCAAAGGAGATACCGGTAAGATCCCTTATGAATTATGATTTGGTTATGTTCCTAATGTGATATATTTCAGAGTATTTGGTAGCAAATGTTATATCAAGAGAGATGAGGATATAGGAAAGTTTGATGCTAGAAGTGATGAAGGTATCTTCTTGGGATATTCAACAAAGACCAAAGCCTACCGGTGCTACAATAAGAGAATGAGAAAAGATAGTGGAAAGTGCAAATGTGAAGGTGGATGAGAACCTTGAAAAGGAGATCAGAGCATGTGGTTACGATGATGGACAACATGTTGTTTTAATGCTTATTCAACCTAAAGAGCCTAATCAAAATGATCTGGTAGAGACAGTTAATTCAGATGTTCTTGTTGCTGGTGAAGGAGTGCTAGAACTTGACAATCTGAACAATCAAAAGACTCTAAGGTATGTAAGACTGAATCATTCTGAAAATTAGATCATTGGTGATAAGAATAAAGGTGTAATGACTAGAAGAAGGTTAGTTGCTGAAGAAGTATGTTTGATTTCTAAAGTTGAACCTAAAGATGACGTTGAAGCTTGCAAAGATGAAAATTGGATGAGAGCCATGGAAGAAGAACTAGATCAAATTGAGAAGAATAATACTTGGGAACTTGTACCTAGACCTAAGGATAAAAATGTTATTGGTTCTAAATAGGTATTCAAGAACAAATTGAATGAAACCAATGAAGTTGTTTGAAATAAAGCTAGACTGGTTTGCAAAGGATACTCACAACAAGAAGGAATTGATTATGAGGAGACTTTTGCTCTAGTTGCCAGACTTGAAGCTGTTAGACTGTTGCTTGTTTATGCTACTTATAAAGATTTCAAGGTATATCAGATGGATGTCAAATCTACCTTTTTGAATGGTGATCTTGAGGAAGAAGTCTACATTGAGTAACCTGATGGATTTTCATTATCAGATGATGGAGACATGGTTTGTAAATCGAAGAAAGATCTTTATGGATTGAAAAACCCCCCTAGAGCCTGGTATGCTAGAATAGATAAATATTTGTTGAAATTGGGATTTACTAAAGGTGTTGTTGATAGTAATCTGTATTTCAAGATTGAGAATGATAACATCCTAATTGTTGAAGTCTTTGTTGATGATATTATCTTTGGTGGTGATGATAACTTGAGCAAGAAGTTTGTCGATGATATGCAGAAAGAATTTGAGATGTCTATGACCTGTGAGATGAAATTTTTCTTAGGTTTACATAGATTTCACAGACTAGAAAAGGTATATTCATATCTCAAACTAAGTATGTGAAGGAATTACTGAAGAAGTTTGGGTTAGATGACTCCAAACCTGTTAGAACTCCTATGGTGATTGGCTGTAAATTGTCTAAGAATGATGAATCTCCTAAAGCTAATTAGAGTTTACACAGATCTATAGTTGGTGGATTGCTATATCTTACTCAGACTAGACAAAACATTATGCATGTTATGTGTATGGCTGCTAGATATCAAGTTGATCCGAAAGAGAGTCATGTAATTGCTATGAAGAGGATATTCAGATATCTAAAGAGAATCATGGACTATGGTTTATGGTATCCGAAGAATGACGATTTCATGCTATGTGCCTACACTAATGCTGATTGGGATGGTGATGTTGATCACCAAAAGATCACTACTAGTGGAGCATTCTTTTTGGGTAAGAAGTTAGTTTCATGGGATAGCAAGAAACAAGATTTAGTGTCCTTATCTATTGCCAAAGCTTAGTACATTGTTGATACTAGTAATTGCACTTAGGTAGTTTGGATGAAGCAAATGTTAAAAGATATCAGAGTTATTTATGATGAGCCTACTGTTATATACTGTGATAATTCCAGTGCTATTAACATGTCAAAGAATCCAATGCAACATTCAAATACTAAACATGTGTCAATCAAATATCACTACTTGAGAGAGAAAGTCAGTGAAGAGAAGGTGAAGCTGGAGTATGTATCTACAAAGGAACAAATAACTAATATTTTCACTAAACCTTTGCCTACATATTCATTTGTCTATTTGAGAGACAAGTTAGGGGTATCCACCCCTCCTGATGAGAACTAGATGCATTGAGTTGCATAAATATGGTGGATTTTAAAGCTTTATCTTTTTATCTAGATTGGTGAGTTGGTGTTGCTCCCCGGTGGAGTAGCTTATTGATCTGGTTATGTATTTCAGGGGGAGAGAGATTCACGTCTCTGTTTTTTGGGGAGAGTTTGGCTATCTATTTTGAGATCTTTGGCATTGTTTTCAAAGAGGGAGAGAGAGATCATGTGAAAAAATGCTTTATATATCTTGATCTTAGGGGGAGTCTGCTGGAGGTTGTTGGAGATATCTTCTTTCTTTGCATTGATTGTTTTTCACATTCATATGTTTCCATCAATTCCAAAGGGGGAGATTGTTGGATATTGTTGGTCATTGTTGCTGCTAGGATATGTTGTTGTCATTGATGTCAACATATTCTCATGCATTGTTGATTGGGAAGATCTTATGATCCGGTTTGTTGTTTTGTTTTGTTGATCACTGTTTTGTAGAATTAGGTATATCCTTCGGTATATTATATTGTGAACAAATCTTGTGTTGAACTTTTGGGATATTGCTTGGGATGGTCTTGTGTATCTTCATTTCAGATGGATTGTGATTTGGTGCTCCGCAAGTTATCTTTCTTTGTGATAGTTGTCGATTGGTTGTGTTCTTGAGCTTTCTGTAGTCACATAAATCTGTCCACTTAATTAAATGAATATTTAGTATTTATTTGATTATTTAACCATCAATCAATAATTAATTAGATTTAAAATTTAATTAATTCATCTTAACCCTCTTCTTCTATTAATTAAATAAATTATTCAATTTAATTCACTTAACCAAATTCAAACCATTAATTAAATAAATAAATCATATTTGTTTAATTAAATCTTCTCTCACATTTAAATAAATTAATATTTATTTAAATCCCCCATAATCCCATCTCTCACATTTAAATAAGTCAACATTTATTTAAATCACCTTTATCCTCCACCCACTTGCATTTTCCTACAAATGCAAGTTGCACAACTATTTTAAATAGAAATTATTTATTTAAAATTCTATTTATCCTCACCCACTTGAAACCTTTAATGGTTTCCCTTAAAGTCTTCAAACTTAATGGCTTCCTTCTAGAGTCTTCTCAAGCCTTTAATGGTTTCCCTTAAAGTCTTCAAACTTAATGGCTTCCTTCCAGAGTCTTATCAAGCCTTTAATGATTTCCCTCAAAGTCTTCAAGCATTTAATGTTTTATCTTCCTTTTTCTCATGTAAATAAATTAAGATTTATTTAAATAAAATCCAAAATTCACATTCACATTTAAATAAATTAATATTTATTTAAATATCTATCCAAATACAAATTACACCGTTTAATTGAAATAAATGATTTTATTTCAATTGAAAATCCCAAAATTCCTCCCACTTGCATTCTCCCACAAAATCCACTTGCATGCCTAAATCCCTTCTAGATTCTTCTAACTCCTTCTAATTAGCCTAATCCTATCCTAATCATTGTCACATTCCTAAATAAAAGGAAGCCACTTCTCAAAAACCTCCAAAGTCTTCAATAACCATTAAAGGCTTTATGTCTTCAAATGGTTAACCTCTAAAGTCTTCCAAACCATTAAACACTCTTACATAACCATTTATGGTTAACTCACATTTTACCTTTGGTTAGAGACTTTCCTCTAACTTAACCATCCTTTTGACTCATGGGTCTCTTCAAAACATTTATATCTTTGACTAAGGTAACCATTTAACCCTTGCACATTCATTTATCCCTTGGATAAAAAGAATATCCATTAACCTAACCCTAACCCAACCCCCCTGGGTAACCATCATGTCCCCTCAAGCATTTAATGCTCCTTATCTCTCCTCTCAAGCCTCCTCATGGTGACACTTGTCAACATGGGACTGGGTTGAAAGTCTCATATAGATTGAATATCTTTCAATCCTAACCCTTGTTAAGATTTCTCAATCTTAACCCTTCATTTCCCCATTTCTTCTATAAATAGAACCCTTCTCCTCAAGCAAAGAAGAAAGCATTAGAGTATTGTTGTTATATTGGTATTAGCATAGAGCTTTTTCATAGCATCACTATCTACACTTGCATAGCATTTGCTTATCATATTCAACCATCTTGAATCTCCATATGGCATCCATGGCTAGTGTTAAAAGCTGAGAGCTACACTCATGTGGAACTTGGAGAGGAGAGGAACAAGGGAGGAGCAACTATGAGCATCTTGATTAGCATTTGGAGGAGTATAATTTATCTATTCTATGTTTGTATGCTTTCTATTTCATGCTTAATATCTCTCTTGATATGCCTCTTTAGGATAATCTTTTGTTGCTAACACTAACGTTTGTTTCTTGTGCTCTTGTGTGTGTTGTCATCGAACAAATTTTCTAATCCTTTTTGCAGAGCATCACTTTCAAATGTTGATCGATGAAGATTTGATAAGTGGTGTTGGTGCAGTTGTTCCTGATAATTCTAATGTGTTTGGTGGTGTTTCCTAGACGTGTTCTATTTGTTTTGGCAATCCACATTAATTGTTGTGTGAGTTTTTGATGGTTTAGACTATGAACCGATGATGATTTCCATGTTATGTGGTTTTCCTGGTGGAGTAGCGTGTTGCGGTTAATCTTGGAGTGATTTCCGATGACATTGTGCATTTGGGAATTTGTTTTAGGACCATGTTATGCTATGCAAATCATTATATTGGTCTGGTGGTCGATCTTTGTATCGTGTGATGTAATTTTGTAATTGAGGGTTGAGGGTTTAGTTGACCTTGTTATCAAGGTTGATGATTTGTATATATAGGTGATATATTCATGCAATTTAGGTGTCGATGTTAAGTCTGTATTATCAGAGAGAGGTTTATGTGTGAACAAGTGATTTATCCTTCGGTGTTAAGTTTGAGGAGAGATTGGTGTTGTAGAGCAAACATCTGTGCTTAACTGAAACTGTAATCAGGCATTTGGAGATGCTATTCTTTCAGTTCATTTCTTCTGGATTGTACTCTAAATCTTATTGTAAGTCAGTGAGACTTCCCTGAGGGTTGTAGCCTTCCGGGCCATTATCATTTGAGTGGTGAGCTTTAGGCATTGTGCCTAAATGCAAGTGCATTCCTCGTTGTAATATTGTCACATACTACTGTAGAGTATCATTTTACTATGGGTAGGTACACACCATGGTTTTTCCCTTATCTGGGTTTTCCACGTCAAAATCTCGGTGTTGTGTGTCGTGCTTTCAATTTGCTTAGCTGTCTTATTACTGTAGTTTATCAGACCCGTGTTTTGTGTTTAAGTTTGGTATTTCGATGAAGATTGATTCACCCCCCCTCTCAGTCTTCCTTCCTGGCTGTTGCTAACAGTTGTGTGATCTCCCTTTGGTGTCTTTTATAGTGATCATTCATTGTTTCCTGCAATGGTGTTTTGGGTGGTCAACCTCTACATTGGTGTGGTGGATTCCCTCATGGTTTGCAACATTTTTCATGACTAGTTTTTTGGGCTCCCTTGCCATTTTTCTTGTTTCCAATGACATCATCTATCTCACATGTTTAGATTGACTTCAATGGGGTCGTACATGCATGTGTTCTTATTGTCATGCTTGGTTGCTTTTTGGCAACATTGTATTGGTTTGGACACCAATTTTTACTAATAAACAACAATCCATCCTTTTCTAGCAGCCTCTTTTGGTGATTGAATGCATTGGTGATTGACTTTGTTGGTGTTAACTTTAATAAATCTTGGGAGGCTTCTAAATTGCATGGCATTTTTTTTGGTTGTGCTAGGTGTGGTTAATTTTGTTATTGGTTAGCATTGCTCTTTTTTGTTTCCTTGGCATGCATTTTGTGCTCTCTTGACCTACTAGTGACTTTGGTGGGGTTATTTTTATGTCTAACAACCTCTTCACATGCTCATGGTCTCTCATACATATTTCAACTTTTTTGGGACGTTGGTGTTTTTTTTTTGCTTTTCGAATATTCAGTGCTTTTTTATTGGCAACTCAAGATTGTTTTTTTCGCCATTACTCTAGCATTTTGAGCATCTTTTGCCTACACTTAATTGTTTGTAGACATAATAAGATAATGTGCCACCTTTTGTGTATGTTTTTTGGGGGGATTTTGCACATTTTGTTGTGCCATATTAGTACTTGTCGTAGGCAATACTATCACATTCACTGAAGCCCAATCAATCAATTAGTTTGCACCAATCTTTTTGCTTTCAAAATAAACTTGGCTTTTGTAAAGTTGAGATTTATGTTTTTAAATTTAAGATATTATAGAAATTATCTATCTACACTATGATTGGTTTAAAAAAATTGGTTTTATAGGAGCAATTTTTTAGGAATGATAGACTTTTTAGGCATTTTAAAAAAGAAATATTTATTTTAAATATATATTTTTATTTTTTTATTATTTATAATATTGTAAATAAAATATTATTTCTATATATATATATATATATTAATAAGTTTTTTTAATCTCAAAATATAAATAATAATAAAACCACTTATAGGGATTAGATAAGTTTAAATTTTGAATTAAATAAAATTATTTTTAAAAAAAAAACCTAATTATTATATATTGTTTATAATAATAATTTATATATCTTTTTGAAATCATTCTTAATTATATGTATTTTATTGATATTCAAAATAAAGTACATAAGTTGTAGTATCATTTATCCCACATCACAAATAAACATTGTCAAAATTTACTCCAAATCGATGTCCATAGTTTGACAAAGCATCAACCAAAATTCTACTCCCGCCTACTAGCATTCTGCCCTATACACCCATTTATATAGTTTAACAGTTTAAAACACGTAAAAGTCAATCAAGTAACTACATAAACAAGTTTTAAACCAAAAAATAGTATTTTTCTTTTCATTTCTTTCTCACTACTTTCAAAGGCCCACTAAGCCATTGTTCTTTCATATCGAATCTTGCTTCTGGTTCTTCCTCCAGCCTTGCCTTCCTCTTTCCTTTGGATCGCTCTCATTCCTTTTCCCATAGGTAATGAATCAACGAATCCCAAATGATATACACTTCCACCCGATGCTCATCCTTATTCATCCCCTACACCCGATGAATAAATGACATCAACTGTTGCAGAGTCTTCTCATCTATTCCATTGGCTACCTTTTCAAGCACAAACCCTGCCCCTGAAATTGCCCTTTCCAACATCGAATGTAGACCATACAACCAATCATTTTCCAAACAACCCTTCAACACCCATTCAACATCTTCTTTACATCCAACCTCCAACCCCCATATCCCCACCATTGACACAATGTCTATATTCATCCTATACTTGTGTTTAGTCATCCAAAAATCTTCAACCAGAAGGATTTCCTTTATTTGAATAAAAATATCTTCATCAAATTTGAAAAGATTTTTCAATCTTTTCTTAGTGACTTTGCCCATAAATGCTAATTGTTGCCTTGGCATAATCAAGGAAAAGGTGGCCTCCATATTAAAATGCAGTCACCACCCATCCTCAATTGTGAGCACCAAGTGCTACCTATGTCACATCACCCTGCCATCACACCCTTTCATTAATAGCTTGTGAAAACAGTGACATACTATTCCAAGTCAAAGATTGAGCTCAAGATTACGAAAATCTTCCACCGTACTTTTCAGACCATCATCAAGAGTCACTACCCATTTTAACAACTTGCCCATCACGTCGTTCCCTAATCTCATTACATGCCCAACTTCAAATTCCTCAAAAGTTTCTAATAAATGCTTGGTAACAATTATATATTTATTCAAATTCCAAGCATGTATTTCACCCTTTTTTATTACAATAATAATAATCAAGAAATCTCCTTCAAGTTGTATTTTTGAGAAGCCTATTTTTTCTCCATTTTTAATGCTTCAATAGATGCCCAAGCCTCAACTTCATTGTTCATTCTCTCTACAAGTTTTGAAGCTCCAATTGCTATAATATTGCCTTCCCAATCTCGTGCCACAAATCCAGCTCCTAACAATTCTGGGTTACCCTGTGAGGCCCCATCAATGTTATTTTTATACCATCCTTCCCTCGGCTTAGACCACTCCACCATCTTCACCTTCTTAGATTTTGGATTAGCCCAAGCAAGTGCCCCATTAACAAGCCAATTTTTTAATCATTTTCATATATACAAAAATTTAATAATCTTTTAATCATAAATTTACATATTTTTTATTAAGTCATTCAAAAAATGTGTATTTTCACTTTTATAATTGTAGTGTCGTAAATTGTACACCCTTGCTAGGGTGGTACAATTTCACACTTAGGTTAGCACCCGCCTTAGTGTGTCTTGCATCTTGCATTTCTAATTTCCCTTTAAGCATTTAATTAATTAATTTAATTAATTCTAAAGTCATATTTCATCACTTCATACATTATAAAATTGGGCCCTTTACCCTAAGTGTGCCCCTTTTTATTTTATTCCTCCAATAAATTATTTAATCATAAACCCTAATTATGTCCTATTTCAATCTTTAAGGCCCAATTTCGCATATCAAAACACCTCGAAATCAGCCGTAACTTTGGGATTCGCTCTAATATCATCATATCTAACGGTCCTGAAAATTTGGTGAAAAGTTGATCGGACCGTGGCGGGAGTGCACATGGTCCTCGACTTTTTCCCCGAAATTTCGGGAGCACAATTCTATGATGTTATAATTCTTAACCCCAAAATATTGGTGGGAAATTCAATTCTAGGTCGGCCTAAAGGCAAAATTAAGTCGAAATTAAGATCTAGGGTTTCATACATAAGTGCTCTATTTCTTCATTTGAAGGGAACTAAGAACTATCTATCAGATCTATCTAAGAATCTAAGAGCAGATTTTTGGAGCACAAGGAGCCTTCTATGTATTGAAAGAGAAGCCTATGTGGAGTCTTCAACAATATTTAACAACATTTCATCAAGCATTCATCATCAATTAGGAGCCTTGAATACATTGAAGAGTAATAGGAGATCTAGTGGCAATATCTCTCCCTTGGGGATTTGTATGTGTAGACGTATAAAAATGACCATATTCCTAAATGAATATTTTATGTTCATTTCTATGTTTAATTAAATCCAATTTAATTAAATTATCCACATTCCTCTATTTAATTAAGTAAATTACTCAATTAAATTCACTATACCATTTAATAGGATAATTCATTTTATTCAATTAAAGCCCCTATCCACTTTTTAATTAAATTAAAATTTAATTAAAATAGTTATCATAAATTAAATAAATCTAATTCATTTAATTGCAACCAAATTGAAATAAAGCAATCTATTTTAATAAAACCTATTTTCCCTCACCCACTTGCAAAATCCTACACCTCCCACTTGCATACATAACCCTCTTTCTAACCTCTTCTAGATTCTTCTAATCCTAATCAATTAAACCAAAACCCATCCATTATCCCTTTCCCCTAAATTTGAGGAGGTCACTTCTCAAATTTGGAGTAAAGTCTTCAAAATGCATTAAAGCCTTTATCTAACTTGTTGAATGCCCCCAAATTTGGAAGGACTCTTACAAAGTTATCCACAAAGTCTTCATAACCATTAATGGTTAACTCAAACCCTCTTACATGGTTAAAGAATTTCCATAAACTCAACCTCCATCTAACCCAAGGGTCTCATCAAGCATTTATTGCTTTGACCATAGTTATCTCTTTAACCTTTCCACAAGAGTTTATCCTTTGGGTAAAAGCTTTATCCAATGGATAACCTTAACCTAACCTTAACCTTAACCCCTAGGGTAACCATAAGGTCTTCTCAAGCATTTAATGCTTCTTACACCTCCTCTCAACCAATATTATGTTGACAATTGTCACCATTTCATTGGTGCAAATTGCAAACATGGATTGATAACTTTCAATCCTGACCCTTGATTAAGCCTTTCAATCCTAGCCATCCATTGCCCTATTTTTGCTGTAAATAGAGCTCTCATTCCTCCATTTTTCAAGATCCAAGACTTTAGCATCTCACTTATACTCAAATCCATTCAAGCTTTCATATTTTATATACTCATCATTTAGCTTCTCTTTTAAATCAGGAATTAATCTAAATATGCTAATTTAGAGTATGTTCCTTATCATATAGCTTAAATCATGAACTAATATAGTATGCTAGGATAGTTTTGTTTACTAACCTTGTCATCTTATAGTTAGTTTATTGCATTTGTAGCATCATGCATAGCTTAGGATGCATCTCATATTAAATCAACAAAAAACATCCCTCGTTCTTGCATTTGCCATCCCTAAACCATTTTGCTCAGTGATCTGAAAGCAAAAACATTGGTTTGAGGGACCGTGCAAGGTAGAGAACCATGGAACCAACCTTGGGAAGCTGAGTTATACTTCATGACTCCATAGCTTGCACCAAGAAGACCCGTGGGTGTGTGAGCAAGGCTCCATAGAGCTCCATTTTCCACATTTTGAGTTCTATCGTCCCACTTTTCCCACATACAGTATGATTTCATGTTATTTTCATGTCTTTGTATGAGCTTCTTTACATAAATTTGCACATTTACCTTCATGATTTAGATCATTTAACATGTTTGGTTTGAATCATTTCCATTTGCATTCACATTTACATTTAGGGTTTACTCTCATGCGTAGGGTAGCTCTAGTTTCTTATCATTTAGGATCTTGCATGCACACAAGGTTCTAGCACACACATTTTCAGTACATTATCAACTTTTTGTGGAGGTGGAAATCACCAACACAGGGGTTTGACTAAGGCAAAACCCTATATAGCCACCCAAACCTTCCCTTTTCAGTTGCAGGTGCAGGAACAGGTACCCGAAGACAATTTTGGATCAGGAAAAAAGAATCAACACCACCCACAAGTCTCAAAAGTGCAAAAAATTGTCAAGGACATGGGCATGGTGCCCTAGTCCTACCCAGAACAGTGGCGTGGTGCCATGGTCCCTCCACTTTCAAGTGAATTTTAATAGGTTGCAGCCTTAGGACCTTCAGATTTTAGCCTTTCAGTTGCAACTCTCTGTCAGATTCTCAGGGATAGTGGCGTGGCACCCTGGTCCTGGTCAATTTGGCTTAGTTTGAAGCATCAGGTACACATCCAAAATCCTCCCTCTTTCATGCTTTCAGTATATCAGTTTCAGATCTGCAAGTTTATTCAATTTCAAGTTCATTTGTGCTTCATTCTTTATCTCCTAGTCTAGTTGATCATTCAAACCCTAGTTTTTCTCATCATTTGCAACAAGAGGAATAGAAACCCTAAGAGATAATGCTTGGCTCTCTCTTTCTCACAAGAAGTAGCCCAAGTGAGCTATCTCCCTAGGCTCTTTCGTATTCCTAATGTGTTGGCAAAAGTGGGATTAGGTCCTAGTCACCCGATCTCACTTTTTCCGCCTCCACAATAATTATCAATAGTTAATTTATTAAGACCAATAAGAATTAATATTACATAAATATACACTATAAATTAATAATTAAATTTTAGATTAATTTTATTATTATAATTATAATTATATAGATTTTTTAAATTAAATTAGGATTATGCTATTAAGAAAATAATATATTTTCATTATAAATTTGTATTAAATTATAATTATTTATATTAATTTATTAATGTATAAGTATTTTTTTTGGTAGGTAATAGGCCGAAGCCGTAGTATTTTGTATTAATGTATATATATATATATATATATATATATATATATAACAGTTGAAGTGTTATATATATTAATATTGAAATAGATTTACAAAATATTGCCATTGCAGCTGATGAGAGAAGTTTGTGAAAATGTTATAGTTAATATTACATAAATATAGTTATACGAATATAATTTTAAAATAACAATGATTCAAAATTATAATAATTAAAAATTAAAATAAATATTTTTATTACAATTCAAAATTATAATAATTAAAAAATAGAATAAATATTTTTATTTCAATACTACCACGACAAGTACTCGCCACTATGTGGTACTTGTTTTGTACATGCATTGTATCATAAAGTGCTACGAGAGGTTGTGTAGTGCCTTTTGTTTTGCCATCACACCTTTTTCAAGTGAGTGTCCCTCCACAATGACATTGAATCCTAGTGGTTCTTGTCCCATAGGTGCATGCATTGATTACATACCCTCAGTTGCATGTACTTTCTTGTGCATATTTATATTCTCCTTCATGCACTTCTTGGTGACTCACAATTTCGATGGACCTATCATCTCTCTCCCTTGTCAACATTGTTGGGGGAGGGGGTTCTACTCTTGGTGCTAATACTTCCTTGGTCTTGCTTTGGAGTGATGCATAAAGTATTTGTTCCTATGTACTAGTCAAATGTAGTGGCTATATTTTGGTGAGTTGAAGCTTTTACCATATAGACACTCTTTCATTTCCAATTTTGTGGAGGCAACCTTCTATTTTCGGTTGATCAATGTTCTTTAGACTATTTTCACCTATTTTTTTCGACTAGCAGTTTACTCTTGCATGGTTGAGTAGTGTCATTGGGCTAACTAATGCAGATTCATTTGCCATCTATATCTTTGACTGATAGATATTTTTTTGTTTTCCATCTAATCATTGTTTGAGTAGTGTCATTTGCAACACTCATGCAGATTCTTGTCTTTTTGATCATGATCATCATCTTGGTTTTAGAGAAGGTTCTTCATTCAACACTATAGCAGTTATCATTCTACAATTGTTTGCAACTTCTTTGTGCTTCGAGGATGTTCTTCATGTTCTTGTTCTTGTGGGACATTTTCTTGGAGCCTTCTTAGTCCTTCATTCTCCTTTTCTCTATTTTGGAGATGAGTTTTCTCCCACTGGGTTTTTCTCCTTTTCTCCAATTGTGAGAGATTTTGTTTTGTACATGGGTACCTCATTAGGCCTTTTATTGCTGGGAACCATTTTTGCATGTTTCATGCATTCACATCTAGAGATTTTAGCTTCTCCCTAAGTTGCACTTAAGTGGGGGTGTAGAAAAATTAGTACTTTAGGACTTAAGCTTACTTAGGTCATGTTACTTTTGGTGTCTCGAGTCATGTGATGAGGACACATTCATGATCTGGTCTTATCTTCACCTAGGGTTTCTCTAAGGTTTCTTTTTGTTTAGTTTGTAGGTTTTCTTTATAAGCATTAATTGTAACATTATTATTCATCTTATTGCATAAACAATATGATTCATTTTTTTGGATCAATTGTCTTTTGGCCTTCATAGTCTTGTTATCTCTCTTGTTTTGTGATAGGTGTTTGATTGTAGGTGATCTTTGGGAGTTGTGGTGTCGAGGCATCAACTCCAATAGTATTTAGTAGGTAAAGACATCTTGAAAAGATCAATGCCATGTGTTGTTTCATTTAGATGGACTATCAAGGTTCTTGTATTGACATATTTGTCAAAGACTTCTTTTTTCTTTTATATATCTACATGGTTTCTCTAGTCAAGGTTTTCCATGTTTGGTGTATTGTGAAGCTAAATGAATCCATGTACATGGGCAAACAATTGATGTTGTCATTTATATATACTAACAATATGTTTTATAGAGGAGCTTATCTATTACTTCTTCACAAAAGATTGAAACCACTAATGAAAACATGTGGATGTTGTATGTGGGTTATTAATTATGTTATCTATGTGTTATTTGTTATTGGAGTTGATGCCTCAACCCACAACTCCCAAATAAGGATACCATGTTGCTATGTTGCTATTTAGTATTGCCATTTAGTATCTACAACACTTATTGTGAACAAGAGAGTGGGCCATCAATATTTGATTGATCATATTTGAAAGCTCTTTGTGACAATTCTTCCAATATGAGCATGTCCTTCTCAAGGAAGAGCCAAAATGCATTAGTTGTTTAGCCAATTGAATGTCAAGCAATTATTGTACATGGAGATGAAGAATATCAATAGTGCTAGTATACAATCCTCAATATTTTATTCATTTATAATTAGAAAGGTTTCTAATATGTTTTTCATTTTTAGGTTGATCCTAACAAGTCATAGATCTATTTTTTCTTACCACCATATATTCATTTTCAACATGAATGGTATGAAGCATGTTTGAAATGTTTGTACTTACAGTATTGAAGAGTTGTGTTAGCGAGTCAACAACTATTTCGATGAATTTGTAGAATGGGTCATATTTGATCTCATACTACAATGTGGCCCACACACAACTTCTACTTGCTTAGAAATCATAATGGTTTCCTTGTGTATGGAATCTTAGAACCATTAAGACATCCAAGTTTTCAATTTTATGTGGAAGATATTTTGCTATTATTTTAATATCTCATGGAACACTAGTTGTGTGACCACTATTTTTGTATTGCACCCCAAGAGTATAGGTCACTTGCACTATTAGGTTTATTCATTCTATGAGCATCTCTTCCAGTTAGGTTATATTTTTTAACCCATCTAGTTGTTTCCTTGGGTCCACCTAATTAGATGTTAAGCATCAATCCATGTCTTTCTCATGAAAGTATTTAATAACACACATCCCAACTAATGATAATGTATCCAAAGCTTAGGGGAAAGCACACTATGGAATCGTCTAACCATCCATATGTCTCCAAAATGCAAGCATCAAATGAGACTAATAGAAGCTCTCGTGAGCATAACAATTAGACTAATATTAGCTCCTTTCGAGCAACCACACTAGAAACCTCCTATGGAAGACCAAGAATCATAACTTATAAATCCACTTTTTTAGAAACCACTAGCACGCTAGAAGCCAACTATGGAAGATCAAGAGTCACAAATTAGAATTCCTTGATAGATGTCTCTTTGGGATTTAACTTGGGCCTATGCAATGAGAACTCAATGGTTCAACCAAATAAAATCAACCCATTGAACATATCATTTGAATTTTATTTCATTTATGAATAAGTGCATATGATTCTATCAAGATATAAATATACACGTAGATGGGTGGACACAAGGTCACATGCCATAATTCACATGGGTAGTGCTCGAAAAGCAATTAAAACAAAAATAAATAGTTGCTAAGTGGCAAGAGCAACACCATTGAGAGGCAGCGGAACGTCCCAATCGTCTGATTTAAATTATATATATTTTTTTAAATTAAAAATTGATTTAAAAATATATTAGTAATATAAATATAAATTAAAGACATTAGATTTTCACAGTCCATAACAATAGTCACAAACACTTTGTAGTTTTAACTATTTGATCCGTTTTGTTTAAATCACACTCCCTAATGCATCATCAAAATAATAGAAATCCTATTTTTCATCTAAACTTATCCATGGCTGAGTTAGGAGGTGCATAATGGCAGAAGTAAATTTAATTCCCCATAAAACATCATTATTTGTCTGCACTAAAACTGTTGGAAGAGCAGTGTCCAACTGCCACACGTCAAAATACGATTTGCCAAAAAAGTAGTAGCACCAGCCTCACTGGATAGGGCTACCAATCTCGCGTTTAATGTTTTTGACATTGTAATGAAATGATTGGACCAAAACCAGGTGTTTCAAGTATTTCAACAATTTAAAATAAGCTGCGCCTTCCATGTGGATGATTTCCGATTCCATGAGGAGGGTTTTAGTTATGAAAATTTGGGGATTGCAATAAACTTGCTTTCTTTTGCTGACGCTCAGATATCTGGTCCTGAATACGGATAAGTGAGGGTTGTTCGCTGCCTCAATTTGACACAAAGATATGTATCAATTTTCCGGTAAGCCATCTCACAGATTTGATTGTTTGTTTGTCGGAGTTCATCAGAATTCCAAAACGTATATCTCGTCTAGTTTTTGTTTTTAGCCCCTCTCCGATTCAAGTGTCTAGATTGAATTATGAGGTTTTTGCTCTTTTTGATATTCTGGTCTAACTTCTAGACTTCCTCGTTATGGTAGTCTCTCGAAGTTAGTTGATTTATTGTGAAATTTTCATAAATGTCAAAGAACGAATTCTGTATGAGAAAGATCTTCGTTTGATTAATTTAACTAAATTTTTACCTGTGGAAATTTCGAAGATCGAATTTGTCTGGTCTAACTTCTGTGCCCTTTTAATTGATAGGGCATAGGGGTTAAATAAATATAAGTAAAGTTGTAACTGTGGAAATCTCAAAGATCGAATACGTATGAGAATTGTTCCGTTTTCAATAGAAAAATCCCCTTCGTGTAATAGGATCTAGATTATAGAAGATTAATGTAGGAAAATGTTTAATCTGTGAAAATATTAAAGATCAAAGTATGTACGAGAATTGTTCAATTCAATAAAAGTGTCAGCCCCTTCTGACATAAGTTCATTCGTGTTATAGCGTCTTGAAGTTGGAAGACAAATGTAAGAAATTTTTTATCTGTGAAATTCGCATAGATCAGATTTTGAGACTTATTTTACTTGATTGAAAATAAGAGCTATAACAAAGATTGAACTGTGAGAACTATTTTTCAGTCTATAACAGATAACAACCATTAAGTTTTAAAAAATTGAATTTCAGCGTTGTGTTTTTAAATTTTTATTTATTTCTTAAACATGTTAAATGAAGGTTCTATTAGTGCCCTCTCCCAGTAAAGGAAAATTGCATATGACAACCACCGGAAAAAAAGTGGAAGAAGCCGAGATATTCGAAAGGTTACAAAAACGAGGCACCTGTCTTGCTTGAAAGAGAACTTAAAAAAACTACAAAAAACTTCCACAATCTTACGAAGAAATCCTCACATAGGCCAGCTCAGCTAGAGCTACCCAGAGCCTCATCATCCGTAGGAATCTTCTCGATGAAATCAAGGTCTTCATTCTAATCTGTTGTAAACCATGATTAATCTTAATCCGCTTATGCTAAAATCTTGAGTGAGATTTAAAGTTGGGAAAAATGATTTCTTTCGCTTGAGTGGAATCTTTTGCCAACACTTGCCTTAAGTTCCATTCATCCAGATCATCACTAAACTTGGCAGTTGGCAGAGAATAAAGATTGGTCTACCTCAGTGTTAGCCAGCATATCAGCGACCATATTGTATACCCAATAGAAATGACTAAAAACAATCAAATCAAAATAGCTACACTGAAGGTAAAACAATGGTGATCTGCTGATCACAACCAAAATAATTATGCAAAAGCTCAAATTGCCTTGGTGAAATGGGAGGCAGGGCATCTATTATATAGATAATCTGAAGAGAGGTGACATTATGCCACCACCAATAATACAACTGCAATTATAAATTCATACAAATAATGGACTGCTACACCGATGGGCATTATTGCTGTCATACACAAGTGCCAGGTTTCATCTAAGATGTTGTTCAATCTCCGGTCTTGTAATAGTTTTTCAAACCATTGATCACTAAAAGGGACCCCCTTCAACCTCCAACATTTGGAAACTAGATGCAGTAGCCAATTTGATCTTTTCTAGAGCAGCCAAAGCTTCTGCTTCACTATTAGATTTGGAACCTAAAAAGAAGGAAGCCCCTTTAACAAATAAACTAGAAGACGAGCAAAACACTGCACCCGTTCTGGCCAGGCCTGAGTTACCTCCAGCTGCACCATCGAAATTCATTTTATAACAATCAATTTTAGGCAGTATCCAAGAGGGTAAATTCAGCTTAGAGATTTTGTTGATAACTCCTTTAATAGGAGAAAATTTGGTTTGATGTTAGATGAATGCATCATAAATTTTTTTCTGTAGAAATCTCAAAAATGTAATAACAGGAATTGTTTTATTTGATCAAGAATGATGCCTTCTGCTTTAGTTGTATGTAATTTTTTTTTCTAAAGAAAGTTGCTTTCTTTTTCTGAAAAAATCTTAAAAATTTAATAAGAGGAATTGTTTGATTTGATCAAGAGTGATGGCTTCAGCTTTAGTTCTATAGAAATGTTTGTTTATATTAATATAAGAAACTTGTTTTTTTTTTTTTTAAATTTCGAAATTTCGGTTTTTGTTAGTAAGTGTTAATTTTTTTTTTTTATCGGTAATTGGCCGAAGCCTGAATAGCTTTTGACTGGAGCTATGAACCAGTGGGGACACAGTAGGGGGCCCCATCCCCATTACATATCTTTGAATTATTATTATTATTAATATTATTATGTTTGATTAGATTGACCCAAGACCTTCCCCATCCTATGGAAGGCCAAGAGTCACAACTTAGAATCCCACTTCAGATGTCCCTATTGGGAATTGAACTTGGGTCTCCACAGTGAGAACCCAGTGTTTTAACCAATTAAGCTCAACCCCTTGGACGTTAGTAAGTGTTAATTATTTTTGAGAATAAATTTGAAATATTCTGTGCTGCATGTCTTGGTACATTCCTTGTTTTCTTTTGAACATAGTAGACCTAACTTCTAGACCTTTTCTCAAATTACAGAGTCTTGAAGTTAGATCGATGTTCAGACCAAAGTTCCAAAATGATGACCTCTGGAAATCTCAAAGATTTAATTTTTAGAATTGTTTTATTCAATTAAGATGAGTGATGTCTGTTCACATTTCTGGAAAAATCTGGGCTATTGAAACATTATCATTTTATGTAGGTCTAAATTTGAACTTAGGTGCTACATTCTGGACAAATTAGATCCAATTTCAGTGTTTAGAAATTACATAAATGTACCAAAATATTTACCTGTAGGAATCTCAAATATCTTATCACAAGAATTCTTTTATTTCTTTGAGGACATTGGTCTATGTTTAAATTTCAGGAACAACTGGTTTTACAAGGGAGTGTTTTTTTAATGGAGTTGAAACATGGGCTTAGATGCTGCATATTCTTTGGTAATTTTGAGGGTGATTTGTATAATAATGATTTCCCTGATCTTGGTGTCGAGCGAAGCATTATTCTTCCTACTGTTAAGTTTCTGTTCCTGGATTTACTTTGGATGAGTAAGATGGTGTTTGTTAGAAATTGTCTAAAATTTGGTTCAATATTTGACAAACTTAGCTATTTTGATGTTAAACAGAATGAACTCTTGGGCACAAACTGATGTTTGTTGTAGTTCAATAACGATCTGTTTCATGGGTTAAAGATGTTTGTTGGGAATTTATTTGTTACTTTGAGTTAAAGATCTGATAGGGTTTGTTTTTGCTGCAGAGGTGCTGAGGAAAGGATGATATTTACTTATGTATCAAGGTACATCAACTGAAACATATTCTGTCAGATTCTTCTGGAATCAATATTATTTGGGATTTTTTCTCTGCCGACTTAGTGAATATGCTTTTTGAAAACATAAGGATCCCTGCATGAAATATTAATATATCCAGTTCTGATCAAATTTGGAGTAGCATCTAATAGGAAATTCTTCTTGCTGGATACGTGGTGCTATGCAATAATTTTTACTCTAAAGAGGTCTTTTACCAATTCAATGAATCTTGATTTCATTCAGAACCTTTGGCTCCCAAAATTTGTATTAAAACTGAAGCAGGGTGCCGAAATTGAGACAATCAACAACTCTGGGCCGTCAAGTAACTATTATGGAAACACAGATAGCTGTAAGTCTTCTGGAGTAGAGTGTGGCATCTGGGAACAATTCTGGCGGCGATGGGAATTTAAGAAAGTTATCGTTCCTAAGCCAGAAACTTGTGGCAATTTGAAAAAAACAGAGCCTAGTAAGCGTCCCAAAGAGGGGATTGGTGACTGGCATCTTCCCTGGGAACAGTTCTGGCAGAGACAGGAATTTGGAAAAGCTATTATGCGTAGGCCAGAACAACGTGTCAATTTAAAAAAGCCAGAGCCTAGCAATTGTATGAAAGAGGAGGGATTTGGCGTTTGGTACCTTTCTTGGCCGGTAAATTCGTTTGCAACCACAAGCATCATTAGACCAAGAAATAATAGCATTAACTGTAATGGAAAATCAGAGATCAGGAAGTCTCAACAGAATAGGTGTCGGACCTTCAAGCTTGGTATTTGGGAGGTTCCCTGGTGGATAAATAAAAATGAAGTGGTAAGCATCTCCAGTGCCAAAAAAAATAATTCTAATGGAAGAGTATATAACAAGAGCCGACAGGTTTGGTTTCCTTTTGGGGGGATAAATCAAGCTGACATAGCAAGCATCCACAGATCAAAGAATAAGAACAATGCTAGAAAAATAGAGAACAGTAAGCTTCCAAGTAATAAGTCTTGGTTTGACAAGTTAAGTGTTTGGGATCTATTCCAGTCAATAAATCGAACTGAAACATCAAGCACCCCTAAATCATTTAATAATAAAAATACTGTAAAAATAGAAAACAAGGGCCAACAGGATAGGTCCCATTGGGTAGTTTTGAGGTGGATAAATCAAACTGAAACGGCAGCTATCCCTAGATCAGAAAAGAAGAGAAATGACAGAACCACAGAGAACAGAAAGTATCTAAAGGATAGGTCTCTGCAAGATAGCTTTGGTGTTTGGGAACTTTTCTGGCAGAAAAATGACACTGAAAAAGCAAGGTTTTTCAAACCAAATTGGAATGATGGAAAAATGGGGAACATCAAGCCAGTGCCAGACAGGTCTTCCCAGGGCAGAATTGGCGTTTGGGAACTTTTCTCGCAAATGTATCGGAGGGAAAGAGAAGTCATCCCTAAATCAGAAAAGGTTGGCAATAAAGAAAAATTAGAGACCATGAAGCCTCTGAGTGACAGGTTTAGTGTCTGGAAAGCTTTTTGGCAGATAAATCAAAATGGAACTGCGAGCATCTCTGGACTAGAAAAAAATGGCAATGAATTAATAGAGAACAATAAACCTCTACAGGATCTGTTAATAATTTGGGAAAATGTTCAACAAATAAAACTTCCATGGAATGCTAAACACGGTGAACAAGCCACAAATACTGAAACAAATGAGCTTGAATTTGAAACACTGGAATCTGGATGTACTATTCCTAAATTCACCCCTTACATGGCCACCGTACCTTGGCATACAGGTCCTAGGGCTTTTCTTTCTCAGATGTTTCCTCGGTATGGTAATTATTGTGGACCAAACTGGTCCAGTGGGAAAGATCAAGGTGGTCTTCTGTGGGATAAAAAACCGATTGATTGGCTAGACTATTGCTGTTACTGTCATGATATTGGCTATGATACACATGATCAAGCTGACATGTTGAAAGCAGATATCACTTTTCTTGAGTGCTTGGAAAAATCTTGGGGGTCAAATAATAAGATTTCTCGTGCAGCTGAAGCTTACAGATCAATGTGTATAACAGGTATTTCTTCCAGCTATTGGCTATTCTTTCCATTACATTATAAAATGCAGCTAACAACAAAACCATGTAATTTCCTGACTGGCTAGAGATGTTTGGATCTTGAAACAGGTCTTCAGACAGTACTTATACCCTACCGGAAGCAGCTTTTAAATCAAATGCATGCAAAACGTGTTTTGGCCCTTAAAGTTAATGGCCTGGATAGGCAACGTCAGTGAATGCTATTGAGGGGGCAATTTCCCTGGCTGATAATTTTTGAAGAAGAAATTGTTGTCAAGGCACTCCCTTTTCATTCGATGCTGATGATTTTCATGTAGCATACGAGTAGCAGCTATGTGAAGGAAGGGAATTCTCAGACCGTTCACTGACTGTATTCAAAGAAGTGCTAAACAGCTGTTAGTGGACCTGTCCCTTTGGATGAAATGTCAGTGGAAGCAGAAAGAATACAAAAGCTTTATCTTGGAAAAGAAAAAGCTACATGATGTTTTTCTTCTTCGAAATGTTTCATGTTATTTCAAAGTTGTATTGTTAGCTCTGTATTGTGTAATTTTCATTTCCGTTTTGTGGTTGCATTTTAATGATACTTAATCTGAGCAGTATTGAAATCTGAAGAGGATAAGTTCTTTGAATACAGGCATAAATATAATGGCTGGGATTCTTTGTACAGGTGAAAAGGATTTAGCTGTTGAGGCTTGAGATCCTGGTTCTATTGCAGTTCATTTATGAGAACTATATTCTCAGCACGATAAACTTGTCTATATTTTTATTATGGATAGTATCCATAAAATCTTGTTCATATTGTTCCAGTATCAGTCCTATACATTTATTTTAACTGTCCTATTCTCAGTACTTTAAATTTGCTTTTCTTGTTCCATTTTGTTGATTTTCTCAATGTTTTTCATTTTGACGGCATATAGATGACAAGACAGATTTTATATTCCACCAAGTAGTTGATATAATTGGCTGTTGGAAAGTGATTGATTGGATTAGAATAATTGTTATAAATTAAAAAAAGGTGGAGCAAAGTTTGAAACTTTGAATATGAATTGCAATTCACAGGTTTAAATGTCAGCCATTACTTTCTAAGATGGAAGTCATTCATGCAGGAAAGGAGTTTTCATATAGAAAACTTCTAGATTGCGTAAAGAAAAAAGCAAAATAAAGCACTAGAATCTGTCGAATGGGTGAAACTCCAAAATCTATGGATGAAACGATAGACTGATTGTTGGCCGCCATGTTGCTCCACCCAATAATACATCTCAAATCCCTTCCTCCATGCTATAACAAGCATAACGGGTAACTCGAGCAACGTTTTTACAAAAAAAAGTTGTATTCTTCAACTTTTCTAGACATGCCAATAATATAAAACTAGAGAATTTTACGGAGTCACTTTCACTTAAAGGCAGAAAAAATAACTCAATGGTTGTAGAAGTCAAATTCATACTAGCGGAAACATCCAATTCAATATTCTTTTCATGTCTTTCGCCATTTCAAATATTCTCTCTATGAGGGCAATCCATCATTTTTGGGAAATTTTAAATGTGGTGACAAATGAGTATCTGATAGGTTTTATGCAGGCCTTTTTTATTTATAAATTCTCATTTTTGGGTTTTTTTTTTGTCTCAGGTTCCATGACCAAGGGATGTGCCCGAGAGTTGTACTTAAGGCTTATTTGTCATGGTACCCTACATCTTTTAGAATTAGATCTATAGCACCCAATTCAACATTTTTACATTTACTTGTAGTCGAGCTCATCCCTAGGAAATGCCACCTCTAGAATTGGATGTAGTAGTTTACTTGATTCAACATTTTTACATGTAAACATACAACATTTTCTAGTAGATTTGGACAGGATTATCTATTATATAAGTCCAATGATTGACCACTTGGGTTCGTCACATCTAGCCATGTTAGCTTAAACCTTGGGACATAGCTCATAAAGAATAGGAGGGTGAACTTGGATCCCTAATATATACTTAACAACACTTCAAAGCTACCTTCATTATGACATGTATGACTAGGCTTAAGTGTATAACTATATTGTCATAAGTGTGACTCCTACCTTGAGGTATTCCCATGACTACTAAAAAATGCCTGGCTTGTGGGAATAAAACTATGTGTAGTCCAAAATTCCCTATTCCCCACCATTCACCTAAAACCCTTTGGGATTTTTCTTGAAGGTCTTCTTATATCAGAGGATCATTGAAATTACTTATGCCAATGCAACCACATTATGTTCTACAATCTATTAAAAAATCCAATAGCTTTTCATCTAGACATAGAAGGTCTTTTATATTTCTTTTTTTTCTCTAGTTTAGTAAAATGCCATTGTTGATCTATTATATATAGATGATACTCAACTAAAGAAGGATTAATATACATGAACAACTACTAAAAGATTGACACATATTTGATATATTGATTGTAGCCTATATTTTCTTACCTTGTATCTTTGGAAGAGAATATTTTATGAATCTAGCAAAAGGCTATACTAAGCGAATGAAGCATAGGTATTTTTTTACTATATGACTATATATTTGGTTGCTCCTATATTGTAATGACTTGGGCATTCTTCCACCTCAACATAATGTTTCTTTCCATTGTATCTTTGGGCATCAAGGCATTATTAATAATTAAAGTTTATAATTATAATTCTCCACCATTTTGGAGATGATGTCAATCCAAGACTACAAATCATACATTCACATGTAACATTCAAGATAGATTATAGTTTCACTGCAAAATAGCTGGGGTTCTCTAGAGGGTGAGGACCATACATTGATAGCTAGCATCATAGAGATAATAATTTAGCCACAAAAGATCATGTGTAGGTGCTAGGTGCTAGACAGTTTCAAGAAAGAGTTCTTTATGTGCAATGTGAGAGATAAAAAATAGTCAAATTTGCAAGGAGACAAAAGTGAAACACTAATGGCACTATTGATCCAACTTGCAATTAGGGTGGTATAAAGAGGTGATAGTTTCACAATTTCACATTTTGTAAGGTTGAGCCAATTCCCATTCTAATTAAGGTTAATTCCCAAGTCACTTAAATTTGTTGTCCTTTGATGATCGATGATCATCCAATATTAGGTAATTCACAGTTGGACATCTTTGCAAGACTAGCATATCATTCAAACCATCATCCACAACCAACTAAAAAATAGAAGATAAACGAAGGAGTACCGCCAATGTTGGATTTGCTAGCAAGTTAGGTTAAGAAATTATTGACTAAGCAATTAAATGATAGAACTTTGTAGATGATATCACACTTTGATATGTACATGGGAATGGAGGGCCATAAAGTGGCCAAAAAATATTTTAAGACATAATTAAAAGTACGATTAAGCGTATAACCATTTTCATCTTATGTTGTGAATGTATTATTCTAACTAGCATACCTATATTTTATAAATAAAATTTATGTAGAGGACGCTTAGAGATATTAAATTTAAAAAGTCTTTACTTTTAGCATAGATTAATTTCATATGGTTAATATTTATTAAAATTTCTTCTTACCTTTTAACATAGATTAATTAATTTCATATGGTTAATATTTATTAGAATTTAGTCTTATTTTAGAATATGAAATGACTTGGATGCAAATAAATAAATAAATAGAAGTTCTTTTTAAATCGAGATTTAAAAACATAATTTTATAAATTAGAAGTTTTTTAAAATCTAGATTTAAAACAATATTTTTTTTTACATTATTAAATAATAATAATAATAATTTTCTTTTTTATTTAGATTTGTTTCTTTTAAATCTAGATTTTTTAATTTTTTTTTTGTATTTAATAAATAATAATAATAGAAAGTTGTTTTTCATTTAGATTTCATTTTTTAACTTTTTTTTTTTTTAAATGGCTATCTAGTCATAATAAATAATAATAATAACAAAAAATTTCTTTTATATTTAGATTTTAGTCTTTCACTTATTTTCAAATTATTTTAAAATTATCTACTCGTTAAAATTATAGGGATTAAAAAAAAAGGTGGGTGTCATTGTAATGTTATATATTACTTTATATAATAATCGATATGGTTTAGAATAATCTTGATAACCGATAACTATCGGGGTCGAATTAGTTAGTGAGCTCGAGCACCATCATTATTAACTAATGAACATCAACGGTGAACAAGGGATGAAGGGTCATGTCCCCGTAGGGTCATGACTCTATGTGACATAAGCCACGTAGAAGTCATGCCCCTACGTGGACATGACTCTCCATCCTTATATATGCAAAGGCGTCGACAACTTGCTGGTAATTGAAATCAATAACTGTGGCAATCTCATGACCCAACAAGTTGTCAACATTATCATAGAAGATAAATATAACAAAGTTATATAGATACACGGTGGAGGAAAACATATTCATTGCAGTGATCTCATTAAAGTCCATCCTTCCTAAATATTATCAGACTATTATCTTCTCTATCTCTGGTCCAGATTCCTTAACATGGTATCAGAGCCACGTTGGTAGAGAAATAATAAAAATAGAAACACCTCTTTTCTAAAAAATTTAGACTTGCATTCAGAATAATTCAGAACAATTATGTTGAACAGTGTTAGAGTGGAGGATAGACTTGAAGGCACATCCAACTTTGTCTCATGGAGAATTTGAATAACAACAATTCTTCAAGAACTTGAACTAGATGCATACATAGAAGAAGACACTAAGATGCCCGAAGACGAGCTAGAGAAAACAACCTAAAAAGGGCACAACAACAAGGCTAAGAAAATCATAATTGATGTTGTTAAAGATCACATTCTCCCAACCATCTCAAAACTAACTACAACTAATGATATGTTCAAGACCATTCAAAACTCATGAAATAAATAATGCAAGCAGACTGCTCACTATAAAGCAACAATTAATGCATATCTACATGAACGAAGGAGAAACAATTACATCCTATTTCATGAGGATTTCAGAGTTGAAAGACCAATTATCAACTATTGGAAATAATGTAGATGACATGGAGCTATCTCTAATAGCACTTAAGGGATTACCATCTAGTTGGGAATCATTTATTCAAGGCATTAGTGCTCGTCCGACACTACCAAAATTCAATCAACTCAAGAATGATTGCACTCAAGAAGAATCTTGACTAATCAAAAGAGGATTGGGTCCAAACAAAGAGGGAGAAATTCAAGCACTACATGCTAACACAAGCAACAAAGGGAAGAAAGGGAAGTTCAAACGGAAGAGAGGAAATAACCACAAAAGCATAGACTTCTCCAAGATCCAATGCTACAAGTGTGATAAATTTGGACACACTCACATATTCTGTCCAGAAAGAAAGAAAGCTCAAGCTACCATAGCTGAAGTTAAGGAAGTAAAGAATCCTCTATTTTTCTTAGCCTTATCAAGTGAACTAAAATCAAACAAACATATGTGGATAATCGACAATGGAACATCACAACACATAACCGGATTTAGAGATCAATTCGAAACCTTTGAAGGCCACTCAACTGAATAAGTTACAATAGGAGACAATTCTACCTATCCAGTGAAAGGAATTGGGACCTGCTCAATTCAATTAAGAACGAGAGTTACATTACGATTGAAAGATGTTCTTTTTGTACCAGGTATCAAAAAAAATTTGGTCTCTATTTCAGGACTAGCTGATCAGGGATATCGTGTCACCTTCCATGAAGATAAAGTTCTACTCTGGCCTAAAAATTCTAACATAAAGAATGCTATTTCTATAGGATCTAGAGATGGTAGTTTATACAAATTATGTAATATTAAAAAACAAGCACTAAATCATGAAGTATCAAACTCTAATGAAATTTGGCATAGAAGATTAGGACATCTTTGATTTAGTGCCCTACCTTCTATAGGAAAGATTACCACAGGATTACCCAATCTAAAATCTGATCATGTTGGAACTTGTAAAGGATGTTCTCTAGGGAAAAACTCAAAAGGGTCCTTTCCCTCAAGTGAACACAAATCAAAAGTTGTACTAGAACTTGTCCACACTAATTTGTGTGGTGCAATGTCATTACCATCACTAGGGGGATTCTTGTATTACATTGATGACTACTCTAGGAAAACATGGATCTATTTCATAAAACTCAAGGAATCAAATGAAGTGTTATTAAAATTCAAAGAATTTAAAGCCTTAGTGGAAAATCAAACTAGGAAGAAAATAAAAACTCTAAGATCAGATAATGAGGGTAAATACATCTCTGAAAATTTTAAAGAATTCTGCATTTCTGTTGGGATTAAGAGGGAGTGTACTATACCTTATAATCCTCAATAGAATGGAGTCGCAAAAAGAAAAAATAGAACTATCATCGAAGCCGCCAAAGCCACGATGCATGATCAAAATCTACATATCTCATTTTGGGCTGAAGCCTCAAATACAACTATGTATATTCAAAACAAATGCCCTCATTCAATCCTAGAGAATATAACACCTGAAGAAGCCTTTACAGGAAATAAACTAGATTTAAGTCATCTAAGAATCTTTGGTTGCCACATGTATATTCACGTTCCTAAAGAAAAGAGAACCAAATTAGAACCCTCCGGGAAGAAAGGCATATTTGTTGGCTAAGTGAAACCACTAAAGGATACAAAGTCTATATTTCAGGACGAAGATCTATTGAAATCAGTAGAGATGTCAAATTTGAAGAAGATGTTGCTTATAAACTCTCTCTAAGTGCAGAAGATGATCTAACCACATAATTAGTTGAAAATATTACAATTGAGAATTAGAGGGAGAATAGCATAGAAAGTCACGAACTTCAATCACCTAATTTCGAGAATGTTGAAAATCCTAACAACAAGAAAAGACCACTATGGGCAAGAAATATGATTGAAGAAAATAATGTGGAACCTGATGAAATCTTCAAAGAGCATAAGAAAACAAGAAGTCAATCATGCTATGTTGCACTCATGACCAAACTTACAAAATCTGAACCATCAAATGTTGAAGAAGCCTTAACATGTCAAGCTTGGAAAGATGCAATGATTGAGGAATACCAATCTATCTTAAAGAATGATGTCTGGGACATTGTACCTAGACCAAAAGATAAATCAGTTGTCTCATCAAAGTGGTTATTCAAAATAAAATATGCACCAGATGGTAGTATTGAAAAACACAAAGCCAAATTCGTTGCCAGGGGGTTCTCTCAAAAGGCTGGTATTGATTACGAAGAGACGTTTGCTTCAGTTGCCCGATATACTTCTGTGAGAACCATCATTGCCATTGCAGCTTCCAAAGGGTGGAAGATACACCAAATGGACGTAAAGACCACATTTTTGAATGATATTATTGAGGAAGAAGTATATATAGAACAACCTGAAGGCTTTGCTACACATGATAGAAACTTCTATGTGTGTAGACTAAAAAAAGTTCTCTATGACCTTAAGCAAGCTCCCATAGCATGGTACAGAAGGATAGATAGCTATCTCTCCAAATTAGGATATTCCAAAAATGAAGCAGATTCTAACATATACTTCAAAATATTGGATGGTGACATGCTAATACTTGTTCTCTATGTTGATAACTCGTTGATAACAGGAGAAGATCACCTAATTGCAAAACGCAAACAAGATCTTGTGGTTGATTCGATATGAAAGATCTAGGTCTACTCCACTATTTTCTTGGCCTAGAAGTATGGCAAAAGGAGAATTATATTTTCCTAAATCAAGGAAAATACACCACTGATATCCTGACCAGATTTGGTATGATGGATTGTAAACCTCTCTCCATTCCAATGGAAACAAATCTTCATAAGCTCAAAAGTGAAGCAGTAGATTCAGAACCTAAAAATCCTACATACTATAGACAAATTATTGGATCTCTCGTGTACCTGATAAACACTCGCCCTAATATTTGTTACGCTACCAATGTGTTAAGTCACTGCATGTGTGAACCTAAGATGATTCACCTAATGGCGGCTAAGCATATTCTGAGATACTTGCATGGCACTATTGGACTTGGCCTAAAATATAAAAATGTTGAGATACAACTCCAAGGGTAGTTTGATTCGGACTGGGCAAGTAATTCCATTGATCGTAAAAGTACAACGGGGTGTTGTTTTAGTCTTGGCTCAGCTATGATATCCTGGTTTAGCATAAAATAGTTAGCAGTTGCTCAGAGTTCCACTGAAGCCGAATATATGGCTGCCTTAATGGGAGCACGTGAGGCAGTATGGTTAAGGAAATTGCTAGTTGGACTATTTGGGAAAATCCCTAGACCCCATTGTGATTCACTGTGATAATCAAAGCTGCATCAAACTTTCTGTAAATCTAGTATTTCATAATCGATCCAAGCATATAGAAATCCCATACCATTACATAAGAGATATGGTAGACAAAGATGTTATCAAATTGACCTACATCAGCACTGAAGAGCAAAGTGTCGACATATTCACCAAACCTCTTGCAAAATTTAAAGTGGAATACTTTAGAGGTAAACTTGGTATGACTAAATTATAATGAAAATTTCTGATATTAATATGATTCATATGTAATTTGATATATTCATGAATATCTTGGATGCAATATTGCATGTATGTGCTATGTCATGAAAGGTGACGATCTTTCATGTGATGTAAGTGTAAGATCGCTATTGTAAGGTAACGACTTTCACAATAGCCTGATCTGTTTTCAAGATTGACTATATTAAGTTGTTGTCCCGGAGTGTGCCGAAAATCTTGATACTAATTTTTTCTATGATGAGTTATTGAAATGTTATCATTAAATGGCTGTTCCGAAATATGTCGAAAATTATGATAACAATCATATCATGATTGACTATATTAATTTTTTGTCCCGGAATGTGCTAGATATCATGATACTAAAATTATTTCACCCGTGACAATGACAATGTTACAATTGTCACTAGAATCAAGGTTGTAATCTGATAAGACTTCAAGTAGTTGTTGTCTCAGAGTGTTGGATATTAGATAATCCATATCTCCCTGAGATATGAATTATTTCACTAGTAAGTGTTACTGAGTGAATGATCATGTCAAATGAATATGTATATCTAGAAGGTTGTTCCTTAAAACTCAATTATGAAATTCAATCCTCTTTTGCTAAGAGGGAGTGTTAAGGATATAGCTTCATTCGGATTGAAGCAATCTATATTTACGTATATATATATATATATATATATATATAATTTTATATAATAATCGATATGGTTCAGAATAATCCCGATAACTATCGGGGTCAAATTAGTTGGTGAGCCCGAGCACCATCATTGTTAACTAATGAACATCAGCGGTGAACAAGGGACAGAGGGTTATGTCCCCGTAGGGTCATGACTTTATGTGACATAAGCCACGTAGAAGTCATGCCCCTACGTGGACATGACTCTCCATCCTTATATATGAAAAGGCATCGACAATTTGCTGGTAATTGAAATCAATAATTGTGGTAATCTCATGACCCAACAAGCTGTCGACATTATCGTAGAAGATTAATATAACAGAGTTATATAGATACGCAGTGGAGGAAAACATATTCATTGCAGTGATCTCATTAAAGTCCATCCTTCCTAAATATTATCAGACTGTTATCTTCTCTATCTCTAGTCCAAATTCCTTAACAATTTTTGCTTATTCTAAAATCAATACAATACCCCTTCCTTTGAATTGCAAGAGATTGCCCATTCATTAGTGCACTCACAAGGAAATAATTTTTTTTCAAGACAAGTGATGTATGGTTTTTGATCAACCTGCTCGTAACAACTATCACGTGTCATTGTATTTCTTTAGTTAATTTTAACACGAATTTGTTGTTCACAGGATTCTTAATTATTTTGATCACAAGAAGATTCAAGGTAAAGGTAGATGCTTTGCATAGGATAGAGTTGGCTCATTGTGCACCAAATCATCCATCTAGACCTTGGCTTAGAAACAAATTCATCATGTCATCACTGACACTACTCCACTTTCAACCATTCCTCTTAAAGAAGTGTGTGTAATGTACATAGATACAATTATACTTATTCTCAATCAATGTCATTAATGTATTAAATAATTGTAAGTAATAAACATTTATATGCCATCTATTCTTCTCTTTTTCCATAGACCATTGTGTACACTTTAGTCTAGTCAAGGGATAAGGTTGAGCATTTGAGGCTCATCAAGTTGGACTACTAGTTGGCCATATGTATGTCTATTGCTTTATATCATTTTGAATATTACTAGTTACAAAAGATTGGCATGGTATCAAAGTTTCAATCTACCCTTGATCATAAGAGTTTGATTTGACATAAGAAGAATGATGATTATGAGGTTTGAGCTTCATCTTCTAGGTTGGCAAAGAGATGTAAGATGTTTCATGATTAGTCCATGGTTCCATGGGGACATTTTGTTGCATATCTTCATGGCATTATAGTCATGTATCTATATGACATTATATGCATATGTAGATATATATGTTCATCTAGAAACAATATATATGATCCAAACATTCAAGATCAATTAAACCCTTTAACACATACAAAATACTCATATATATTAATCTCTAAAGCCACAAAGGAATACAAAATGTCACATTGAGTACACAGATACACATATACATATACGTATTATGGACATGTATGTATGCATGTCTATGTACATATACATATACACATATATATACACACATGTACATATATACATAGGCATACATACATACATAAATTTATATATATGTACATGTACATTACACAGACAGAATGTGTTTGTGTGTGCACATACAAAATATCATATATATATTAATCTCTAAAGCCACAAAGGAATACAAAATGTCACATTAAGTATACAGATGTGTGTGTGTGTGTGTTTGTATGTATGTATGTATGTGTGTCTCTATCTTCTACACACACACACACACACACACACACACACACACACACATCCATATATATATAGGCATACCTACACATACATTTAGATATGTGTACATGTACATTACATACACACACACACACACATATATTTGTGTGTGTACATATATATGTGTATATATACACATATATTTTTACATATGTACATGTGTGTGTGTGTGTGCGTGTGCACACATACACACACAGACGTATATATACATATATGTATGTATGTATGCTATATTTCCTCGTGGCTTTAGAGATTAATATATGAGTATTTTGTTATGTGTTAAAGACTTATTGATTTTGAACGTTTGAATCATATAATAGAGAAATTTCCCACCTAGGCATCCACTTTGGAAAGTGGAAGTCTTATTTACATGTCTTTGATGGTTAGAAAGAGTAATGGAAGGATCTCTTTCTTAGGCACCCAATTTGGAAGTTGAAGGGACTTGCAATGCTTGATCTTCTTTTTCCATGCATTGCCTTTCTTGGTGTGATGTGTTGCGTTAAGGGTGGCGTGGATTTCCAAGTGATTTTAGCCCATGGTTTTGGGTTCCCACTGATGAGCCAAAAAAATGGCTCTATTTTGATAGATTTATGATATAATACTCCTACCCAGGTCTTATGATTAGATGACATTTGGATTATAATGCTTTCCTAAGATGATACCTTTTAAGTATTTTTGAAACTGGTTTAACCTATACCTAAGAATGTCATATAGTGGTTTCAAATGATCTGTCTATGCAAATATCTAAAGTTAATTATAAATATGGTTTATGTTATATCATGTTAGCATTAGTATATACACATGTTGTTGTGCATGTTAATATCTTGATGCAGGGTCAACAAAGGTGAAGTAAAGACAAATGGCGGTTCAAAAGATCATCAAGTATATAACCGCAATGCAGACCCAGTCAGAGAAATGCAGTCATGATCGGGATCACTTGACCGGTTCTTCAACAGATTAATTTATGAAAACATTTATAATTGTTCCTAGTGGATCCCAGATCTAGGAGGCGGTCATGCTATATTTTCTCAGCTGCAGGACAAATGTTGTTTTGTTGTCCTTTGTTGACTTCTTCTTCTTTTGTTAATAAATCATATTCACCTATTCCGTAGGGATGTGGGTAGTTAGTTAGAAGTTTGTTATAATCTTTCCTATAAATGAAAGGATCTCTCTCCTCTCAAGGATAGCAAAGAAAAAGATAATATTTTTGTAATACACAGTTTTCTGGTGTTATGTATGTATTTTTCCAGTCAAGATGAAATAAAGAGATCAACGTGATTTTGGATGATTAGATAAGTGTAATATGAAGTTCTGGAAACACTCACTCAAGGGGGCCCACTTGGTGAGTAATCCTTTGTATGTTTTAACTAGTTTTCATACTTCTGTAATAGTTGTTTCTGCAGTTGTATGTTCCTGCAGCCACGACAGCATAGTAGTTCCTGCTGCTCACCAGAACTTTATCTTTTAACAGTAATTGTTTAAAGCAATTTCCAGTTATAAGATTAAGTATTAGTTTATTAGAGATTCCATGTGTTTACTTTAAGAAGAATTTCCTTTCCTGCAGTTATATAAAATGGTTGCAATATGAACTTGGTGCACATACAGTGTTGGCCCATTTCAAGTTTACGTCCCTAGTTGATAACTAAATGAGCCTTTGCCATAGGAAAAGTTAGCTATTCAAGGATATTCAATCTTTGAATTGTGTTTTATCACCTAGTTGCCATTCCAGTTGTGAGGACAAACATTTTTGGCACCGTTGCCAAGTTAAGAATCTGTTGTAAACCATTAGTTTTAAGTTTTCATAATTAGCTTTTTGAATTTCCTTCATTAATCTGCATGCACAGGAGGAGAAGAGATGCATTAGGAAGATTTATTCCCTCGTATTCTACTCAGGATATAAGATCAGATCAAGCACCTGAAGTAAACCCTTTTGCAGAAACCTATGTGCTAAATGGCAGTGTCTTTAATTTGTCAGAAGGAGACCTAGACTTCCTGAATGAACCCCCTGAACAAAACATTTTACCTCTAGTTATTTATCAAGGACCAATGGCAGCAAATCCTCCACCTCCGCCTGTAAATCCAACATTTGAGTTTCCCATTCCTAACTTGCATGATAATGCAAATTTGAAAAATATACCAGCCTCTTCACTTCCAAAATTTCATGGATTGGTAACAAAGGATCCAGACACCTTTCTGTTTGAATTTGATATCCTTTGTAGGAGTTATGATTATACCACCAATGCTCATAAACTCAAGTTATTCCCTGCTACTTTGAAAGAAGCTGCTTTGAGATGGTTTATGAGTTTAGGAAGAAATGTAATCACTACTTGGGAGGGAATGAAGGCAAACTTCTTGGATAAATATAAAGACTATTGCAAAGGAATGGACCGACATGGTGATGATATCTTCAAAATGACACAAAAAGAAGATGAAAGCCTGTAAGACTATTTGGAAAGGTTTTTATTTAGTGTCAGCAAATCCAAACATAGTAATTTAAGTGAAGATTCTATGAAGTTGATTTTTCTAAGGGGCATCAAGGATGACTGTGTTGACTCCTTAGATCTAATGGGAGGAGGAGATATTACTCAAATTCAATGGGATGATATCAGACAAATCTATCAAAAGTATTCAATAGCTGCAGCAAAAAGGGGAAGACATTATAGGCCCGGTTCTTCAATTGCCAAGTCATCTTCAACAGTCTCAAGAATGGAAATAACTCATCCATTGAAGGATTTTAAAGAAGATATAATTAATAATATGGCTACCCAATTGGATACACTGCAGGCAAAGAAGAAGCATGAGGAGGCAGAGGCTATGCTTGTTGAATTTTGTCCTCATTGTCAGCAAAAGAAGAAGGAATGTAGATGCAAACTGTTAGCTAAAATTGATAGCCAACAGGGTTTCCCAAATTTCAAGCCTGTCTATGGAGATGATGAACAAATTTTCTATGTTGCACAACTGAGGCCTTGGCCTCCAAGACAAGGTATGCCACAGGATCCATTGCCATTTTCTCATCCTTATATGAACTTCAATGCACAAAACAATCAGTGGCAACCTCCATATTCCCAACATTTTGGAAATTATACTCCTCAGTCTTGGAATAGCTCTCAAAACCCTTGGCCTAATTATCAAAATTCCTCATCTCAATGGCAACAGCCAAAAGGGAATTGGTCTCCTCCTCAAGGCAACTGGCAACAGTCACCCCAATGGAGGGGAGGGCAGCAATGGTTAAACCAGTCACCAGGTTTCCTGCAGCCACGATAGCAAAGTAGTTCCTACTGCTCGCCAGAACTTTATCTTTTAACAATAATTGTTTAAATCAATTTTCAGTTGTAAGATTAAGTATTAGTTCATTAGAGATTCCGTGTGTTTACTTTAAGAAGAATTTCCTTTCCAAAAGTTATATAAAATGGTTGCAATATGAACTTGGTGCACATACAGTGCTGACACATTTCAAGTTTACGTCCCTAGTTGATAACTAAATGAGCCTTTGCCACAGGAAAAGTTAGCTATTCAAGGATATTCAATCTTTGAATTGTGTTTTATCACCTAGTTGTCTTTCCAGTTGTGAGGACAAACACCCACTATGGTACTCTTCTTCACAAATTAATATAAATTGTGGTGTTGGGCTTGTAGTTTGATCATTCGAATTTGAGTCCTTCATTTCAGAGTTTAAGTACAACTTATAGCTCCAACATGCAAATTTGTAAAGCCCACATGGCTAATGTTTTTGTAAGTACTAAATATTGTATTTTCCATTTCATTGGAATATTAGCAAGTATTTTCTTGCAATTTTTTGTTGTGTTATTGTTGTTGAGTGGAGTAACCCTTCATCAATGGTATCAAAGCACATGTTTGGGTGTGTAAGGGGAGTACCCTTCATCAAACTATGTGAGTGGAAGGAGTATAATCGGGAGGTGACAAACAAAACCAACAAGAAAGGTGTAAGGAGGGATAGTAGATTTAAGAGCAACACCTGGGTAAACAATTATGGTAATTGGAGTAGTAGGGGTAGGATTAATATCAAAACATCAAAAGAAGAGGGATGGGAGACTGTTAATACATAATAGCTTCGGTAAGATAAATGATTGAATGAGAGATAAATGAAGTCTCTCATTCAATCATTTATCATATCGTTAACTATGATAAAATCATCAAGCAATTATTCATCCTTCATAGCAATTCTATATTTGCATATGAGCAATCTATGGATAATCACATATTCATCTATCTAATGAATTTTGTATTTAGATGAATAACAACTAAACATAAATAATGATCACACCGATTAATATATACCAAATTGAATATATATTATATCGAGTTGCATGTTATATTATATCGGGTTGCATATAAAGTATACCATAATATATATCAAGTGGCAATGAATTAATCACCGATAGTTATCGGTGTGTTAGTCTACACCGATAGTTATCGGTTGTCAAGGCTAACACACTGATAACTATCGGTTGTTAGCATTGACAACCACCGATATACTATCGGTCATTAGCGTTGGGTTAAATACACCGATAAACTTCGGATGTGATCACCGATTTGCATTTATCGTAACATGCCTTTGTTGGTATAAATAAAAAGGTATGATCAAGTAATGTCTTGATTGGTCATGACCGATCAAGGCATTGCTTGATCGTGCCTCCTTTGTCATATACTTATAGTAAGTGGCATTCTTGAGATAGGAGATAGAAAATATTAAATGCTCCTCTCATCTGCCACAAGCAAGAAGATAGTTAGACATATACAATAAGAACGCAATAATACATATCAGAAAATAGAAATATAACTTGCATATTGAATGTAAATTGAAAATCTTTTACATGGTATCAGAGCAAAGTTAAATCGAACCTGAGGCTGTTCAATTTTACGTAAAATTCAAATCAAGTATATATTCAACATCACAATTCTATCAATGGCCAGCACTATCAGATTTGAAGACAGACTTGCAAGAGGTGACGATTTCTCCGCATGGAAATTTAGAATTCAAATGATACTAAAAGATAACAAAGTTGAATCATTCGTAAAGACTGAATCCAAAGAACCTGAGAGTGAAACTGATCAAGCAATTTGGAGAGAAGGAAATGATAAGGCTATCAAAATAATAGTCGATGGGGTAAGAAACAATATTATACCCATTATAAAGAAACACTAAACAACTTTCAACATGTTCAAAGCACTTGAAGACACTTTTGAGATATCCAATGTCAGTAGAACCTTGGCTCTAAAAAGAGAGACAAATCATATAACCATGATGAAAGGAGAATCAGTCAACGCTTGCTTCATGCGGATATCAAACTTAAAGGATGAACTAGCAACCCTTGGATATGAGATCCAAAGCAAAGAATTAACCCTCATTGCTTTAGATGGGTTGCCTAGTATCTGGGAAAAGTTCGTCCAAGGCATCAGTGCAAGGGACAACTTTCCAAAATTCGATAGACTAAAGGTTGACTGTCTCCAAGAGGAATCAAGGCAAAATAAGAAAGGAATCAAACAAAAGAATATAGATGAAGATCTTCAAGTTCTAACTACGAACTTAGATAGAAAGGGCAAGAAGAAGCAATTCAGGAAGAGAAAGAGTCGCCATGGCAAGAACTCTTTCAAAAAGGACCTCTCTCAAATTCAGTGTTACAGATGTGACAAATTTGGGCACTATGTTGCCAAATATCCAGAAAGAGCTAAACAAGCCACATTTGCCAAATCAGGAAAATAGAAAAGGGAAGAGGACTTCGAGAAGTATGTGCTCTATTCAGCACTCACACATCAAACATCAAACATCAAACAAAGTGAATTCCTGGGTAATCGACAATGACTCATCCAGACACATCACAAGATTCAGAGAAGTACTAGACGTTATGAAAGAGGAAAATGATGAAGAGGTAACCATCGGAGATGACTCCACACACCCTGTCAAAGGAGTTGGAAACTGCACCATCAAACTGAAGTCAGGTGTATCATTACAACTTGAAGGAGTGTTATATGTTCCAGGCATGAAGAGGAATCTTGTCTCAATATCAACACTGGAGGACAATGGATACAGAGTGACATTCATGGACAACAAAGTGTTGGCTTGGCCAAAGAACTCATCTATCAAGAAAGCTAGTACAATTGGTCAAAGACAAGGCTACCTATATGAACTATGTACAGAGCCCAATTCAGCCCTAATTCATGAAACTATAGATGCCAATGAAATATGGCATAGAAGACTAGGCCACCTAAATTTTGAGCTTTATCATCAATGGGAGACGTTGTCATAGGTCTACCTTGTCATAGGTCTACCTAAGCTAAAGCAATATCATTCAGGGGCATGCACAGGATGTGCCCTAGGCAAAAATACTAAGGGTGCTTTCCAGAGTAGTACTAGGAAAACAAGTAAAGTCTTAGAGTTAATCAATTATGATGTATGTGGACCTATGTTTGTAAATTCATTGGGGGGATTTTTGTATTATGTGATATTTGTCAATGACTACTCTAGGAAAACCTGAATCTACTTTCTGAAATGCAAAGAATTAGAAGAGATCTTTAATAGGTTTAAAGAATTCAAATCATTAACAGAAAACTACTCAGGAAACAAAATTAAAACACTTAGAATTGATAATGGGGGGGAATACACATCAGAATTATTTAAAGAGTTTTGTAAAAATGCAGGGATTAAGAGGGAGTTAGCAATACCTTACAACCCCCAACAAAATGGGATAGCAGAAAGGAAAAATAGGACAATTGTTGAAGCTACCAAAGCTATGATTCTTGATCAGAATCTAAATATCAATCTTTGGGCAGAAGCAACCAGCACTGCAGTATACATTCAAAACAAATGTCCTCACTCTCACCTTGAAGACAAGACCCCTGAAGAAATCTTTACAAAATCAAAACCAGATATAAGCCACTTTAGGATCTTTGGATGTCCAGTATATATTCATGTACCTAAGGAGAAAAGATTAAAATTAGAACCCTCGGGAAAGAGAGGAATCTTTGTAGGATACAGTGAAACCTCCAAAGTCTACGGAATATATATACCCGACCAAAAGAACATTGAACTAAGTAGGGATGTATTCTTTGAGGAAAACTTACCCTTTAAATGAGCCCAAAACTCTCTAGATCCTGAAATCCATATTCCTAACCCCGGCTTAGAAAGAGATCCTACTCCTGAGCTTTAGAGGGAGAATCCTGAGGAAACTTTGAGTGAAACTTTAAGTCCACCTAGAGAAAACCTCAAAAAAAGACCACTATGGGCCACCAATACTATAGAAGAAGCTCAGAAGTTTGTTGCTCCCTTAGGAACCTTCAGAGAAAGCAAAAGGCCTAATAAATTTACTAGCTATGTTGCCCTTATGAATGACTTCTCTAAAGTTGAACCTAGCAATGTATCAGATGCACTTCAACATCAAGTATGGAAGGATGTCATGTCTGAAGAGTATCAATCCATTATGAAGAACGATGTTTGGGAGATTGTTCCTAGACCAACCAAGAAATATGTGGTTTCATCTAAATGGTTGTTCAAAATCAAACATGTTGCAGACGGTAGTATTGAAAAACACAAAGCCAGATTTGTAGCTAGAGGCTTCTCACAAAAAGAAGGAATAGATTATGAAGAAACCTTTGCACCAATTGTCAGGTATACCTCAGTAAGAGTTGTATTAGCCATTGCAGCAGCAAAGGGATGGAAGGTACACCAAATGGACGTTAAGACAACTTTCCTAAATGGCGAGATCTCAGAAGAAGTCTACTTAGAGCAACCTGAAGGCTTTGAAATTCATGACATAGAGTCTCATGTGTGTAGACTCAAGAAAGCCCTCTATGGGCTCAAACAGGCTCTCAGGGCATGGTATGAAAGAATAGACACCTATCTCTCAGGACTAGGTTTCTCCAAAAAATGATGCAGACCCTAATCTCTACTACAAAAGAAATAAATATGATATGCTAATATTGATTTTATATGTTGATGACTTATTAATCACAAGAAGTAATCAACTTATAAAACAATGCAAAAATGATCTATCTAAAGAATTTGATATGAAGGACTTAGGATTCATTCATTACTTCCTAGGGTTAGAAGTATGGCAGAATTCTGACAACATCATACTAAACCAAGGAAAGTACACTTTGGACATTTTGAAGAGATTCAGAATGCTAAATTGTAGACCCATGACCTCTCCTATGGAAACCAACTTACATAAACTTAAAGAAGCAACAACAGAGTCACAATCCACTGATCCTACTCAATACGGATAGATGATTGGGTCCCTGATGTATCTGGTAAATACAAGACCAGATATTTGTTATGCAGTCAATGCTCTAAGTCAGTTTATGTGTGAACCAAAGGAGATACACCTGGTTGCAGTGAAGCACATTATGAGGTACCTACAAGGTACTCTAAACCTTGGTCTCAAATACAAGAAGGTTGAGATAGAGTTGCATGGATTTACAGATTCAGATTGGGCTAGAAGTGTAACAGACAGGAAAATCACTTCAGGGTGTTGTTTCAGTCTAGGTTCAACTATGATATCTTGGATCAGCAGGAAGCAGTCTTCTGTAGCTCAAAGTTCCACTGAGGCGGAATACATTGCAGCTTCTATGGCTGCCCGAGAGGCAGTATGGCTCAGGAAGTTGCTTGTAGGACTGTTTGGAGAACCTATGAAACCAACTGTTATACACTGTGACAATCAGAGTTGCATAAAACTTTCAGTAAACCTAGTGTTTCATGACAGATCCAAACATATTGAGATTCCCTACCACTATGTGTGAGATATGGTAGATAGGAATGCAATCCAACTAGAATATGTTTGTATAGGAGATCAAATTGTAGACATTCTGACCAAACCCCTTTCCAGAGTGAAGGTTGATCACTTCAGAAAAGGTTTAGGTATGATAGAAAGGTAAATTGCTTTGTAATCTATATTTGCATACCTATAAGATGTTTAATATGTAAACCTCTTTGTCATGTTAGGACAATTTTTGGATTATATTGTAACGTCCCCATTTTGCGAGCATCAGAATTTGTAAGAATTAGCCTATCATTTGACCCTCGTAGGCTAATAATTATTGATAGAGGGCCTCGTGTGGCAGTTACTTGGTGATTAGAGACATTACTCTTCAGCTGGATTCAGGTTTTGGCCTTTGCACAGGTTTTTTGACTCAGATTGGCACACTTACTATTTATAGTAAGTTACTATTTTGGGAGAGTCAGGGTTCCTATTAATAGAAAGACACCTGAGCAAAGCTTATTGGCAGTGTCAACCTTGATTGGGCCTTTGCAGCTATTTCTAGACTCAGTTCCACATACTTACTATTTATAGTAAGTCACTATTCAGGGTTTCTATTTTTAGACAGGCATCCAATCACATGGAGAACAGGGAGAGTCGACTCCTGGCTCAGACGGTTTAGCAATCAGACAAGTACATCAAGAGATATTAAAGTTTAAGTGACTTAAGTGATTTATTTAATATTTTAATATTATTATAAAGTTCTAAAGTAACTTTATAATAATAAAGTCACTTTAATATAATAAAGTGCGTTAAGTGAATAATTTAATGTGGGAATAAATCTTTTATCCCACATTGGCCAGGAAGGTGTTTGAGCTCTCTTAAGGAAAGAATAAAAGGAAAGGCAAGAGTTCATTCTCGGCATCCAGTTGATGAATAGTATTTTGATTGATTTTTATTGTGGAGCCTAGGGCTTTCGCAATTTTCTTCTTTGATCATAGGAAACGAAAACTTCCTATTGATAGCAATTTTGAAGGTGTGAAATAACACCTGAATTATTGCAGTTGTGGGAAAGAATACTTCAGTTCTTTCATTTGTGCAAATTGGTGAAGTTTTCTACAAGGGTTTGAAGTTTATTGTTGGAGAACATTTATAATTGGTTGTGAATCATCCTTCTTTGGCACATGGAGTTATATCATTCTTGTTGGGAGAGATTATCAACAAATTATTCAAGGTTTTAAGAGCAGATTGCAAGTTTGTTCTTGCTGCTACAGTGCACATGAATAGTGCGCGTGAACAGTGCGCATGAACAGTGCGCGTGAACAGTGTGCGTGAACAGTGCCACGCTACAGTATTTGTGCTTGATTCCGATTGCAACTTTCATCTCCATCATCGAGCATCACTATTATCAGGTTCCTCTTGCAACTATTAGTAGCTAGTATTGAAATCTTAGGCATATAATTTTGCTGTTGTAAGTGATAACTTAGAATCAGTTTTGGCATTGCTGTAGTTTTTTTGTAAGCCAATTAGTCTTGGCAAATCCATAGCAGCATTCTACTTAGGAATGAATTCAATAAAGAAGATATATGTTGCATACCATTTGTTTGAGGAAATGTCCTTTTAATAGCATATATGATCAGCATAATAGTTGCATGTCAGTTGTTTGTCGAAATGTTAGTTGGCTGTAGGTATGCAATCCATATCTAATTTTCATGTAAATGCATTGAAAATACCAAAAAGAACTGCACTCGCATACTAGTTCATTGTAAGAGGTATTGTCAACATCATTGGGGAACTTCCTAAATTTCTGGGCAACTTTCAAAGTGTATCAAACAATCCGAAATACAAAAATCAGAATAGAGAAAGACAGCATACAAAGTGTTTGACAATATTCCTTGAGCCAAAATCAGTCAGTTTGGGCAAGGGATATTACATATATCCCCTGGGTTCACATCTAAGAGGTGACGATCTCTCAAGATAGTGAACACTTGTATGAGGACATTATAAGGTGACGATCTTGTATGATTGTGTTGTGATAAAACATTTGTATAAAATGTTAGTGCACTTATCACAACTAGGATAAGGTGAGAAATTAAGCTTTCTCATATGATTATCCTTAAGTATTGCGTGTAGGCAATACTGATATCACGTGCTTAGGTGATATCCTATCAATCGCAGTATTGATGTGATGAACTTCAGTATCACGTGTTTAGGTGATACTTCATACCAAATGATTAGATGGTATGATTCTCATGAATGACTCAAATGATTACTATCAATAAAATTATGATGCTTGAATATATTGTCTACATTCATCTTACCTAGCTAAGAGGGAGTGTTAATACATAATAGCTTCGGTAAGATAAATGATTGAATGAGAGATAAATGAAGTCTCTCATTCAATCATTTATCATATCGTTAACTATGATAAAATCATCAAGCAATTATTCATCCTTGATAGCGATTCTATATTTGCATATGACCAATCTATGGATAATCACATATTCATCTATCTAATGAATTATGTATTTAGATGAATAACAACTAAACATAAATAATGATCACACTGATTAATATATACCGAATTGAATATATATTATATCGAGTTGCATGTTATATTATATTGGGTTGCATATAAACTATACCATAATATATATCGGGCGGCAATGAATTAATCACCAATAGTTATCGGTGTGTTAGTCTACACCGATAGTTATCGGTTGTCAAGGCTAACACACTGATAACTATCGACTGTTAGCATTGACAACCACCGATATACTATCGGTCATTAGCGTTGGGTTAAATATACCGATAAACTTCGGTTGTGATCACCGATTTGCATTTACCGTAACATGCCTTTGTTAGTATAAACAAAAAGGTACGATCAAGTAATGTCTTGATCGGTCATGACCGATCAAGGCATTGCTTGATCGTGCCTCCTTTGTCATATACTTATGGTAAGTGGCATTCTTGAGATAAGAGATAGAAAATATTAAATGCTCCTCTCATCTGCCACAAGCAAGAAAATAATTAGACATATACAATAAGAACGTAATAATACATATCAAAAAATAGAAATATAACTTGCATATTGAATGTAAATTGAACATCTTTTACAGAGACTACACAATTAGAATAATTTAACAAGATCAAGCAAAATATCTATGCCAATTGGACGCACCTCCAAACTCTCTTGATTTTTTTTAGCTAATCGATGAGGACATTTGGGTTGAATGAATGCATCAATAAACACCTACTTAGTAAGTGGGGGGTCTATCTAAGCAAGTGTGCCTCATGATAATAGTCTTATAGATCATCCAAGTGCTCCTCAACATGAACATCCAAAAATGTTTCATTGTTGTTAGAGTGGTCAACCATAATGGGATTTAGACAAGCACTCCTCCAAGGATTATTACAATCATGAGCAATTTATGGTATAAAGATCCAATATGGCAATAAGGGGGAAAAATATAAAATCAATATAAATCACTTTCAAATTTTAAAAGCTAAAAAGATTAGTGCTATATTAAATATGAAATATTGCTTGAAATCCAGTGTGGATAAGGGAGGTGAATGAAGATTGCACAATGAGGCACAAGCCCTAGAAGGAAAAATATAATAATAGGGGTAATGAATAGGAATGCAAGCCCTAGTAAGATCTAAAAGTTTATAGAGCAATCAAGAAGTATGAATCTAAAACCTTAAAAAGCAATGGAGTTGAGCAAACCTAGGGTGATGTTCAACCAAACAAGTTCACCAATATGTTAAGGTAAAAATAATCTATTTTATTAACCTAGGGTAATTAAATACATACAACAATAAAAAAAAATTAAACAAGATATATTAGAAGAGTTTTAAATTGATAAAATACATAAAAATATTATTTTAGTAATTTAAATGTGAATATTATACTTCCTCTTGAACCAAAGATCGAATAAGGATGTTGGGGACCTACAAATTAATTTGGCAACAATATTGAAAATCGATGTCAATGAAAGTGAATCGTCTCAAAACCTACACAAATCTTGAACTCAATATGGATTGGTCTCATAATCAAGATCACTCATGCACAATGCAAATTTGACCTCTAAGCACAATTTTGATCTAATATAATGCGAACACCTATGATTTGACTCACTAAGAATCATGTTACTTGTTGAGGTGCAAGGAATAATAGTATTGAAATTGTGGGGGTTTGCATTCTTCACAATCAACCTACTTGAGATATCAACTACACAACCTTTTACAAATGTTAGCAAACAAGAAGCAAGCACATAATGGGCCAGACGTGAATTCTAATATAGGTGTTGATTCTTAATGCTCCAAACCAAATGTTTCTTGTAATTGTGTATGATTGTCATATAGTTGAAGATGATTCTTGAATTAGATGTGTTAACTCAAATGGATGTTTTTAAATACCAAGAAATAACAAATACTTGCATAAACACATACCTAATTGACTCTCAACAGCTAGTGGAAAATAGTGAAATTAGAAATGACAATCTGAATTTTAAAAATTTCAATTTTGCATCAATTTTATTTTGTGCATGACCAAACCCACACATCACAAAAGTTGCCTAGGGCAAAGAATGCAAAATTTAAAGGCGAGGATAAGTGTGTACAAATGTGGACTATTCATAAGGCAAAAGTGTGGAGATAAAGTGCAAATAAAGCTAGTATAAGATCAAGCCTATGGAAGTACATTGAGTACATGAAGATGTATAGAGATTAACAAAGATCAATGGAAGGAGCCAAACTTAACACCAAGATCAGACCTCATTATGTAATAATATTAAGATATTCCATCAAAATGGGTCCAAAACTTAAAACAAATTTAACATGAATATGTAAATTTCATCATTACAAATTTATATCAACCCTTTGTTGAGATATAATTGCAATATTTTTGATATAAAGGTTATGTCGATAAAGTACTACTAATTAACATTTTGTTAGTTATTCAAATTAGAATTTAAAAGTTATATAATCTGGCATAGCATATCCTATCAAGCACAAAACTGAAAAACTAAACAAGTGAATTAGAGTTTCTACGATCATTAATATTTTCTATAAAAACTACAAGCAACCAAGCAAGCAAAATGTGTTTAAGCCAATAGAGTCAAGCTTGTAAATCATCAAGTGTCGCATCGAATCTGAAAAATCAAGTAAGCAATTAAAAGGTCATTTAACATAATTTGGCAAGTTGGTAGAAACAAGTTAATATACTCAGTTTCTAATAATGTGAATTAATTCATTGTTGCCAATATCATTTATCTATAACAAAAGAAATGTGCCCACCAGTTCGCAGTTTCAATCTGCTCGAAAAACATGCCACTGAGACTCCCTCATTGAAAATGCTCTTTCTTAAAAAATGCTTGTTTTCTAGATGGCATCAACTTTTGCCTGTAGAGAATACCCAATTTTGCTCGAGCATACTCCATTTTCTAAATAGGTTGTACAGATGCAAACTATGTTGACAAATGCTGTTCCTATTAGGCATGTCTTCCAAGTGAAAATGCAACATGATTGCCCCTCTAGAGCAATTTGGTATAATCTTGTATTTGTGCATGCAAAATATTGCTCGTGTTAAGGGTTTTCTTTCAGCTTCATATGCAACATGACCAGTCAATTTAGTTTCCCCGAATATTTATTTGTGCGATTGTAGGCACTTGTGATAACAACTGTAAAATAATCAACCTTTTCATCATTTCCTTGAGTATTCACTTTTTATACAATGCTTGCTTCAAATATAATATCATCTCTCCCCATAGAAAATCTTCAATTTTGCTCGAGTATATGTCATTTTTCTGTATCATTTCTTGTACATGTGCAAGTTATGCTGACAAATACTGTTTCTGTTAAGGATGTCTTTTATCTTCACATGCAACATTCTCACCTATTTAGAGCATTTTGGTGAGCCTCTTTTTCTCAAAACATTGCTTCCAAACACTGCTCATATCAAGGATTTCTTTCAGCTTCATATGCAACATGATCAGCTCATTTAGTTTCCTCCATTATTTACCTGAGCCAAGATTGTAGGCCCTTGTATCACATAATGTAAAATAAACAACATTTTCACCATTACTAAGTTTCTCAAACTCTTGAATACCTAATTGATGAACCATATACAATATTTGGTTTGTTTTTAGTTTACATTTTGAGTATGAATTGTACTTCTCATGGTAACTTATCTTTCATACAAGTCTCTCAATAATTCAACCCTATGCCATAGTCATGGTTAGCCTCAGAAATATAATTACCATCTATGCATTTGATGAACCGTACAGAGAATCTGAACATTATTTCGATTGCAATTATTAATGACGATGCATCTAGGCACTATAATCAGAACCAAATGTTGGCACACTCCTAAAATTAGCCAAACAGGGAGTTCTCATTGAACACATCAGAACGGCTTCAAGTGTTTGAACAACAACTAACCAACAACTTCCTGTGACAACTACCATAAAATCCAACTTTTAATTATTACATTATCAAGAAATATAAAGATTCCGCATCTTAAATAGTGTTTCCAACTGTGATCATAGTTAGCTGACTATGTTTGCAGATCATAACTTCAATGAAGATGAGAATATTTTAGTTTATACTCAAAACTTCAATCTCAAAAACCAAGACAGAATTTGGTTGTATGCCCCAAGAAGGGAAGCCAGCTGGCCCATATGCATAATCTGGTGAACACTGCAATAGAATGAAGTATCGATTATCAGAAATCCAAAGAAATGAAATTAAAATTATAAAATTAAAAATTTAACTTTCTTCTCTGAATAACATCATCTGTTGCGACTACTTCAAAATAGAAAACCAATGGCAAAAGATGCTCAATGAAAAGTGGAAACCTCAAATTACAGCAGTTCGATGTTTACATGAATAGTAACCATTTAATATACGAAATTAATACAGATATTGTTAATAAGCATTCGTCCCATAAAAGAACAAGTATTGTTGAAACACAATATTGATAATGTATGTTGCACTTCCATAAACTATAAATAAAACAAGTTTAGTAATCAGTCCCAATTTCATGAGATATCCCTAATCTGAAATACTTGCAAATCTAAACCATAAACTGATTTACACACTGAGATTCACAAGGCAGAAATATTTGCACATCTGCACAATAAACTATTTCTCAGATTATGAAATCACTAAAGCAATACTTACAGGTTACTGGTCCTCAAAACAATAATCAGATATCTTCATTCAGTCTTACAATGTATATATTTGAACTATTCCAATGTGTTGCCCCCAAACCCACATGAGGGGCACTACCCCTCAACATCATTGGGGTCTCCAGTCTCAAATCCCCATTAGTTATTGGAATCTATAAAATAAAAAACTTAGATTACAATGAGGGGGTGATGGGGAATTGGAATATAATTCTTGTGCGTGCCTACTTAGGCGCCATTATTGCTTAACTTGGCAAAAATCTCTTTAGATGAGGCAACTTCTACATATGGCATGCCTAGTGGAAGTGGCATTATAACTCATTTAGAGTTGATCTTGTTTTTTGATCTATGGCATATATTAAATTCTAATTTTCATTTATATATAATGGAAATTAGTAATTTGTCAACATAATTAGTAAAATGTGTTTTTGAAAAATATTTTTAAACATTTATATATGTAAAATGTTTGATAAAATTGCTGAGTTATTGCCGAATTTTTGCGAAGTCCGAGTTTAAAATTTTGGGCCGGCCATCAAAGCATAAATGATGGGGAATTTCCTCAGAGGTATTTGCAACTACTCTAGTATACATTTATGCAAATGTAGCTGCATATTTCTTAGTAATGTTGATATCATAAATAATCAGTAGAAAGGTGTTGAGAAAGGAAAACGGTATGAAATTGCAGCAGCTGTAGAGTGTGAAAAAGAAGATAATACAAGTTTGTCAAGAAAGTGAGCGAGTGTTGCCTACTATTGTTCAGTGATACACAGCCAACATTTCTTGTTCACTGATATTGCAAGCATGTTCATTTAGAGCTGTTAACGGGAATCACAAAACCCATCCACCTCAAGACAGAAATCGCTGATCAGCCCTTGTTTGGTGCAACTTCTCGAGGATCTTTGAGAATCGATTCCACATTTCACAGCTAAGAATGGACCCTTTTGGTAACCTAGGGTTTCAAGGGGACTAAGCAGGGCAGGATCTTTGAGAGTCGATTCCGAACAGACCAGAGAATCGTTGCTTCAAAAGCTTTTGCCTGCACAGATCTCGCAAGTGTCTCACCGGCACGAAACTCCCTGTTATAGTGCGCTCCAGTAGGCTCCATGGAAGATTTGTGCCCATTTCAAAGCGAAGCATGGGTATATTAGGAGGGCTTAAGACTGCGGCCATTTCAGCTGCTCAGCTATACTCAGGATAGGGTTTCTGAATTGATGAGGAGCGGAGTAATGTGCCTCGACGACGAGGTTTTTGTGGTATGCAGCCATGACCACGATGATGCTGCCTGTCTCCATCTACTGAATGGTTTGAGAAAGAATGGCGTCTCTGCACAAAAGAGGTAAATGCTTTGGTTGATCAGCTATGTTTTTCATTCATTTTCCCTGCTTGGGTTTCGAAGCTCCTTTGCGTGATTTTTACTTGCTTCTGGTTCTTCGGCCAAATGAGAGGGAATTCGTGATTTTGATCTTAGACGCCCTCCTTACCTGACCCAAAATTCAGCCTTTTAAAACAATATGCGTGAAAATTTGGACGTCAAAACTTGTTAAGATTTTCGGGCAAATGAGTGACTTTGCGCGATTTCAGATTTAAGTCTTTTCTTGTCTTCGGTCTTTGAGGATAGTTCGTTTTCGGCCTAAAACAATATTGTGCGAATTTGTTCTCCTTTGCTTTTCTACCTTTTCGGCTTCTTAGAATATTTTGAGAGTTCTGACGTTTTTCAGCTTTATCCTCTCTTTTGCAAGTTTAGCGATCTCCTTATTTTTTCCTATTTTCGGCTTAGAGGCCGATTCATCAAACTTTGCATTTTGGCCTTGGAGGCTGATTTTGGGCCTTTAAGTGTGCATTTCGGTCTGAGAAGGCGAGTTTGTGAGCTTTTGTTGCTTTTTGGCCTAAATGCTTATTGTGCGAATGCGATTTCATCAACTTTATCGGCCACAATGGAGATCTCATGAGCTTTAGACGCTTTTCGGGCGAACTGAAGGTTTTGCGTGATTTTAGAGGTCTTTGTGTTTTGTAAACTTCAGGCATTCTCTGAGGAATTTGCGCGATTCTTAATTCACATTTTGATACACGATTTTAAGTTGTTAAATTCCCATGCTTTTTGCCAAGTTAAACTTCGGCGATTTTACTGAAAATGCGCGACTTCAATCGCGCGACCTAGGATTTGACCTGGACTAACAACCTGAAGTTTGCGATATTTTGGTTGCACGAGTGCTTGGAAACTCGGGATTATCAGATAAAATTAGTGACCCAGGTTTTGACTTTATCCCTGCATTCCTAAGAACGAACTTTCACAAGATCTGTGTTTGAGGATTTTCTTCCTGGAATCTGAGATTTTAAAGAGATCAGACTTTGCGATTCCAGCTGCATAGTTAACAAAGAGATTTTCACAATAATGGCGGAGAAGCGGGTCAGATTTGGTAGGGACGTAGTCGGAATAGGTTCTGCGTGTTTCTGGACAAGACAAAGAGGGAGAAGTATGCTTCACCAGTCCAAACCAGGTTTTGGTTTAGTTCAGATAAACTCGAGAGGGGGATCTCAGAGGTTTTATAGTGTTAATAACCGAATCGCATCAAGCTTTTCAAGGGATTTTTCAGACCCAGTTCGCGGTCAGAAAAGCTCTACGTCAAAAACTCATTGGGGTGTTGGAGGGCAGTGGACCAAGGAAAACTTCCATCACCTCTCTGGTACCCAGAGGCCTTTCAGAGCTGAGCTTGCTGGAAAAAGGCAAGATTTGGATACTGGGTAAATGAGGTGGCTACGGGTGCTAACAGGTTTCCGATCAAAACAGGATGGCGTTCCCAGCCAAATAGCTTCAACTTCGGAGAAAATCGGGTCTGTGCTCAGGAAGAGAAACGTCCACCTTTTTCCAAAAAGGGTGTTGGTTTCGTTTCAAAGCCTAATCAATTTCCACAAGGCTTGAGAGGTTTCAGAAATGATGATTCAGAAGCAGGGAACAGGAGCAGATGCTGGAGGGATCAAAAACGCCCAACACGGGTCTGAGATGGAAGAGGCTGTATCCAGAAACGGGTTTGCTAAAGGGTTGGCAAATGGGAAAGGGAAGAAATGATCCTAATCCTCCCCCGAAATCTCTGCTAGATTCGAACTGCTACGAGCCATCTCAAGATTTAAAAAAAATTTCAAACTGGGCATGACCTTATTGATAAAAGAAAGAAAGGTCCTGGCAGTAAATTATTTGTCTTGCCGTCTGATGCTCTAAATCCAGCCATTGGACGATTTCAGGACAGAGCTCTCTTTGCAAAGTGGTGTGGAATGGGGGACTGCAAGCAAGATATCATGAAATGGTGGTCTCAATCCTTCCCGGGCATGGTCTCTGTTTGCTCTCTTCAAAATGATTTCCTTTTCATAGAATGCAAAGATTCAAGTCTAAGGAGTAGTATCATTTATGGAAGCCCTATCTTTTATCTTGGATCCACTTTTCATTTGATTGAATGGAAGCCTGGCTTTGACCCTGATAATTATAGAATTAGAAGATCCCCGATTTGGTTAAGCCTAGTGGGCCTCCCTTCTGAATATTGGTGCATGGAGGCTCTTCTGAAGATTGGTGATGCTTTAGGAGCTTTGGTGGGTATAGAAGAGGATTTCCTTACTGGTAAACATGGGGATGTAGCCAACATGTGTTGAAAATTGAAATAGACCTAGATTTTGGTTTATATGGGGAATTGGAGATTGGCTCAGAAGTTGGCAGATGGCAGCAAAAAGTTAAGCGGCTAACTGAAAGAATCCCCAGTAAGTGTCTTCTGAGGGAGCAGATTGTTTCTGGTACTTCATTGAGAGGATCTATAGGCCCATTACCCCATCCAATAGTTCCTTCCCCTCCTCAGCCATCGGTTTTTGGTCCTAAGGAAGCTCTCAAGATTCGCCGTATTCAGACTGCGAATGAACCCCTGGCCACTTCCTCTTCAGATCCCCCGGCTTCCCCTCACAGAGCAGATTTACGAGAACCTCGAGCGAAGGTATCTTCCTCTCCAGGAACTAAGCAGTTACCCATAGAAGGCCCCAAAAAGTTTGGTCGGAAAGGTTATTCTCTTCCCAAACAAGGAACTTTTAAAGCTTTTCTTGCAAAGTCAAAGAAGGTATCCAGGAATAGAAGGCATGGCAAGAAAACAAAGATGGATTCAAATTTAAACCATTTGGATCAATTCAAAGATAAGAAACTTGACCTTACCAATCTTCTTTCTGAGGCAGAAAACCTTAAAGGAGATATCATACAGGAGTTGACAGCTTCCAAAAATGTCACTATTCTTTCTAAAGATCTAGAAATTCTGGAAGCAACTAACATTTAGGATACTTTGTTGGAATCGGACAACTTGATTGATGGCCAGGGAGATTCAAGGAAAATAGAGGAGAACCTTTGTCTGAAATCCCCTTCTAACTTTGCCTCTCTTAGTATGGAGGACCCTTTGCAGACACAGCATTTTCCTCGTAATGCAGAAATCCCAAACTCCTTTGCCGATTCCCCAGTCTTTCAACCCTTCTTTGGTTTGAAGTTAGATCCCAACACTCATATTCTTCTAAACAATTACATGGAAGAAGTTGAGGATTCTGATCACGAAATGGAGACCCCACTAGCTGATCTTTTTTCTCAAGCGAAAGAAAAAAGGAAACTGGGGATCATGCAAGTGAACACAAGCAAGTCCAAGCCTGATTTCGGCATTACTCCTCCAAAGAAAGGTAGAAAATCCTCTAGCGAGCATTTAAACATAGCAGGAGAAGATGAAGGGCAAATAAAGATCACAAGTATTCTGAAAGTAAGGAAGGGGGCCACCGTTCCTGAACAAAAATGAAAATCTTAACTTGGAACAAGAAATGCTTGATCAAGAGAAGAATTCTTTTGATCAATGCAGCGATTGTAATGCTTCAAGAAACTAAGTTGGATCTTCAGCAAGCAGAATCCTTTGGATGTGGTCTAGGTAGTCAATATATTGGCAGCAAACAAGTAGCAGTTCCAGCAGAAGGTGTTTCAGGGGGTTTGCAGATAATTTGGAAACCTTCGTTGATTCAGATAGAAAAGATTGATTCAAACAGAAACTGGCTGCTCGTTTCAGTCAAGCTGCTCTCATTCAATATATCTTTCTTACTAATAAATGTTTATGGCCCAATTTCTTCTGCATCTAAACGGGCCTTTTGGGCAGACTTGGATAGTGTGATATCTCTCAACCAGAATCAGCATATTTTCTTTGGTGGGGATTTTAACTCCATAAGAAGCTTGAAGGACAAAAGAGGAGGTATCACCAGGCTTGGCAGACCCCACCAAGATTTCAATGATTGGATAAAGAGAAACGGCCTTCTTGAAGTGGATTCAGGAGATTCAGTTTTTACATGGAACAACAGAAGGTTTGGCTTCAGTAATATAACAGAGAAATAGATAGATTTTTTTGGATGGGGGATTTCTCTTCCTTACCCTTCTCCTTAGATTGTAAAGTTCTTCCTTGTTCGGGGTTGGATCATTATCCTCTCTTGCTAAGCCTCCAGGGTGAATCCAGTGTCTCAAAACCTCCTTTTAGATTTGAGAATATGTGGATGAAGGATCCGAATTTCCTTGCCCTAATAGAGCAGTGATGGAATGAAGGTAGTTTTGAGGGTTCCAGACTTTTCTGCTTTGTGTCCAAACTGAAATTTATTAAGAGGAATCTTTTGGAATGGAATGCGGATCACTTTAGAAACATCTTTGTCACTAAAAGAGAATTGGAAGCCCAGCTGGAGGATCTGAATGAGAAGGTAATAACGGAAGGTATGTCTCAAGCAGAATATTTAAAAGAAAGAGAACTGCTAGCAGATTATGAGGACATCCTTTCCAAAGAAGAAGTATTCTGGAAACAAAAATCTAGGGAGATATGGCTACAAGTTGGGGATAAGAACAATAAATTCTTCCATAATGTTACTAAGCAAAGAAGAAATTTAAACAGAATAACCAAATTAGAGACACAGGGGAACCAAATGGTGGGGGACCCACAGATCATTCGGAATGAAATCATCCAGTTCTACTCTAATCTGCTTAACAATCTTGATGGCTCTGATTTGAAGGAGCAAAGGAATTTTTTATCAGTCATTCCCAAGGTGAAAACTGATGAACAAAACAAGACACTAAATGAAAGCTTTTCGTATGAGGAAGTGTCCAAAGCATTACTTGAACTCCCTTCTGATAAAGCCTCGGGGCCGGACGGTTTCTCCACGGGCTTCTTTAAGAAATGCTGGCATATAATAGGGGCATATCTAGTGGCGGCCTTAGAATCTACAAGAAGATAGAAGATCAGGAAACATTCTCAAAGAAATCAATAATACCTTCATAGCCCTTGTTCCAAAGAAAGAGAAAGCAACTAGGTTGGGGGACTTCAGGCCAATTTCTCTCTGCAACACAATTTACAAAATTCTCTCCAGGGTTTTGACCATAGTTTTAAAACTCGTGGACTCGCCACGGACTCGCGAGTCCATGGGAGCCACGAGTCGACTCGCCAGGACTCGCCGAGGCGAGTCCTAGCGAGTCCATCTGAAAGACTCGCGAGTCTTTTGCAAGGACTCGCGCGAGTCTTTTGCATGGACTCGCGAGTCTTTCAGATGGACTCGTGTGACCCAGAGAAAATGTCATGCAAGCTTTAAAATTGAGTTTAACATGTGAAAAAATTAGGTCTCTCCGTCAGGATTCATATATGGAATATAACATTTAAGTATAAGAAAGGAAATGTCACTTATACTTTAAGTTATATTCCATATATACTGTCAGGATGTTTGAGAGTGGTTTCGGACCTCCAGGAGTTATAATGCAAAATCTAGTTTTTGGAGGATTCTTCAATTTTCCAGACTTAGTCAGATTTCAGGATCAGGAAGACATTCCAGACTTAGCCAAATTTCAGGGCATTTGAAGATCAAGATGACATTCCAGACTTTAAGTTATATTCCATATATACTGTCAGGATGTTTGAGAGTGGTTTCGAACCTCCAGGAGTTATAATGCAAAATCTAGTTTTTGGAGGATTCTTCAATTTTCCAGACTTAGTCAAATTTTAGGATCTTTCGGCGATGCCCCTTGACCCCAACTTGGGGGCATTGCCCCGAAACCCCCGTCGAAAAATATGGGGGGAAATTGCGCCGATGGAAGTAGGGAAAATTTAACCTCCGAGTCTGATTAGGCTCCATATAAAAGCATAATTAGCATTGAAGAAATCTTGGTATTATACATTTTAGAGTTGAAAGTTTGAAACTATGAGTATGTGACATGTGTAATGTTTCAATTATGGCTCTTATGTTCTCTAAATGCATTAATTTCTTTATGTTTTTTTGTAAAACTACGGTTTTTTTTTTTGCCGAGTCCTTGCCGAGTCTTTCACGAGTCTTTCACGAGTCCGAGTCCGAGTCCAAATTTTTGGTTTGCCGAGTCCGTGGCGAGTCCGAGTTTTTCAACTATGGTTTTGACCAATAGACTGAAACCTCTCATGAATAGCATCATATCAGAAGAGCAAACAGGATTTGTCCAGAGGCATTCCATCTTAGACGGGGTGATTGTTGCTCAAGAGGCCATGCATACTTTACAGAATACAAAGAGAGCAGGCATGCTATTGAAATTGGACATTTCTAAGGCTTATGACAATGTGGACTGGCGCTTTCTATGCAAGATTCTGCAAGCATTTGGCTTCAATGTCCAGTGGATTAATTGGATTTTTGAATTGTATCTCAACCTCGAGATTTTCAGTCATTATCAATGGAAGGCCGAAAGGATTTTTCTCTATATCTAGCGGGATCAGACAAGGGGATCCACTCTCCCCCTTTCTATTCATTATAATGGCAGAGGCCTTTGGTAGAGCTATCAAGAACCTAGACACTTAGAATACTATAAAAGGCATCAAGATCACAACTAATTTTGTGGCTACCCACCAACAATTTGTAGATGATAATCTCTTGTTTGGAGTAGCAAAATTGAGTGAAGCAGCACATTTTAAAGCTCTGATTATTTCCTATGGTAAAGCTTCAGGACAAATTATCAATAAGGATAAATCTGAAATCCTTTTCTTCTCCACCCCCCAATCTATAGAAAAAGGGATTTTACAAATTCTAGACTGTAAGGGGGGTAACCTTCCTTGCATCTACTTGGGAATCCCAATAGACAGAGGTCTAAGGAATTCTAAACTGTGGGATCTGCTTAAGTTGAAAATGGATCAGAACATTAACTCATGGAAAGGCAAATGGTTGTCATGGGCAGGAAGATTGGTCATGCTTCAAGAGGTCATCTCTGCTCTTCCAACTTATCTCATGTCTTTCCTGGCCTTGAATGCAGGGATGAACTCCTTCCTTATTCAGAAAATGAGAAACTTCTTTTGGCAGAACATGGAGGAAAAGCAGAAAATAGCCTTAATAGCTTGGGAAAAAATATGTAAGCCCAAGCCTTTAGGAGGTTTGGGCATCCGGAATCAACAACTTCAAAATTAGGCTTTGGGAGCTAAACTAGAATGGAAAATTTTAAAGGACCCTAAAGCTAGATGGGTTAGACTAATGCAATCAAAGTACATTGGGGAGGAAGGTTCCACAAATTTCATGAGAATTAACAATCTACCAAAAGGATCAAGGATATGGAATTTTATCCTTAGGTGCAGACACTTAGTGGCAGACTTTGTCTCCTGGGATGTCCATGATGGCTCAAAATGTTTATTCTGGGAAGATTCCTGGGGTGGTTATCCTAGTATTGATAATCAAATCTCTATTCAGACAACAAAAGCATGGCTAAAACAAAATTGGGGTATTCACATTAAGGATTATATTGAAATCTCCAAGGAGGATCCAACACTTAGATGGGGCTAGAAGAAACTAGATAATCTCCCTCTCCCTCCAAATGAACTTGACCAACTCCAGCTGATCTTAAAGGACAAACAATTGGTAATTAGAAATGAGAATGACTCACTAGTGTGGACCCCTTCCAAATCCGGTGAATATAAAGTAAAGAAGGCTATAATCTTCTTGCTAATCAAATCTCTATCAACAAAGACGGAATTCCTCAAAAGCTTTTCTAGAGCAATAAAGTCATCCCAAAAGCAGGCATTTTTGCATGGCTAGCAACCAAAAAAAAAATTCTAACAACACAAAAATTCAAGAAAATGGAATTTGAAGGTCCCTCTAGATGCATCTTATGCAAAGCAGAGGAGGAATTAGTGGATCATCTTCTTCTAATCTGCCCTTTCTCAATGAAATGTTGGAGATGGTTCTGTGCAAAACTTGGGTGGATCACGGCCCTTCCTAATGATATTGTTTCTCTTTTTCAAAGCTGGCCAATTAGACCAAAAGATGGTCTCCTGAGCCCATTATGGGAAATCTCTCCTCGCCTCATATGGGAAATCTGGAAAGAACGTAACAAGAGACTCTTTGAAAATAAGGCAAGGAATAGAGTCGGTCCTCAATTCCATTGAAAGCTCGATTGTGGAAAATATTAATTGCAAACTAGCTCTTACTCCTAATTCTAGAAAAGAGTTTACAGATTGGGATGGCAGAATTAGGTTCAGGTGGAATGGTCTGAAAATTCCCCCATTTATAGGAAAAAAGAATTATGATAGAGTAAATGTCGTGTGGTCCCCTCCGAAAGCAGGTTGGCTTAAACTAAATTTTGATGGCGCATCAAAAGGTAATCCAGGTGCTTCTGGAATTGGCTGCATAATAAGAGACCACAAAGGAGATGCCAAAGGCAAATTATCCATCCCCATACCCCTGGATACAAATAATATAGCAGAAGTTAAAGCCCTCCTAATGGGTCTTGAGGAAAGTTTACGAAGAGGAATTATAAATTTAGAAATAGAAGGGGACTCTGCGATCCTTATCAATACTATTAGGTCAACAAGTACTCCCAATTGGCGTCTGCAAGCATTGCTAGACAAAATCTTGACAACATTGGCACTATTTGATAATTATACCTGCAAACACATCTACAGGGAAGCAAACATTGAAGCGGATGCCCTATCCAAAGCAGCGGCAGAAGGACTAGCTCAAAATTGGTGGGTGGATGATCTAAGGGTTATAGAGAAATTTTGAAAGTTTCAGAATGACAGGGAGCAGTAGATGAAGGCAATGCTCTGTTTCAAAAAGCAATCAACAGCAATTTCAAGGGAATTAGTGTGAACATAAGATTCAGTAAAAATGGGCTTCTTGAAATTCATTACATTGTCAATGTAGTAAACAGGGCAATCAAAGTTGTGGGATCGTGGATGAAGGAAGAGTTCAAATTGAACGGAGCACAGATTGTGTGGCCAATTGAATCTTCAATACCAAAGTTTATAATGGGAGTACCATCAAATGTCGTGTTTCCTGCTTTTATAAACATATCAAGTCAAATAAACATCAAAATTTGAGGGATCCAGCATAGATGTATTTAAGAGAGCTGTGGAAAATCTCCATTGTCATTTTGACTATCAATTTCAGATTTCTGACGAGAGCAAAGAAAACCCAAACTATAGTGACCTCATTGCCCTGGTTGCAAATAAGACAGTTGATGCAGTTGTGTTTGATATCACAATACTCTCAAGCTGTAGCGCGAAGGTAGATTAAACACAACCATATACTAATACAGATATGGGACTGCGACATTTGTTTTTCTTACTGCTTTTCTTATTTGGCTATTGGAGCAGGACAAGAAGATGCTTTCACAGGAGAGCCTACCAAGCAAATGGAGATGTATCTCTGTTTATTACGGAATGGCAAAGTTAATCTAATTGATATTGGACACGAGTCATCAAAACCTCCACAAGTATTGGAGAGGAAGCTGAATCCTTCAGAACAGGAGAATAAGGAGCATTTTGGCTTATCCGATCTGGCTTTTTCCAGTGGGGACAAATTTAGGGCGATATGGACTGGTAGCTAGATGCATGAGTAAGCCTAATGGTTTCTGGGCTGATTAATCCCCAAGCAAGACCGGAGGTTTTCTTGTCCGTTCTTTCCTACTGGTGCCCGCACGAACGGACTCATGTAAATTCTATTTTATGAATAATAATTTTTTTGGCTTCGGCCGTTTATCGACCAAAGAAAATAAAATTGGGTCGGCTGAGTTATTGTTGAGTCCAAGTTTTTCAACTATGGTTTAGCCCATGACTTCTTTCTTTGTATATTATTTTGTTGCAGCTGCCTGTGTAAACAGCTGCTCTGTTGTTTGGTGGATCTAGTCACTGAGGAGTTTTGGGTACCGGGACTTTGAACTGCCTAACATTAATGATTGACTAGCTAAATTTTTTTTAGGGTTTGGGTTTGCTTGGGTTCATTAGTACAAAAACCATGTTAAAATCATAAATATGTAAATATTTAAATATAATCAAATGTATCGTTTATTAAAATAAAATAATATTATATTAAATATAAAATTAATATAAGTATTTTATACATATTAAATTAAAATTATTGAAAATAAAACAATATTATTAAATTTTGAAGATTGTGGGTGTGGATGGCAGTGCAAGCGACCATCGCTATCGGGTTAATAGCGATATTCCGACCTTGTTTGTTTCCATTCTGTTAAAAGTGGGTATCTCAAAGCATGAAGCCATTCAACTCTGCAGGGCGGTCTTTCGTGTTGAATTTCTAAGGGATTTGAACAAGGCGGTTGACAATTTAGACGATAATCTCATGGTGCCATTTCCAGTAGATTACCACTAGCCACAAGGCCCGCAGGTTGTTTGTAGTGATGAAGGTAAGATGTTTAAACGCACTCTGTTGATAATTTGAGATGAGGAGGCATTTGAAGAGAACAAAGTAGGCATACTCAGGAATATAGACTTCCTGCAGAAATAGTTGGGTTTGAAAGCCACAGGTGGTGGAAACTGGTTTTATGATTACTTTATAGCGGAAGGGTATGAGGCGCCGTGGGCTTTGTGTTGTGACGTATTCACACATCGCCCCATTGTAAATGGGGACCCCTACTTTTTGCTTTCTGGCGTTTGTTTTTTAGGTTCTTGTCTATTAGACTTTGCACTTTTGAGAGTTGTAAGAGGGATCATTAAGATAGCAGGCTCTACTTGAGCTAGGGTGAGTCAGTAGATGGTCCAAGTCAGGGTTTCTTTAAGGTCCTTAGGTCAAGTTTTTCTTTTTGTGTCCAGTCTGAGTTCGAGGAAGTCAGTTAAGCTTTGTAAGTGAGTATCATCTTTGGGGGTTTTACATTGATCTAGTAGGTGAAAGATGAAGTCCTAGGCATAATTTGATGTGAAGTTGACCTATCCATCCTTTGGAGACGCCCTGGATAAGTCTAGACCTGATGATTTGATGAAAAGATCAAGAAGTTTGAGCAAATCAGGAATTTCGCTCCTGACCCTTCCAAAGGGTCCAGAGCGAAATTTCACAAGCGGCCTAAGATTTGACCTAAGTCGGTGAGTGGTTGAGCAAATTTGCAAAGTTATGGAAGAATATGCATCAAGGATTGAGTCTAAGGCAAAGGCAAAGTCAAGTCATATTCAAGATAAATTGAGCCAAGAATAGGAATTTCGCTCCTAACCCTTCCAAAGGGTCCAAAGCGAATTCCTCTATAGGACACTCTACATTGACCAAAACTATGAACTAATCCATGTCCCAGGTATTATTGAAGACAATTCACTTGTTTGGTTGAAGAAATGTGAAAATGAAGTCAGGATTTGAGCCAAAGGGTGAATTCCGCTCTTGACCCTTCCAAAGGGTCCAGAGCGAAATTCATATAAGACCCTATTTTTTCACAAAATCTTGAAGAGAATGCCAATTTGAACTGGATGATGATGGAAGGAGGCCCAACAAGTTGTATCCAAGCCAAGGAAAGGAGAAAGCAAGTGAGAAATGAGCCTAAAATGAAAATTTCACTCCTGACCCTTCCAAAGGGTCCAGAGCGAAATTCACATTTCCTCTATTTTGCTCCTTGTGATGACCAAATTTGTTGACTTCTAAGGCGTGTTGGAAGGGCTTTGATGCATGTTTGCCTTTGAAAAGTGAATTGAGGAGATGGAATAGTGAAAATCAACCCAAGATAGGAATTTCGCTCCTGACCCTTCCAAAGGGTCCAGAGCGAAATCCTCATTTTGACCCTCTATTTTGCCTTAAGCACCAGAAGGACCTTGTTTTGAGCTAATTTGGTGGTGGATTGCCTTCATTATGGTGAAAGGAGGTTGGATAAATCAAGTTTGAAGTGAATTGAGGAGAGAAGAGGTGTTAAATCAACCCAAAGTGTGAATTTCGCTCTTGACCCTTCCAAATGGTCCAGAGCGAAATTCTCTATAAACACTATTTTGAATTTTCTTCCTTGTTTGGGCCAACATCCTTGTTCCTTGGACATGGTGGGGGAAGATGGACATGTTCTTGCCTTAGGAAGTGAATGAAAGCATTGAAAAGTGAGGATTTTGTCCAAGATTGGGAATTTCGCTCCTGACCCTTCCAAAGGGTCCAAAGCAAAATTCTCCATAAACCTCATTTTCTTCCTTGTTTAAACCAACATCTTAGTTCCTTGGGCATATTTGGAAGTGGATTGACATGTTTTTGCCTTAGGAAGTGATTAGAAGTGGAGGAGTGAAGGATTTTGTCCTAAATCATGAATTTCACTCCTGACCCTTCCAAAGGGTCCAGAGCAAAATTCTTGAAAACACCTATTTTTCCCTTTGATAAGGTCAAATCCTTAGTTTCTATGGCGTGGTTGAAGATGGATTGGTTTATATTGACTTTGCAATGGAGAATGGAGTTCAAGAAATGAAGAGTCAAGCCTAGAATGTGAATTTCGCTCTTGACCCTTCCAAAGCGAAATTCCCAAAATCTCCTTTTTCTCTCAATTTTGTGTCAAGCCAAATGTGGATCAGGGTGAATTAAGATTGAAGATGTCCTTAAGCATGCCTTTAAATGGCTTGTGACCACCAAAAATGAAGGTTTTTGAGCTAAATCTTGAATTTCGCTCTTGACCCTTCGAAAGGGTCCAGAGCGAAATCCTAAATAGGTCCTGTCTCTAGCCATGGTTTTGAGCGAATTTCTCCTTTCAAGCCATTTGGAGGTCAAACAAATGTTGTCTTCGTGAGAGGGGGATCCAAAGTTGAGAGTCAAAGGAAAGCAAGGTATGAAGAATGAATCTAGGTCAAGGAAAACAAGCAAATCTTGGATTTTGCTCTTGACCCTTCCAAAGGGTCTAGAGCGAAATTCTCAAAATCACCTAATTTGCTCATGATGGAGGCTAAGATATGGATTCCTAGGCCTTGGTGGACAAAAGACTAGTGTATGTTTGTCTTGGGAGGTATTTTGGAGTAGAGAAATGATGGAATTGGGACTTAATCATGAATTTTGCTCCTGATCCTTCCAAAGGGTCCAGAGCGAAATTCTTAAAACCTCTATTTTGCTCCCAATTTTGCATCAAGCCTAGTGTTGATTGAGATTAAAAACATCCTTAGGCATGCATTTGAGTAAGTTGTGGTCGCAAAATGTGAAGAATTTGTCCTAAAATGCAAATTTCGCTCCTAACCCTTCTAAAGGGTCCAAAGCGAAATTCCTAGGAGGTCTAATATTTTGCCTAGGTCCTTAAGCAAAACCTATTCCTTGGCAATTTTGGAGGTGAATGACTTGATCTTGGTAAGGTAATGTTGAAAATGAGGTCTAATTGAGCAACTTTGCAAATTTCGCTCTTGACCCATCCAAAGGGTCCAGAGCGAAATTCTTATAGGGCTTGTCCCTGGGGAGGATCCTAAGCAAATTCATCAACACTTCAAGGCGAGGTATGCTACCGGAGAAAGAAAACTTGACAGTAAGGAAGCCTCATCAAGCACATGGAAGTCAAGGAGGTACATCATTCTTCGCATCAAGGACAGAGAAGGTTCCTATTTGACCCGAAAAGACAAGGTGGCATCCCAGTCACTTTTCCTCCTGTCGGATTGGTGCACCTTAGCATGTCCAGATTCAATGTACCTCATTTATCAAGAACGGCACAAACTTCGATGTACCTACCCCTGCTTCCTATTGGTCCACACTCATTGAAATGTAATTTTCTCATTGGCTTGAGGAAGTTTGTTATAACAAAACCTAATTAGGGTTTCTATCTTATAATCCTAGCCATTGATTCTAAGTCAATCAAAGTTGTCAATTGGTAAAGGGGCTCTCTATATAAAGCCTTGGCTCTTCATTTGTAAAAGTTAATAGTTAGGAGTTAGCAAAAAGAGAGATAGTCAATAATTAGTAGCTCAATAGTAGATAGCATTTTAGAGTAGAGTAGAAAGAGAAGGCAAAGATTGTTGTCAAGACATTGTTGCAAAAGACATGTAAACTTCATTGAAGGAATGGTGAATTCTATGTGTCGATTCTACAATTTGCATGGTCTCTATACTTCTCAAATTTAATTTCATGTTATTAGATGAATGGAAGAATTTTGTATGATCAATGGTGAAATTTGTATATTCATACTACTAGCGGTTTGTTGATTGCAAACTTGCCTTGCGTAGTCAACTGGAATCATTCAACTTAAGCTTAACTTCAATTATCGCTTCTTCATTTATATGCATCAACCTGACGATGTCTATGCTTGTAGCGGTGATCTGAACATCATAAAGCTATCCTTAGAAGATCGCACTAACCTTGTGGAGATGATCATAGCATGTCAAAGCAAGACTTAGTTAGAGTTTCATCAAAGGTCATCCATTGCTCCTACATTCTTAGTGTTAGGATTAGATTCCTCTCCAACCCTTATCCTTTTTCCCCTTTTCTTAAAATCAAGGATCAGTAAAGACCCACGTTCTAGTGATATCTAAAGTAAATCAGATACACAGGTCATCAAATGTAAGTCCCCTTGTGATTCCAACAAAATCACATCATACCGCAAGAGCTCATCCACACGTAGAGACACTACATATAAGAATCTTGGAGTCTTCTCGAATGATCCTTGGGCGAAATCTTCAGCATTTGGGGAAACTTTGTACAAGAGAGGATAAGATACTTCGGTATGTTATTCTATGTTCGCATGTGCATAAAAAACACATCAACACTTTGGCAGACGTGTTCTCCAGGGAGAACATTGGTGGCTCGGCGGCCAATGTTACAGCCGACTCCAACCAGGTGGTTGGTATACGCAGCTCGGAGGTGGGTCCTTCTTCGTCTGCAACTAGAAGCTCTCCTCCCCATGGTGACTGCACTTTTGTGGACCGTAGCCTCCTTGGGAAAGGTAGGAAGCATTAGAAATCCAAATGTTTTGTTACAATGCTGCTATATGTCGTTTGTATGGGGTCAGCGGCTTATATTCTTATGCAATAGGCAGATGTTAGCCTTATGGTGGTCTGTTGGTTTTGGTCTGGGTGTTGTGTTTGCTGGGTGGATATAGGAGTTCAGGCAGGGTACGGATATGATAGCAGTCTGACCTGGAAAGCCCTTAGATGTCTTGGCTTCCAGAATTTTCTCAATGTAACAGACATTTTCACTATATAATATAATATACTATGGCTTTGGACTTTTAATGATAAAAATAAAATAAAATTTTGAAGATAATAATTCCAACCATATTTTCAAAGTTTTGGTTTTGCATTTATAATTCCATGCCCTTCTTACATTCCATCTTATTCTCGTCAACAATACACATCTGGAACTGGAACTGGATGTAGGCGGGTGGGTAGATATAGTTGGGCCTCCTCCACCAGGTGAGTGCCAACTAGAACCAGAGATAGCCGCCCTGACTATTGAGAGTCTCCTCTCCCTCCTGAATGGTTCCTAATTCACCCATACCATCTCAGATTCTCATTATATGGGGTCGAGGTGCATATAGTCAATAGTCTCTGCGCATGAAGACCATCAATGAACCAGATGGAAACCTTTTATCAGCCAGAGATGCACATGAAGACCAACTATATAATATTTCCAATACATAACTTTTTCCATTAAAGATGGCCAAAGAAAGCTACGTCAATGAAGCACAATCTTTAAATTCCCCTTGCAAAGGATTGCACATTTCCCATTCCCCCGATTTTAAGTCATGAACTTCAGAATCACACACCCAAACACGTACCGAACCGGTTCCCGGATCCGGCCACATAGCTGACGAACCTTGTAACATAGTTTACAAGTGATGCATTTTTTGGTACAATCAAAAAGATCACTGGTGGTAAAGTCACTTTCACTTTAGTTATAAGATATAGATGTTCAAAGTCACATCCAACTAAGGACTGATTTTGATCCGAACATTAAGAAATTTTCTATACCTGAGCATATGTTGGTAGCTTCACTGAATTGCCATATCAAAACCCATTACAATGTACATTTATGTCCACTAATTGAGATCTAAATCTTAAAATTAGAAAAGACTGATACAAATGTCTGCATACAAAATTGAGAAAGGAAATGCGATGGAGGTTACCCGAAGTTTTGCAGTCTCTCCTAGTTGCATGCCTAAAACACCTTCATCCCAACCTGTAGAGATAATGCATAAGCAACAAAATCCTTTAAGGAATCATGTCGTAAATAAAACAGCATATTTAAAAATACAAAAAGCAAAAATAATGAAATAATTATGGAACTATTCCAAGGATCGTATTCCTGAAGGGAAAAGCATGCTAAGCTCAAGTGAGACCCCAACAAATCATTGTTGAATGCAATCCAAACTTGCTATTCAGACCAAAGTAGTGTTGAAGAACAGTAGTGCCATTCCATGCATATAACTAGTTAGCATTAACTAGAGCAACGATTCATCATTAGGAAACTTGGACTACGAATTTACTTCAACCAAAATGTCATTGTAATGCACGTGGATGCAACTATACTAAAATTCAGTCCCTCAATCATGTAGTCAGTCAGAAAAAGAGGTATTCAAAGAGTTACATAATCTCCCCTAGAAATTGGTGGAAATCCCAAAGATGAACTCAGATGGAAACTTCAAAAAGGAGGATGTCACAACTCCAAAGGTGTATGCTCTTTTGGTATGCTATGAATCTTAGAAATCATACTAAAATTATTACTGAAAGACATGGGAATTAAGCTTACTCTTCAGCAAGATAAAAATTAAGAGCTGGATAACATTATAATGGATACCAACTAAAAAATTTAAGGTTATCTAGAGAAGGTAATTGACAGCCCTAAAAATAAGCAACTAGCCAATATGGTTAGCTAGTTATAACCATCAGGGGTCAATGAGGTCGACCAAGAGCGTTAAAATATTTTGGTCAGGGTTAAAATAGAAACTAGAAAGTAACTTTTGAATGAAATGGTGGAAAACATTAGTACCTCAACTCCGAAGAAAGTCCACAATAAACAGGAAAATGAGGATGTGTCACAACTCCAAAGGTATATGCTCTTTTGGTACACTGAATCTTGGAAATAATACTAAAAATATTACAGAAAGACATTACAATCACGCATACTGTTCTGGAGGCTAAAAATTGAGATCTGGAAAATGTTATAATGGATACCAACTCAAAAGTTTAAGGTCATACCTAGAGAAGGGTAACTGAAAGCCCTAAAATGGGAAGCTAGCCAATCTGGTTAGCCAGTTGTATCCATTGAGTTTAAGAGTTAATTAAGTTAAACAAGAGTCTGCATGCATGAAAATTGAAACTCGGGAGCAATTTTGTGACAAAATGCCACATTTTGTTACCCTTTGCGGCCCTAAATATAATTAAATGGTGGAAAACATTTGTAACTCACTCCAAAAATTGTTTTAAAAACCTCACTAAGGACAGTTCTATTTCAAAGATAATGAAGGGATCCTATTAGTGAGGCATTGCAACCTGACTATACACCTTTAAAGTTAATGTTGAAGAGCCACTGTTTAGAGTAACTATTGTTAGAAGAGAGTAAGTAGTTTATGCATCTAATTACTCTTCAGCTTGATGCAAGATATTTTGCATTATTTCAAGAGGTAAAAATATGGCTTCATGATGACCTCCAGTAGAGGATTGAGGACACAGCAATCCAGAAAATAACAATTTGGCATGCTCATTTAACTACTAGTATAGATATCTTAAATACACCTATCTAAAAAACATTGAGAAATATACTTGAGAGTTATTCTATTTTACTTTATAACTATTTTATTTACTACATACATTCATTGACACGTGAGTTTTAGTTTTTAGATAAAATTTATTTTCCTTTATCTCATTTAACAAACTATTTTATTTTATTTTATTTGAAGGGTTATTTTACTTTTGTATGTAACTTCAGATTTTACATGTCGAAAAGCCATCATTCATTATTTCAGTAATTCTTTTGGTTTGTTTTTACTATGAAAAGTTTAACAAATATCATATACTTGTATGTTACTTTTTAATAGTTTCATTTGTATGTATTAATATATATTTTAAGATTTTGATGTCTTCATATTTACAAAATAAATAACTACTAATTTACTAAATAAATAAAAAAGTTTCAGTTTAATAAATGACAATTTTTAAGTGCGTTGTTCATATTTCTGCAGTGTATGTTTGAAAGTTATCGTACTCAAATAAGCTGTTTTAGTTAAATGAAGTTTCATTTTGCAGTTTGGATTATTTTGCTATGTCCAGAATCTATTTACTACCATGGTCAGAATTTTAACATGGTATAAAAGCACACTAACTGGAATCTTCCAGGTTTGTGAATAGAATGTGATGCCCTATGAATACGATAGGTTATAGCCATAGGATGAACTAAACAAATAACCTATCTGGATCCTTTGAGGTTATGACTTATGTAGACGATAGGTTAATTGCTCCAGTGATCAAAGCATTCTAAATAGGATGTGATGCCCCAATTGCTCCAGTGATCAAAGCATTGATCTGCACCTATGCTAGGGCTACTGATATGATTTATTTTCAACTGATTAGTTTAGTTCATTGTGTTCCAACAAATACAAAAATGACTAGTCTAGATCAATGCTTTGATCACTGTGAATACGATAACCTATAGATGTGATGCCCTAATTGCTGAGTGATCAAAGCATTATCTGCACATATGATAGGCTATTGATCTGATTTATTTTCAACTGATTGGTTTACTTCATTTTGTTCAAATAACTACAACGTGACTAGTTTAGATCTTGGAGAGTGTGACGGCCTATCGCATAGACAACACTTCCAACTTTACCCCTTGGAAGTGCAAATTGCAGATGCTATGAGAAGAAGTTGATCTTTGAGTCAAGACTCTATTTGGAAACCAAGGTTACACCTCTTGTTGATTCTATCCAGTTCTCTAAACATAACAAAAAGATGGCCAAAGCAAAGCAAATCATCTTAGATTCCGTGAAGGATCATTTGCATTGATCACTTCCCAATTTCTCCTATAAGATATTGCTTAAGGACAATCTTATTGCCAAACATATGAGCAACATAGACATGATAGCCAGCTACCTAAACAAGATCACAGAACTTTATGAGGTAAAAGATGAAGAGTTGGTGCCCATACCTTTAGATTTGTTTTTTCAGAGTGTCTATGCTCATGAAAAGCTTCCGTTGCAAGATTACTTGGCAAGGGTCAAAAGGAAAGGACTTGAATTCTTTTCAATAGGGGAAGAGAAACTTGAGCAATATCAAATGTCTCAAATACCACAAGAATGGCCAATATGCTTCTCAATGTCTAAAGAAGATAAAGAGAACGGCAGGCATAAACAATTTGCAAGAATGCAGAAGCTTCCACAATAGATGTGCTTCATTCCAAGCTTGAGATAAACTTCTCATGGTATCATGCTTTTACTAAAATCATTTTTAGTGTAGGATGGTGTTGTGACCTTTTTCACACATCGCCCCATTGCAAATGGGGACCCCTTGTTTTTGCTTTTTAGGGTTTTGCTTTGGCGTCACAACTGCTAATCATCAATCTTTTTGCAAATGAGTTAGAGTTTTGGGGTCATTCCCGGCCAGATTGAGAATTTATGCTCAGAATTCAATTTAAGTGTTGTCAAAGTGTTCAGAAGGTTTGAAGGACGAAGATCACAATTGCTTTGGGTCATTTCTGACAACCTTCTATTCTTAGAAATTTTTGCTTTTCCTGCTTTTTTGAAAGTGGCATATGGGTTTTGTTCCTTGAATTATTTCATTGCTACCCATTTTGATATAAAAAAGCAGGGCTTCGAAAAAAAAAAAAATTTATGATATTAGGGTTTTATTCTTTAGGTCGTTTTGATCCTGCCCATGACTTCAAATTCGAAAATTTTTGCTTCTAAGTATAAAAAGCAAGGGTTTGAAATTTTTTGCTTTTTCCAAAATTAGGGTTTCAATCCTCATGCCAAATTATTCCTACCCATGCTCTTAGATTTTGAAAATTGTCTTTAAGGGTAAAAAGCAGAATGCAAACCCTAATTAGGGTTTTGTTCCAGAAGATCAGCTATAATATCAATACCCATGTTCTCAGATTTCGAAAATAAGGTCAACAAGTGCAAAAAGCAAAATGGAAATCCAGATTAGGGTTTTTGTTCAGATGGGCCAGCAAGGTATGAACATGACATGAACACTGTTGACCAAGTCAAAAGGAAGGCAAGTGAAATGACACATTGAAAATTTCGCCCAGGTTGAAGAAATAAAAATGGTAGACAAATTCAACAAGGCTCAAGGTTAGGCAAGTGGAATGGCAAATGATCAGCCAAAATCGTCCAAGGATGTCAAGCATGGAAGATGTTTTAGCATAATCAATGTTTACCAAGGCATTGGAGAATTGTCCAAGTAAAATTGTTCGACAAATGTTAAACTCCTACCAAGGGTTAACTAATCCATGGCAAGAGTTATTCAAACTCCTACCTAGGGTTAAGCTTATTCGTACACAAAATTGTCTAACAAATTTTCCAAGTGTACCTCATAGCCAAGATAAAATTGTCCGACGAATGGCAAACTCCTACCGAGGGTAAACTAACTCATGGCAACAATTAACTAGCTCATTCTCAAGGTTAAGCAAATAAGAAGCTAATGCATGAAAATGGTTATAAGTATATGCAATTTTCACCATGTCCAACAGTTTCAAAGTCCGCCTTAAAATTATGGCATGAAATAAAGACGGCAAAGATTCATCCAAGGCACAAACAAACATGTCAAGGAATTTTCAAAGCCCATCATACCTTCAAAATACGCCTAGGCAAAGGTTAATCGTGGCACAAGGAACATGTGCAAAGTTCGCTAAAGCTCGAGGAAGAATGTCTAAGGCAATGTAGGGCCCATTGAAGATAGCATAAAATGAAGATGATATGGATTGCCAAGTTGGCAAGTATGATGACTTGGCGTTTAAAACGATTAAAGAAATATATGACAAAGACTTTCCTCAAGTTCGAACTTCTAGAAGAAGATTTAAAGCAAATAAAAATTTCTAATTTTGCAAATATGAAAGAAAGTCTTCCAAACTCCCTTCTAGAAGAAAGCAAAGAGGTTCGAACTTCTTGAAAAGGAAATAAAGCAATTAAAACTTCTTAAAATTACTTCCTTGCATGCCAAGCAATAGAGTTCGAACTTCTAGAGGATAAAATAAAGCTTCTAGAAGTCATCAAAGAAGCTATAAAGGAGGTTTCATCTCATTAATTCTTCTTTCTTCAAAGCAAAGATTGAATTCTTCTTAAAATTCGCCAAAGGGAGCAGCTCCAAAGATTGATTAAGTTATCAAATTTGCAGCAGGGTTGGCAAAATTCGACTTTGGATAATAGTTTGAAGGTATAGGTCCAAGGGTTTGAAAGGGACATTCAAAAAGTTCGAGTTCGCCATCACCAAGGTTTGCTGATAAAATTCTGAGTTCACCATTAATCATCCTTGAATCTACCTTGGGAGAAAGAATCCAAATCTGCACATAAACTCCTCAGAAATCTTTCAAATCTGCAAGATGATAAATGTCAAGACATCATCCAAGTTCGCTAAAGTTGGAGCATAAGCCTATGCCAAGAATTCGCCAAGGATGAGCCAAGGATGAGCTTCCAAACATGAAAAACATGGAGAAGCAATCAGAACATGATCAAAGACAATAAAATTTGCCATGAAGATAAGAAACCAAGCATATCAAACTCAGAAGTTCGCCATGTTCACAATAAATTCGCTTAAGGCATGAGAAAGATGTTTGTGTGAAAGCCAAGGAAACTCTGTGCAAATTCTGTCATGAACAGCAATCAGGACAAGTAAATTGAATTCTCCAAGTTCAGAAATCAGATTGGCATAAAGCAAATTCGCTTGTGGAGTGGAGAAAAATGTTTGAATTCGTGAGAAAACTAAGCAAGACTGTTTGAATTCTGTCTAAACCAGTCAAAAACAGTAATTAAAGATGAACACAGAACAGTAGATTGGCCAGAGTAATTTCTCTCAAGACCGCCAAAATTTGAAGGGAAACATAATAAGGTTCGCATGATAATAAGGAGAAAAGGCTTGGAGAATGATCTTCTAAGCGCTTGACATGGAAAGAATGAGTAAAGCTTGGTGATCAGACATCCAAATTTGATAAGCGCAGAGACAAGACAATATGTCTTAGCATATTCCAAGCCTTCCAAGTTTGTCTTGATCAAGGAGAAAATTATTCATATTTGTCCAATCAAATAAAGCACAAATTGAAATCTGTCCAAGGATGTGGAAAGTCCATCCTTCCATGTTCGAGAAAGAAGATCATCCAAAATTCGCTGAAGAAAAAGACATGTCCAAGGTCTTGTCCAATTAAATAAGACACAAATTGAAACTTGTCCAAGGATGTGTAAATTCCACCTTGCCAAGAGGAAATTTGCTAAGCAAGCTTAAGGATGGCATGTATTCTTCCAAGATCGCCATAAATCAAGATCAAGGAAAATTGGAAAACAAATTGTCTGATCATATTTCCAAATCTGCCAAAGACAAGAAGGCTCATGACTGTCCAAACTTTTCCAAATCCACCAAACACAAGGAGATGATTGTCCAAGAACATTCCTAGTCCAAGGGCAAACAAATTGACACGAAGCATGCCAAGACATGGAAGAAAGATTAAAGCATAAACAAAGGTTGGTTGGACTTCATCCAAGTCTTGCCAAAATAATAAGTAATACATTGTTCGAATTGATGGTGATTATTTCCCTTATTTTGGAGTCTGCATGGTTCTTATCCCTCATCATAGTTTAGATTTTATTTCATGTATGTTAGATGAATGAAAGATTTGATAGTTTAGTTCAAAGAAGCAAGAGTCAGGAAAAAAACCCAATTATACCTGATTAATCGGGAATCAGCACCCACGCCGATTAATTCCCCCCAAAAATCGCATTTTTCTGGTCAACATTTTTCAACGATTTTTTTACTGAAAGAGTTGCAATTAAAACGCGATTTAGTCAGGAAAAAATCACCTACCCTAAAACCCGTCATATGGTGCAAAAAGTAGGAAAAAAAGCCGCGAAAATGAAAAAAAAATGTCGTGAGAACTCCATAAATCCCATTGCACGACCACGTATTTATGCTATGTGACAAGAACAACCCACCATTACCCAGGTATTTAAGCTACGCCATCACCAACTGCAAATTTAATATCATTTTTTTTTTCCAAAAAAATTGTAAATGTTAGAATTTTTTTTGGAAATTGTATATTGAGTTCTATTATGAACATATTTGTGATTTTATTTTTGTGAATTTCATGTTTATATACAATATATTCATATTAAAGTTAATATACAATATACTGTGAATTTAGTTAATATACTGTTAATATATAATATTACAGTATACTATTAACTGTTAATTTAGTGATTGTATATTAACTGTTAACACGTACTGTTATAGAATATACTGTTAAGTTGTTAACAGTTGATATACAATACATATAATGTATTTGCTGTTAATATACTGTATTTACTGTTAATATTACAGTAATACAGTATATTAACATTATATATGTTGTATATGATATTTACAGTAATACAGTATATTAACAGTAAATTAATAGTAAAATTACTATAATATTGTAAATATTAAATGTATTCCTGTAAATTTAATTATATCTGTATTACTGTAATTTTATTTTTTTTGCTCGGTAATAATTTATGTTATATTGAAAACCAAAATAAAGTATACATAGTGTAGACATGTAAATCTGACCACCTTCCTGACCCGTTCATGGGTTCCCCAGGGTTAATCCTTTGTATGCTCCCTTGGATGGGGAGACAGTGAAATGGTCAAAACCGGAGAAGGGGTGGATGAAAATAAATTTTGATGGGGCGTCAAAAGGTAATCCAGGGACTTCGAGTGCGGTATGTGTGGCCTGTGATGATGAAGGGAAGATCCTCTTTACAAATGTAAGAAGGCTACAAGATGGAACCAATAATGAGGCAGAGGCTCAAGCGGCTTTACTCGCAGCTGATCTAGCAATAAATATCTGGAGGTACATCTGGAGGGTGACTCCCAAATTGTAGTCAATGCTTTGATCAAAGGCAATACCCTGTGTTGGAAATTGAATAAATACATACACATTATAAGTGGAAAGCTTAAATCTTTCCAAAAGTTTTGCATCTCACATGTGAAAAGAGGAAGAAATGTCATTGTGGATGGCTTGTCAAATGAAGCGTGTGAGCTCGAGCTAGGGGAAGTGAGGTGGCGCGATTGCAAAGATGATATAGTGAGATGGAGTTAAGGCTTCTTGCCAAGTTGGTACGTCAACAAATTCAAATTTCATGTCAGAAGGCCGGCATTTCATTTGAGTAAGGTCCCGTGTAAATGAGCATTTATTGAGGAATGTTTTCTAAAATGGCGGCGGTGGTGAAGTGTGCTGCCTTGAATTCTAATTTTGGTATTCTCGCGCATTTAATGAGAATAGCATGTAAGTTGGTAAAGATAACTTTTGACAGATTTCATCGGAATTTCTCTGCAAATTCTCCAGTAAGCACCAAAATGGAAGCAAATTTTACTCTACAGTCCTCCAAACTAATGCCAGCTTTTTGGGGGCTCGTCCCCCTGAAAAAGCTTGAGAAGATGTTTCTTGCAAAAGACCTGTTGTTTTTTAAGGCAATCCAACTGGTCCTGGATGAAGAGGTGGCGGTTATCGGCCACAAATACAGATGCAGAGCGGATATTTACTATCTTATCATGGCTTGGGGACTGGAGTTGGGCTACACCTGTGCAAATATGAGAAAAGTTTTGAAGAAGATCATTCCACAGGAGTATCTATTAAATATGGAGTCCTTGCTGGAATGAGTTGTGTCGGGTTGGGGTTTCAATCTCTCTGGTCCTGGATGAAGAGGTGGCGGTTATCGGCCACAAATACAGATGCAAAGCGGATATTTACTCTCTTATCATGGCTTGGGGACTGGAGTTGGGCTACACCTGTGCAAATATGAGAAAGTTTTGAAGAAGATCATTCCACAGGAGTATATATTAAATATGGAGTCCTTGCTGGAATGAGTTGTGTCGGGTTGGGGTTTCAATCTCTCTAGTCCTGGATGAAGAGGTGGTGGTTATCGGCCACAAATACAGATGCAGAGCAGATATTTACTCTCTTATCATGGCTTGGGGACTGGAGTTGGGCTACACCTGTGCAAATATGAGAAAAGTTTTGAAGAAGATCATTCCACAGGAGTATCTATTAAATATGGAGTCCTTGCTGGAATGAGTTGTGTCGGGTTGGGGTTTCAATCTCTCTGAAGGCATCCTAGAGGATAATGTTGAGTTGCGGGCAAGGCACTCTCGAATTCAATTCCTTCGCCTCTGTGAGGAAGCTCGAGTCCATTTTAGGGATGACACGAAGCGAGGATGGGAAGGGTTGATGATCTTCGTCCAGATAATGGACATCGAAGATGTAATTCGGCAAGAGGGTGGGGAGATGAGATGCAGGAAACTGATTACGAGAAAACTATCCGTGAAATTGGCAAGGCAGGGTGCAGTGGGTGGTGCAGCTGGTGGCATTGGTGGCGCGACAAAAGGACCAAATTCGAGTGGGTTAGCGGCTGAAGGTGCAGTAAGAACAACTGGAGATTCACATGCCTCAGCGAGAAGATGAGGATTTCTATGGATCAGGGTACCTCTGGGCGCATCTTTTGGTTTTGATTGAGAAACCATGGTTTTAAACAACAAGATTGGATGGTGTTTGAGGGTGGTTTGGCGCAGTGGTTTCTTTTTGAAAAGTTTGATGCAAATGTACTTTTTAGTTTAAATTAATAAAAAATAACTATTACTGATCCAAAAAAAAAAATCTAACCACCTTCCTAAATAAATATTTATTACTTATTTTAACCATATCCCCTTATTAATTAAATTCTATTTAATTGATTTCTTCACATTCATCTATTTGATTTAATAGATTACTCGATTTATTTAATTAAATTCATATAAACCTTTTCTAGCCTTTAATTAAATAAATTACTTTATATTATTAAAACCTCTTTCTCCCTTTTTAATTAAATTTACATTTAATTAAATTGATCCTTACAAATAAGTAAATCTAATTTATTTATAAAATCCCCCCACTTGTATTTATACAAATTGCATCTATTTTGGTTGAAATAAAGTAATTTCATTTTTATTAAAATCATTTTCCCTTATCCACTTGCATTTTCCTACATCTCCCACTTGCCTCCTAAACCCCTTCTAGATTCTTCTAAATCACTTCCAATTTAACCTAATTCATCTCCTAATCATTGTCACATTCCTCAGTAAAAGGAAGTTACTTCTCAAAACCTCTGAGTGGAAAATTGCCTTATAGGAGCCATGCTTTGAAAAGCATTGAAACATGTTTAGAAAGTTTTTAATCAGTCCTAGGTGGTTTTGGAAGGTTGGTTGTGTTGAGTTGCTCAAATTGCCACTTGGAGCAACAAAAGTTGTCATTTTGCTTGTAAAAGTTGTCATTTTGGACACTTTTTTGTAAAAATAAGACAAAAATGTCTTGCGTCCGTACATGACTTGATAACCACCTCAAAATGCTATTTATATGCCTCCCTCTTCTTGGTATAGGGTTGGCTTTTGTAGTTTCTATCATAATTAATCAAAAGGGCAGCAATTTTCTGTTTTTTTCTCATGTTTTGAGCATAATTTGTACAGCAATTCGTACTGTAGCTTATCATTTCCGTACTGTGCCTTTTGGACAGTGATTTTGGTGTATATTCAATGCACTTTATGTAATTTCTTTGCAGGTTGTGCATTGGGAAGTTGGTTTTGTAAAATTATTTCATTTTTGCTCTTTGGCTGCCCTATCAAGGGTTTTGGCCTCCAAAATGCATCAACTTGTCTAATTCCAGGTTTGGGCTCCCATGGATGGACTTAGACAAGTTGTATTACTCATGTACAGTGTAAATAATTCATGTTTTAGCCAAGGATGTGCAAAATAAGTGTTTTTGAGTTCATGCTAGGCAAGTTGGAGATGGATTTGGCTAGCAATGTGAACAAAGACTCAAACAAGTTTGTGCTCAAAGGTCAATTGAGTGAACAAACTTAAGACAGAGGTTTGCACTAGCTTCCTTGGAGTTTTAGATGTATTTGGAGCTCCAAACAATGTGTATTTCACCTTATAAGTGTGTGGAGTTGTGGCAGGCAGCAAGCGCCCAGTTTTGGGAAATTTAATGTCTTTTGCATCCAAAGTTGATAAATGAACATATTCATGCTTGGAATCTTGTGACAAGTGTTGACAAAGTGTTTGGAGATTGTTACATGCTTTGGTTAAGTTATTTATGAAGTTCTAACCCTTCAAAGTGCAGCAAAAACAGTGAATTAGCAGTGACAATGCATTTTAACAGTCATTTTGTTGTTGTATGGCAAATGTTTGATGTAATGTCATGCAGGGCAGAGTTGGAGACTTGTTCTAAATGATGGGGAAGAGGTTCTACAAGAATTTAGAAGCTTGGTTTGTGGTTTAAAGGAGACATCCTTTGTTACTTAAGCAAAACCCTCTCAAAACCCTCTTTTCTTGCCTAAAATTGTGGACAGTCATTAAACCACCTTCTCAAGAGCTAAGACCTCAAAAATCTTTGAGTTTGGACCTTGTAGTCACCTTCCAAATCAGGTTCCATGGTTGGTTTAGCCATCGTTGCACTATACAAACAAAAATCACTCCAATTAGGCCTCCACAGGCTAGTAGCCTTTTAGCCCTGTTTAAACAAAAAGTGAACCCGATTGCCCAAATGATGTTAGAGCTTTCCAAATTTGTGACAAACAGTTGAAAGACATTAAAGGAGCCTAATTCAATCAAAATTGATCATTTAGATACCATCTTGGGGGTATGGACCTATGGTGGAGGGTTTGAGCAACATTGAGGAAACAAGCTAGAACAAAGTTGTATAACACACAATGGGGTGGTTGTTTGAGAAGAGGTGTAGGTGTTGAAGTTTGTTGTTGCAAACACTAATTGAAAACAAAGAAAAAGCATATCCTTTGGGTCCACTTGATAGATTAAACCAATTTGGACCTATTGAACAACTTCTCACTCAATCTCCCTATCAAAATGGTTAACCACTAAAGTCTTCCAAACCATTAAAGGCTCTTACATAACCATTTATGGTTAACTCACTTTTGACCTTTGGTTAGAGACTTTCCTCTAACTTAACCATCCTTTTGCCTCAAGGGTCTCATCAAACACTTATGGCTTTGACCATAGTTATCCATTTAACCCTTGCACAAGAGTTTACCCCTTGCGTAAAAGCTTTATCCATTGGATAACCCTAACCTAACCTTAACACTTACCTCCTAAGGTAACCTTCATGTCTTCTCAGGCATTTAATGCTTCTTGCATCTCCTCTCAAGCAGCGTCTTGTTGACAATTGTCACCATTTCATTGGTGAAAATTGTAAACATGGATTGATTAACTTTCAATCCTAGCCCTTGTTAAGATTATTCAATCTTAACTATCCATTGCCCTATTTTCCCTATAAATAGAGCTCTCATTCTTCATTATCCAAAAAAAAAAGATCCAAGTTTTTATGCATCTACATTATAGCCTAATTTACTAAGCATTTTAGCCTCTCTTTGTTAAAACATCATCATAGCATTTGGAGGCATTTTCCATATCATAGAATATTCATGCTAAGCTAGTAAATCATGTTAGGATAATTTGTCAATCCTTTATCATATCACTATCTTCATCTTAACTTAATCATCATAGTTTTAACATATCATATAGATCTTAGAATGCATTCATGCATGTAGATTACAATATCACTCGTTCTTGGAGTTGTCATTCCAAGTCATTTGCTTAATATGATCTGAGAGCAAAACATTGGCTTTAGGGATCTTGTGAGGTAGAGAACAATGGGACACCCCTTGGGAAGTTAAATTAGTTCAATTAATTTGTATACTTGCACCAAGAATCTCATTGGTATGTGAGTCTTTTGATCTTGATTTATTCGTTTTGATCACCGCATTTTCCCACGTACATTTCAATCAATCAAGACCCATATCGAAATCAAGACTCATAACAAAATTAGATCCATAACGAAATCAAGATTCATAACGAAATCAGATCCATATCGAAATCAGACCCATATCGACTCAAGACCCATATCAATATTGAAATCAAATTCATAACGAAATCAAGACTCATAATGAAAATCAGATCCATATCGACTCAAGACCCATAACGAAATCAAGATCCATAATGAAAATTAGATCCATATCGACTCAAGACCCATAACAAAATCAAGACCCATATCGACTCAGGACCCATATCGAAATCAAGATCCATATCGACTCAAGACCCATACCGAAATCAGCTCCATATCGACTCAAGACCCATAATGAAATCAGCTCCATATCGACTCAAAACCCATAATGAAATCAGCTCCATATCGACTCAAGACCCATAGCGAAATCAAGACCTATAACGAAATCAGATCCATATCGAAATCAAGAACCATATCGAAATCAAATCCATATCGACTGAAGACCCATATCGAAATCAAGAACCATATCGATTGTATGCATGCTGGCCGTGGTTGATCCTCTGCATGTTTTGGAGTTGATTGTTCTGATTCCTTAGATGAGTTACTTCGGTTGATAGCTTCTTGACTTGTTCGATCAACTCTTTCATTTCATCCTTCTCTTCCTGTGTTCTTGATGAGTTTGTTGCGTTTTGCAGGTACACAGGTTGTGCTGGTGGGGCTTGTGAAAGTGGAACTCCGGGATGAGGGACCAACTGGTTTGTCGGTTGCATACTAGGATATGTTGCTTGTGGAATGGGATTCATAACTGGAGTCTGGTTGGCCAGTGCCATACTAACTGCTTGCATTTGATTTGGTGTTGCGACAGGTCCCATATGTAGTAGTGGCCCAGTAATATTCTGTCCCATGTGCTTACTAACTTCAATAGCTTTTGCATATGTTGCGTTTAGATCATTCGGTATAGGATGTGTCCTTACGAACATGGCGGTAAGATGATCTAGGGCTCCATAATAGATTTCCTTTGGGTCAGCAATGAGGTAGGGATGTCGTAACATCGTGTATGCACGGTGGAACCTATTGTTGAAAGAGGTGATTAGCTCATGTTCTCTCCTTCAGATTTCAACAAATTGTCTATATAGCTCGGCAGGCGTGGTTGGTATACCAAACTTAGCAATAAATGCATCTTTCATTGCGTCCCAGGTCCTGATTGACCCTATAGGCAGATGAATGAACCAGAAGTACGCCTCTTCTCCCAATGAGTAGGGAAAAAGCCTACATGCTACATCTCCATATTCGATTTGTCTGTTACGAAGATGATCCTCGAACATCTTGATATGATCCTCTGCTGTACGATTGAAATCACTGACATTGAATTTGGAACAAAAGTGCTCTGGATTCTTTGGCATATCATGATAAACTGCAAATTCCAATGGTGATGGATTGTTGATTAGCCAAGTAGCGCCATTAAGTGCATGAGCGGGAGGAGGAGGAGGAGAAGCATGGTGTGCCATCGTGATTCTCGGAGTTTGAAAGCTTGACAAGAGACTAGATGAACTGGCTTGGCTTCTCGGTTGAGAAATTGCCTGGATACTCACTTGAATTGCTGCTTGTACCTGTTCTTGAAGAGACGGAGCTTGTGATGACTCAGGAGATTCCTCTAATCTTAGTTCAAACTCTTTGGGAGTATCTTCTCTTTTCACTCGCTTCGACCTTGAAGTAAACTGAAGCTCACTCAGATTTTTGACGCCTGGTGTCGACCTCAATATCCTTTGATGTTTCTCGAGCGAGAAAAAACCAATACGATCCAGCGTGAAGTTTTGGTCTTGCGGAGACTACTATAGGTTCCTTTGATTGCGAAGCTCTCTAGCTGCGATTCTTCGATGTTCTTCAGCCCTATCTTCCTCTTGTTCCAAGATGATTCTCACTCTGTTATACTCAGCTTCACTTCTCCTTATGTTCCACACTAGGTGATTCAATCCCAAAATGATATCTTCTTGAATGTTGCCTATTTCCAAATTAGGTTGCACTACTTGATTCAATCCTTCATGTGGCAACACCATCGTGATTCATGATCATGCTTGAAATGTATTCTCTTTTTTTTTTTTTTTTTGGTAAATTTTCTGGATAGTGCTTTTCCCTAACGGAAGTTCATTAGCCCTCCTTCTAGCGCCAATTCTGTTGACGTGTATTTTGTACACTGCCTAACACAGAATAAAATACCCAAGGGTACCTTATCCTCTCTTGAATAAAGCCTCTGATTGCTGAAGATATCGCAAAAAAGGATCAATTAGGATGACTCCAATGTTCTTTGATGTAGGGTCTCTACGTGTGGATAAACACCAGTGGTCATTGTGAATGTTGTTTCATCAAGGGGCCTTACGTTTCCGTTATTGCAGGAACAGGATTTCCTAAAACTAACAAGTTCTTCAAAAAGATCAAAAGGTAGGGTTTGCAAAGGATGAATTCTAATCTAATCCTAAGAATGACTTAATGTAGGCTAGACTTGGCAAGATTCTACCAATTTCAACATTGCCAAAACATAACAACTCAACTGAAATTGATGCAATCTTCTAAGGTGACTAATGATTTTCCAATTCATCAAGGATCGTAGACACTACCATGAAGGTACATATCAATGGTTCGATGATGATTGAAGGTTTAAGTAATCCAAATATCTCCAATTGACCACACAAGGCGTTCTTACAATCAGTAAGAAGCTAGTGGTTTGGAACGTGAATCTCACCAAAGATCAAGCTCAACACTTAGTCCTTCAAATTTAAATACTACTTCGACCAAGAATGATTCAAGAAAGTAAGCAACCATGAAAGTAGCCACAAGATTTGCAATAAAACACCATAACTTCAATATTTTATTGATCTCAAAGCCAAAATAGACAACAATTGCTTGAAATTCTCTCTTCAAAACTCAATCTTGCTACAAAATAACTTTTTCCTCTCCAAAAGCTCTAATTCTATTATGCTATTCTCTATCTATATTCTAATTTCTAATTACAAAATGAAAATGAATGAGGGTATATATAGCATCCTCAATTACAATGAACGGCCCAGATCAAAAGAAGATCAACGGCTGAGATTCTGACACCTAAACCCTAATTAGGGTTTATTACAAAAAGTTCCCCTTTTATTGAACAATATTAAATGCATAGCCAAATATTTAATTGGCACAAAAATCTAGGAAACATAGACCAATGATAATTAAGGTGCCACATCATCTATAGCAACCTCTCTTCTAGAACCTTGTTCCCTTTCCAATGCTCCTTCTTAGCATATGCAGTGAATCTAGACACAATTCCCTCGATCTCAGCAATAGGAATCTCTGGAAGATTCCTCATTCGTTCCTCCAAGTGGATGACCTGATCGAAAGCCTTGAGAAGAGCTATGTCCCATCCAAGTTTGAGTTCTTTGATTTTCTCAATCAGGAGCATAGTAGCGAACATTTGATCCCTTTGCTCATCTGTGATAACATTCTCATCTTTGCAAAAGATGACTTTGACCTTCTCCTCCAACTCTTGAAGATTCACATCTGTCTCATCTTCAATCCTCCTGCCAAGAATAGAACATAACACCTCAAACACCTTGTCCTGAATTGGATGGATGACCTCCTCAACTTGATTGCATTTCGTACTAATGTCTTCGAAAAGAACTTCCTTCATCTGAAGTAGAGTTGACCATTGGAGTAAATTATGAGCTCCTCCATCCATTATCTTTTCTTGTGCTAAGATCTTCCTTGGTGTTTGCCTGATTACTTGCAGAACAGGAATGATAACATCTCTAGTGTGGGCAAAGGCGGCTACTGTTATCATTAGGTTGTGAATGATCTCAAGGACCTGGATAGCTCGATGGGTAGTCTGCATCATTCTTGTTGCGAACTCAATGGCAACGGTATGGGATTTGTCAATCCAAGAGCTCATAAGCTGGACCAGGCTCTTAATTCTTTCTGCCTCACCAACTGATTCAAGGGGAAGTGCTTGCACAAGAGATACTGCTGGATCCTAACGTCCCAAAGGCTGATTGAGATGGCTAAAGTAGCCTCTCCAAGCACCGACCTCTCGCTCAAGCTTTCTATTCTTTTCCATTTCTTCTCTAAGCTTGTCTTTAAGTGCCTCAAATGAATCAGTTGCCTCATCCAGTGTCTGCTCGGCTGTGAGTGGACCAAGTTCAAATGTTTCTACATCATACTCTTCTGCAAGGATTTCACCTTCATATTTGTCCACTGCTGGTGTAGCTATCTGCAATTTCCTGGACCCTGTCTCATCTCTGATCATCTTGGACATTTTGGTGGCCTTCTTCCTTTCTGTTACTCCCTGAGAATTTCAAACAAGGCTTTCTAAATCAATTACATTACCTTCATCTTCGATCACAATTACCCTTGTTAGCCTCTCCTTCAACCAATCTGGAATGGCGGACCTTGTCTCTCTGACTTGTATCTCTTTAAGCAATGGTTCTTCTTCTCGGAGAGGAGATGTCACTTCATCGTTATTCTTGTCTTCATGTAGCTCATTAACTTGAGGAGATTGACTTGATGAACGTTGAGACGCTTGCCTTTCTTCATGTTTATCATTCTGGACCATTGATTCCATAGATTCCTCAACTTCAAGTACCCTCTTCTCTTGTCCTTGACTTGTCTTTTTTTCATGTCGGGAAGATGTGCCAGATGAGTGATCTCAATGGGCCTCTTGCTTCTTCTTGGAGGGTTCCCTTTTCTCAGGTCTTTCTTTCCTCTTCGCACTTCTAGGATGAGGATTGCCTTCACTTACGCATCTAGGGGCGAGGATCGTCTTCATTTGTGCTCCTAGGATGAGGATTGCCTTCGCTTGTGCTAGCTCCTCCTTCTCCTGGTCTTTCCTCCAAAGTAAAAGTCATAGATATGTTCTGTTCTCTCAACTTTTGATGTTGCACATCAACCCATCTGCGAGTACAAGACAAAACTGGAGCCATCAAAGCCTTTAAGTCAAAAACCTCAGGTTCATTCCAATCTATCTTTACTGCTTTGTCTTCTCGGTCATAAGATGATTGGAGATGTCTGCCACTGTCCTGAGCTTGATCAGCCACTCTATAAACTTTGCATTTCCTGATGAGATCCAAAGGTATCCTGGAATGCATCTTTCTTTTCACTTCTAAATCATCTGAGAGATTCATCAAAAAGTCCTCTATCTGAAATTCGTGCTTGTACTTTCTACCAACTGTTTCCTCTATATACCCATAAGGATCAAAGTTCTCTCTCAAGGCAAAGAACGAAAATGAATATAAGGCCAATTCTTTCTCTGCATCATCCATGGCTAGAGCATTAGGACATACCTCAACTGAATTCCCTAGTATGATAGGTACAGGAATTCCATTTCCATGCCTGTGTCTGAATGCCTTTGCATAAGCTGCCAACTGCCTAGTCACCTCCAGTAATACTATTCTGTCTGTCAGATATCTTGGCAACATATATGGAGGTGAAGGACACCCATGAACTCTAATATATGTAAACTTCTGGAATTGGATAAACCAAGCACCATACCTCTTCACAAGCTCTTGTGCATCTTGAGATATCCGATTGTGAATCCCGCCTTGCAATGTCCTGGTGATGTTCATCGTGAAGGTATCATTAACTAACTTGTAGTTACTTCCAAGTGGGTGATGCAAATGAACATAAGATTCACAAACTCTGACTTCTCCGGGCCCTCTTCCAATCACTCCTCTGTGAGGTAGTCCTGCATATTCAAAACTCCTGATCAAGGCATATATGATGTACGAGCTCATGTGGAATGACTTGGTAGCCTTCAGTCTTCTCAACTGCACGTCCAAGCAATGGCTAATAATTCTAGCCCAATGAATTGTTCCTTTCCCTTGAACTATAACTTGGATGAAGTAGAACATCCACTTCTCAAAATAGAAGGCTTGAGGAGCCCCTGTAACTCGATTGAGTAAAGTTATCAAATCTTTGTACTCCTCCTGGAAGTCGATCCTATGTGGTGTGTTGGGAATCTTGCTCAGGCGACGACGACTTTTGAGTAACCAATTCTTATTGATGATGCTCAAGCAAGTGTCTAGATCATCTTCGTACATGGATCTAGCTCCTTCCAAGCTTTTGTAAATCATATCTTTATGTTCTAGTAGATGGAGAGCGTCACTGATAGCCTCTTCTGAAAGGTAAGCCAAAGTGTTTCCTTCCTTGAACACGATTGATCTTGATTGTGGGTCATAATGACGGGCACACTCGATCATCAGCTCATGACACTGGACTGCTGGAGGGAAGCCGGCCGCCTTGATAATGCCACTTTCAATTATTCTCCTTGCGACAGGTGATGGCTTTCCAATATAAAGGACCTCTCGAAACTTCTTCACACTGAAGTTTCCCAAGTTGGTATCTCCAATGTTACTCCATTTTGACACGATCTTGGTCTCCAATTCTTCATTCCTTTGATCTTCCTTCATGAGCTCTGGACGACTGGTGGATGCTCCTACCTTTGGGGTCGCCATCTTGATACCTACACAACATTTCATAATGAGCAATATACTTTGCAACATAGAAATATAGACTAGATTTAATTTTTAAATTTAGGAAACTTCATGATAAATCTTTGAATTATCATTTCCTAAATATGACTACGCAATTTGGAATTCAAAATTCAAAATTTCAAAATTGAGCTAGGAAGATCTCACCATACCTCTTCCTGAGAACTAACTCTAAAAAACGATGCAAAATAAGGAAATTCGCTAGGAAAAAAGGTAGATCGAAGTCTTTAAAATGCGCTTCCTTTATCAACTTCACCACCTTTAGTCTTCAACGCCTTGAGGAAAATTCGCTCCACCTCTAACCTTCAATAAAATTCGCTCCTCTTAAATCAAACTTCGCACTCCTCCTTGTTCTTCAATTCGCACTTGAATGAATGATTAAAATAATGAAAACACACCCCAAATATATAGGCGCTCACCATTGCAATTTCCCATAGGCCGACTTGGAAAATAGGCCAAAAATAAACAAAAAATTATAAAAGGAGAAGGCCGACTTAATTAAAATATTAAAATAATATCCAAAGCGCTCCATCTTTTATTTTAAATTAATAATAATTAATTTCAAAAGGCCTTAATAATAATAAAAAACGATTTTCTAAGGCTTGAAATTAATTATTAAATGCTATGCGCACTTATTAAATGTCAATTTAACTTTTCAAAATATTTTGGAGTTTTAGCGAAATTGGCATTTAATGTTTTTAGAGGACATTGGCACCTAGGCATGGTAAAAATATCACTATGTAAGAACCTCGCCTTGGTCCCTGGGAGAGGGACAGGAGCGCCTATTCATTTTTGGCCTTGTATTTCTTGTTTTTCACGTTCAAAGTCTCTTCCTGGACGTCCAAAATGGCACTCTTGCTTGGAATTTTGAGTTTAATTCATGTGACCTTTGGAAGGAGCTTGCTTTAAAATATTTTCGCCCTGGTCCCTTGGTGAGGGACAGGAGCGATCCCACCTTTTGTCCTTGGGCTTCATTTTCCAAATTGCCAATTCATGATATGAGGTAGGCAATGATCATTATTGCTCGTTCTATGCATGCTTAACTCGTTTCTCCAAGGCAACACAGATTCTCCAAAGATATTCGCCCTGGTCCTCCAGTGAAGGACAGGAGCGATTTTTGCATTTGAGCCTAAGATAGTTGATTCTTGGGGTCGATTCCTTGTCCATCATCTTTCGAAGGACATTTCTCACCTTGTATCGCCTTGTCTTGCCGTGGCTTTTGGAGGAAAATGGTGGATTCTATAGAAATCGCCCTGGTCCCTTGGTGAGGGACAGGAGCGCCCTAGCCAATTTTCACCAAATTTTGTGGTCCATGCAACTTCATTCTTCCTTGAAGCATTTTAAATATCATCGCCATCTTGTGCCTTGGCCTGGATTCGTCCAAATTTGGAGGGGAAGACTTGATAATGTGTTTTTCGCCCTGGTCCCTTGGTGAGGGACAGGAGCGCCTTGGCCATTATGAGCTCACTTGTGTTTTGCAAACTTTCAAAATTATCTTCAATGGATTGATTACGCCTTCCTTCCTTCATCTCAAACTTGAAACTCGCTTTACCTTTGCCAAAAATTTGTCTTGTGAGAAAATCGCTCTGGTCCCTTGGAGAGGGACAAGAGCGCTTTTGTAAATTCAAGCTTGTCTGTCCTTTACTAGCCTTCCAAATTATCTTCAATGGGCTAATCATGCCTTATTCCATTCATTTCAATCACAAACTTGCCTTGTCTTTTGCAAGAAATTTACACTTTTTAGAAAATCGTTCTGGACCCTTGGAGAGGGACAGGAGCATCCTTTAAAAATCGCTCTGGTCCCTTGGAGAGGGACAGGAGCGCCTATTGCAACTTGGGTTGATTTTCTCCTTTGTAGGCCACTCAAGTTATATTCAACGAATAAAACATACTTCTCTCGACATCCTCAAATCGCGAAATCACTTAAATCTTGCAAGGAAAATGCAAATTTAGAATTCAAGCTCCGGTCCTTCAGTGAGGGACAGGAGCGCCTTTTGTCCTCAAGGCCAAATCATTACAATTTTCATCTCAAATTTCCTTTGCTGGGGAAGATATCATCCTTTGACAATCGGTGAATGAGAGCCCAAGTCCAAAAAGGGGCCAAGAAGGTGTGTTTGAAGAAAATCGCTCTGGTCCCTTGGTGAGGGACAGGAGCGAATTCATCTTGCTAGGTAAAACGTTCAACCTTTCATCGCTTTTGACTAAGTCTGGGTGTTCTATCATGTTGATTTCATCCATCATTGTATCCTTGGTGCTTCAATTTGATCAATCAAGGCCAAGAATGACCTAAGCAAACCATTTCGCCTTGGTCCTTCAGTGGAGGACAGGAGCGAATTCACCTTAATCCTTCAAAATTCATCATTTTTGAGTCTTCAAAATCTCCAAAATCTTTAAGTTATGTCCAATCACCTCCGCTGGAGACCCTGCACAAAACAATTAAAACAAGTCAGTAACCAAGATGCACCAAATATCATTTTCGCCTTGGTCCCTAGGAGAGGGACAGGAGCGATTTTGCCTTTATAAGCCAAAATATCCAAAATTTAGGTCTTCAGTCACTTGACAAGGCAGGGTTAGGTCATCTTCAAGGCCGGGAACTAGTTAGCAAGCCTTCAAAAATTTGATCAAAATTTACCTAGACAAAATATACAATTTCATCCTCAAAATGCTAGCACTTAGAAAAATTTGATTTTACCCCAAAAGAACCCTGACTTAACCTAAGACAACCCTAACTTCAGTAATCAATCTTCAGGAGGATGCGTAATAACCTTCAAAATTTGACTGGACTCTGCCTGAAAATATCCAAAAGAAACCCTTAAAGCTTAATCCTAGTCCAAACGACTCACTTACTTACTCAAAACCCTAAAAGCAGAGAGAAGAACAGGCAAAACAAAAGCAAAAAGAGGGGGTCCCCATTTTAATGGGGCAATGTGTGAAATGGTCACAACACATATCAGACAATTGACGAACCCATATCGACATCTACACAACCTATCCAATCCATTTGACTCACGACGCATTTTTCAAAACACTTTTTTTTCCAACTTTTTGCACTATAAAACACACCTTATGCGCTATCTTTCTATCACCCGATACAACACGACTTCAAAGCACTAAGCTGCCACGTACGCGCTAATCTTCTTCATGTATGTGCTATAAAACACAACTTATGCGCTATCTTTATATCACGCGCTACAACACGACTTCAATGCGCTACCGCTACCCTGTTTACCCGACACGTCATTTTATCCTATGCGCTGACTGTCATACCGGTAGCACTACCCTATTTACCCGATGCGTTGTTTTATCCTATGCGCTGACTATCATACCGGTTGCGCTACCCTATTTACCCGATGCGCTAAAGCTATCCTACGCGCTACCTGGCATACCCTTTCCGCTGCTCTATGAACCCTATGCGCTGAAATCACCCTACGCGCTAACCTACCCCCCGACTGCACTACTATTTGACACTCTGAGGTTAAACCTGCCTAGGGTTTGCTACGCGCTAAACTTCCTATCGTATGTGCTAAAGGACCTACCCTACGCGCTAAACCGGCAAATTCCGACCCAAAAATTAAAAAACGTGACAAAAATCAATGAAATTAATCAAAAACAAAGAGGGATTTTGGCCAATTACTAGTGGGCCATATGCTGTGGGTCTCCATTATCGCCTGACGTGCTAAAATCGGTGCGAAGAGTATGGAATCGGCATCATGGTGAGAGATCCAAATGTCACAATCACAAGAAGACAAGTGTGCAAATGATTTTTCAGAATCACTTTTTAACTTTTAATAAGGTACATCGAAAGGTTAATAAGTGGGGCATGTATTTTAATCCCACTTTTTCATTACTCACCTTATCCACATCCATTTTTTTTTCAGGGGATCAATCAATAATGTGCATCCAACGCAGTCAATATTCTCATATCACAATTAATTCAAAAATGATCATAAACTTGACAAGTTTTCACCAAATCCGTGATTCATCTCTCGAGGGGGGCATCATCAATATCGTTCATCAAATCTACATCTGGGGCATCATATCGACGACTTTGGCGACAACATCATATCGAAAAAATTTGGTGGCATATCCAATGATTTTTCTTTGAATCAGCATTTGCACACATGTCACTTCAAAGAGGGGCAAAATGTAGATGTATAAATATGACAACCTTCCAAAATAAATATTTAATATTTAGTTTAACCATATACCCTTATTAATTAAATTCTATTTAATTGATTTCTTCGCATTCATCTATTTGATTAAATAAATTACTCAATTTATTTAATTAAAATCTCCCACTTGCCTCCTAAAACCCTTCTAGATTCTTCTAAATCACTTCCAATTTAGCCTAATTCATCTCCTATTCATTGTCACATTCCTAAGTAAAAGGAACACTCCTCAAACCTCCAAAGTCTCCAATAACCATTAAAGGCTTTATGTCTTCAAATGGTTAACCTCTAAAGTCTTCCAAACAATTTGAAGCTCTTACATAGCAATTTACGGTTAACTCACCTTTGACCTTTGGTTAGAGACTTTTCTCTAACTTAACCATCCTTTGGACTCAAGGGTTTCATCAAACACTTATGGCTTTGACCATAGTTATCCATCTAACCCATGCACAAGAGTTTGCCCCTTGGGTAAAAGTTTTATCCATTGGATAACCCTAACCTAACCTTAACCCTTACCTCCTAAGGTAACCTTCATGTCTTCTCAAGCATTTAATGCTTCTTACATCTCCTGTCAAACAACCTCTTGTTGACAATTTTCACCATTTCATTGGTGAGAATTGTAAACATGGATTGATTAACTTTCAATCCTAGCCCTTGTTAAGATTATTCAATCTTAACCATTCACTACCCTATTTTCCCTATAAATAGAGCTCTCATTTTTCATTATCCAAAAAAAAGATCCAAGTTTTTATGCATCTAAATTATAGCCTAATTTACTAAGCATTTTAGCCTCTCTTTGTTACAACATCATCATAGCATTTGGAAGCATTTTCCATATCATAGAATATTCATGCTAATCTAGTAAATCATATTAGGATAATTTTTCAATCTTTTATCATATCACTATCTTCATCTTAACTTAATCATCATAGTTTTAACATATCATATAGATCTTAGAATGCATTCACGCATGTAGATTACAATATCACTTGTTCTTGGAGTTGTCATTCCTCAGTCATTTGCTCGATGATCTGAGAGCAAAACATTGGCTTTAGGGATCCTGTGAGATAGAGAACAATGTGAAACCCCATAGGAATTTAAACTAGTTCAATTAGTTTGTATACTTCCACCAAGAGTCTCATTGGTATGTGGGTCTTTTGATCTCGATTTATTTGTTTTGATCACCACATTTTTCCTGTGAACAAAAACGCACATTTTTCCTTCTTGATAAAGAGCTTGTGCTCTCGGAGCAACTGAAATACCTCTACCAAGTGTTGCTCGTGCTCCTCCATGTTCTTGTTGTAAACCAATATATCATCCAAATACACCACTATGGACTTATCCAACAGAGGTCAAAACACATCGTTCATGAGTGTACAAAATGTTGTTGGAGCATTGCATAGCCCGAATGGCATCACCATGAACTCGTATGGCAGCCTTCTCTTCATCTCCCACTGCAATCCTCACTTAATAGTAGCCCTACTTAAGATCAAGTTTGCTGAAGACCTTTGCCCCAGACAAGCGGTCAAAACAGTCAGCAATAAGAGGTAGGGAATACTTGTTCTTGATGGTTAACTTGTTTAGGGCCTTGAAGTTGATACATAACCTCAATGTTTCATCTTTCCTCTTCTAAAACAACACGGGCACCCCATACGAAGAACGGGATGGCTTGTTGTAACCCGCCTCAAGCAACTCCGCTAACTGCCTCTTCAATTCTACCATCTCTAGACCAAATAACCTGTACGAAGCCTGTGCAGGTGGCTTCGCCCGTGGTACCATTTCTATCTTGTGATCTATAGTTCTTCTCGCTGGGAGTTGAGCAGGTAGCTTGATTGGCATTGTGTCCTCAAACTCCAAAATGACTTCCTCTACTTCGGGTGGAATGGGTGTTTCCTACACATCCTCCAGTTCATCCCAACCGCCAAGTAGCACTGCTAGAAACATCAGTTCCTTGTCATGCTTCTTAGTCGCCTTTTTCATTCCCAATGCTGAAACCATCGAAGCCTTTCCAGATTGTCGCCTCTCTGTCATCTTCACCATGCATGTTTGCTTAGGATCCAAAAACACCAATGAATCCAGGTGAGCAATTATCGCAACCTTGCCGATCTTCAAGAACTCCTGACCCAATATCAACTCAAAATCATCCATCTCGATCACTATCAGATCCATGCAACCCTGCCACAAACCGACTTACAATGGTATGTCCTGGACTATACCATGTATCTTCTTGAATGGGGAATTCACCGCCTTGAAAGAGCATACATTCGTCTGCACCTTCAACCCAAAATCTCTAGCTTTCCTGACTGAGATAAAGTTGTGAGTGGCTCCTCAATCCACCATAGCCATTGTGTACTTCCCATTTATCTGGGCCTCCACATAACACAACTTGTTTCGGTTCTCAGATTCAGCAATAGTAGCCTTACGCAACTCGGTGGCATTGACTGCACTCAAACGATGGATCATACCCATCGCTGCAATCTGACCATCCTCGTCTGTTGCCATCTATGTAGAATTCAACCTCTGTCGTTGCGAACATTCTCTCGCCCAATGTTCTGAGCCACCACAAATGAAGCATCCACGCCCTCTCCTCTCATTCTTTGCCTCGGAGTCTTTCGAACCCTTACTTGAACCTTTGCTATTTGAGGACTTTCATGTCCCACTCTGTTTACTGCTTGAAGAAACCCCCTTCCCCTTAGACTTTCCTTCATCTTTAGGTTGGAACTGTATATTGTCCTTCCTCGGGGGGTTGGATTCACTTGTAGCACCCTGTGCCTTCAACAAATCCTTGTAGTCAACCAGAGGATCCGCGACTGAAATGGCCTCTTCGACATTTGGGACCTTCAACTTTTGGAGCTCATTCTGAGCCCACAGAGCCAGACCTTTCAAGAAGTGATATAACTTAAGATCTTGGTCCATATTTGAAAATTCCAACATAAGAACCCGAAAAACTTTGATGTAATCTCTAATCTTCCCTGTTTGCTTCAGATCTGAAAGTTGTTTGAAGGAGGTCCACCTTGCATTCTCTGGCTTGAACTGCTCCTTGAGTGCAACCCACAACTCTTCCCATGTGTCTACGTTGACTATCGGCCTACCAGCCTCCATATCCTGAAGTCTGGCCCTCCACCAAAGCTTAGCTACTCCAATGAGGAATCTTGTGGCTGTCTCCACTTTTTCTTCGTTCGTCAATCCCCTCATGGATTTCAGGTACCTTCCCATGTCAAAGAAGAAATTCTCCATCACCTTGTCATCTCGGTCACCCTCACACTTTTTTTTTAGGTGGCGAAACCCTTAGTCCCTTGGCAATCCCTGCCTGAGAGACACAACTTTTGACAAATTCGATCTCTAGGAGTGCCTTCTTCAACTCATCTTCGAGCCTTGCTCTCTCTATTTGTTCCTAACCATACAGAACCTGGAGATCCTTGATATCTCCTTCAGCTAATCCAATCGTCCTTCTGCAGTGTCCATGTGCTTCGAAAGAACGTCTTCCAAAGAATCCAAACGGTTTCTTAAGTCATTAAGCCTATCCTTAGTCTTCAAGGTGGCATTCCTTTCATTTACATGACCACGAAGTGAGCCCTGCTCTCCTTCTGACTCCCTGTCAGCATACTCGCCGCTTGCCATGACTGCTGAAAAATTGAACTCCCTTAGTGTGCTAGCTTGGGGGTATGAAAACCTTGTGCTCTAATACCAACTGTCACGGGGCTAGATTGACCCATGCGGCACCGACAATCTTTTCGACACTTGTCTGTGGGATCCAAGCACTTCCAAGACCTCGAACTACGCCTATTACCACGCCCAAGCTCCAGGAACCTGCACACACACTTGCACAACAACGCACAGCAGAAATCTTTACACAATGAACACAACACTGAGGCAAATAAATAGCTTTATTGATATGAAGAAATGGCCCCCGACCCGGTCTACAATCAATTCCAACTATGTTGTTGGTCACTACCCCGAGTATTTCCCAAAGCACCCGATTACATGTTCCCACCCCTAGATTCACACCTACTCTTGAAACACTAGTACTGATCACACTGCACCTCGCCCCTGGCTATAGCTTCTCACATAGACTCCAAAACCTCAAAGACCCTATCTCCTTCGAAACTCGATCTGGCACACCACAGACTCTCTCGTGAGCCGACGATGACTTACCCAGTACAAGACCCAGGGCCCTCCCCGAACGGGGACTCAAATTCACACTGCTTTCTTTGCTACTTCTACTCACCACTGCACTGCAATCACTCTGAAAACCTTTGCTCACTAGAATATTGTTTTGGTCCTCCTTGGATTTCTCCACCATGAACCTTCGCCTATAGGAAGTAAAGCACAATGTAGAAATGTTCTCTCGTGAACGGGTGGGGTGCAGTGGTGTGAGTAGAAGCAGCAGAGAAAGCAGTGTGACTTGGAGACCCCGTTCAGGGAGGCAGCCTGGGTCTTGTACTAAGTAAGTCATCGCTGGCTCACGAGAGAGTTTGTGGTGTGATAGATCGAGTTCTGAAGGAGATAGGGTCTTCGAGGATTTGGAGTCTATGTGAGAAGCTACAGCCAGGGGCGAGGTGTAGTGTGATTAGTACCAATGTTTCAAGAGTAGGCGTGAATCCAGGGGCAGGAACATGTAATCGGGTGCTTTGGGAAGTACTCGGGGTAGTGACCAACAAAGTAGTTGGAATTGATTATAGACCGATTCGAGGGCCATTTCTTTATATCAGTAAAGCTATCTATTTGCCCCATTATTGTGTTCATTGTGTAAAGATTTCCATTGTGCGTTGTTGTGCAAGTGTGTGTGCAAGTTCTTGAGCTTGGGAGTGCTAATAGGCGTAGTCCAAGGTCTTGGAAGTGCTTGAATCACACAAACAAGTGTCGAAAAGATTGTCGGTGTCGTGCGGGTCAATCTAGCCCCGTGACAGTTGGTATCAGAGCACAAGGTTTTCATACCCCCAACCTAGCACACTGAAGGAGTTTAGTTTTTCAGCATTCATGCCAAGGGCCGAGGTTCCTGACAGGGAGTCAGAAGGAGGGCAAGGCTCACCCTGTGGTCATGTAAATGAAAGGAATGCCACCTTGAAGACTAAGGATAGGCTTAATGACCTAAGCAACTGTTTGGGGTCTTTGAAAGACGCAGTTCTTTCGAAGCACATGGACACTGCAGAAGGACGATTGGACTTAGCTGAAGGAGATATCAAGGATCTCCAAGTTTTGTATGGTCAGGAGCAGATAAAGAGACCAAGGCTCGAAGATGAGTTGAATAAGGCACTCCTAGAGATCGAATTTGTCAAAAGTTGTGTCTCTCGAGCAAGGATTTCCAAGGGACCAAGGGTTTCGCCACCTAAAAAGTTTGAGGGTGACCGAGATGACAAGGTGATGGAGAATTTCTTCTTTGACATGGGAAGGTACCTGAAATCCATGAGGGGATTGACGGATGAAGAAAAAGTGGAGACGGCCACAAGATTCTTCACTGGAGGAGCTAAGCTTTGGTGGAGGGCCAAACTTCAGGATATAGAGGCTGGTAGGCCGGTAGTCAAGGTAGACACATGGGAAGAGTTGCGAGATGCACTCGAGGAGCAGTTCAAGCCAGAGAATGCAAGGTGGACCTCCTTCAAACAGCTTTCAGACCTAAAGCAAACAGGGAAGATTAGAGATTACATCAAAGCTTTCGGGGTTCTTATGTTGGAATTTCCAAATATGGACCAAGATCTTAAGTTATATCACTTCTTGAAAGCTTTGGCTCCGTGGGCTCAGAATGAGCTCCAAAAGCTGAAGGTCCCAAATGTCGAAGAGGCCATTTCAGTCGCGGATCATCTGGTTGACTACAACGATTTGCCGAAGGCACAGGGTGCTACAAGTGGATCCAACCTCCCAAGGAAAGACAAGAAACAGTTCCAACCCAAGGATGAAGGAAAGTCTATGGGGAAGGGGGATTCTTCAAGCAGTAAACAGAGTGGCACATGAAAGTCCTCAAATAGCAAAGGTTCAAGTAAGGGTTCGAAAGATGCCAAGTCAAAAAATGACAAGAGAGGGCATGGATGCTTCATTTGTGGTGGCTCAGAACATTGGGTGAGAGAATGTCCGCAACGACAGAGGTTGAACTCTACACGGATGCCAACAGACCAGAATGGTCAGATTGCAGCGATGGGTGTGATCCAACGTTTGAGTGCAGTGAATGCCACCGAATTGCTTGAGGCCATAGCTGCTGAATCTAAGAACTGAAACAAGTTGTGTTATGTGGAGGCCCAGATAAATGGGAAGTACACAGTGGCTATGGTGGATTGAGGAGCCACTCACAACTTTATCTCAATCAGGAGAGCTCGAGATCTGGGGTTGAAGGTGCAAGCGGACGCATGCTCTTTCAAGGCGGTGAATTCCCCATTCAAGAAGATACATGGTATAGTCCGAGACATACCATTGAAAGTCAACTCGTGTCAGGGTCACATGGATCTGACAGTGATCGAGATGGATGATTTTGAGTTGATATTGGGTCAAGAGTTCTTGAAGATCGGTAAGGTTGCGATAATTCCTCACCTGGATTCGTTGGTGTTTTTGGATCCTAAGCAAACATGCATAGTGAAGATGACAAAGAGGCGACAATCTAGGAAGGCTCCAATGGTTTCAGCATTGGGAATGAAAAAGGCAACTAAGAAGCATGATAAGAAGGTTGGGATGAACTAGAGGATGTGCAGGAGACACCCATTCCACCCAAAGTAGAGGAAGTCATTTTGGAGTTTGAGGACACAATGCCAATCAAGCTACCTGCTCAACTCCTAGCGAGAAGAACTATAGATCACAAGATAGAAATGGTACCAGGGTCGAAGCCACCCGCACAAGCTCCGTACAGGTTATCTGGTCCAGAGATGGTAGAACTGAAGAGGCAGTTAGAGGAACTGCTTGAGGCTGGTTACATCAAGCCATCTCGTTCTCCGTATGGGGGGCCTGTGTTGTTTAAGATGGAACATTGAGGTTAAATATCGACTCCAGAGCCCTAAACAAGTTAACCATCAAGAACAAGTATTCCCCTAACTCTTATTGTTGACTGTTTTGACCGCTTGTCTGGGGCAAAGGTCTTCAGCAAACTTGATCTTAAGCAGGGTTACTATCAAGTGAGGATTGCAGCAGGAGATGAAGAGAAGGTTGCATGTGTGACCAGGTATGGGTCATACGAGTTCATGGTGATGTCATTCGGGCTATGCAATGCGCCAGCAACTTTTTGTACACTCATGAACGATGTGTTCCGACCTCTGTTGAATAAGTTTGTGGTGGTGTATTTGGATGATATACTGGTTTACAACAAGAACATGGAGGAGCATAAGCAACACTTGGTAGAGGTATTTCAGTTGCTCCGGGAGCACAAGCTCTTTGTCAAGAAGGAAAAATGTGCGTTTGCTCAGGAAGAGGTGCACTTCATGGGGCATATCATTGGAAAAGGATTCATTCGTCCAGATCCAGAGAGGCTGAGAGCAATCCGAGATTGGGAAACCCTCCAGAATGTACATGAAAGGAGGTCGTTTCTTGGTCTGGCGAATTACTACAGGAGGTTTGTTGAAGGATTTTCCAAATGTGTTGCGCCCTTAAGAGAACTTCTAAAGAAAGACCGGAAGTGGAAGTGGTCAAACAAGTGTCAGACAGCCTTTGAGACACTCAAGGAGAGACTCACATCGGCGCCAGTGTTGGCATTGCCTGATTTCACAAGGCCATTCGAGCTTCAAAGCGATGCTTCGGACTTTGCAATTGGAGGGGTGTTGATGCAAGATGGACATCCACTGGTTTGCGAGTCGAGAAAGTTGTAGGACAAGGAGAGGAATTACCTTGCCCATGAGAAGGAAATGACGGGGATCACGCATTGTCTTCGAACTTGGAAGCACTATCTCTTGGGGACGCAGTTTGTGGTGAAGAAATACAATGTTTCCTCAACTTATTTCAGGACTCGGGGGAAGTTGATTCCAAAGCAAGCCAGGTGGCAAGAGTTCTTAACAGAGTTTGATTTTGAGATCCTCTACAACCCAAGAAAGAAGAATATTGTAGCGAATGCTCTAAGCAGAAAGGGACAGTTAGCTGCTATCGAAGGGGACCAAGAGGCACGGCCCGAGGCTAGATGAGTGGAACTATCTAGCGAGGTGTTGGAGTTTATCAAGGAGGGTTATCTGATGAATCTTCAAGCAACAAAGTTGTACAAACAGGGAAAGGAGGGTAAGACTCGGAAGTTCAGTGTCAGTGATGGATTGTTGCTATTCACCCAGGATTGAGTTTACCTTCCTAAGTGGAAGAATGTGAGGAGGGAAGTTCTCAACGAATGTCACAACAGCCTGTGGGCAGGCCATCCAGGACAAAAGAGAACCCTTGCGTTGGTTGAGAGAGGCTTCTACTGGCAGAATATGAGGAAGGATGTGGATGAGTATGTAAGGAGTTGTCTCATATGTCAACAAGACAAGGCGGTAACAAAGCCTCCGAGACGATTGTTGCAGCCCTTACCCGTACCAGTGAGAACATGCGCAAGCGTGAGTATGGACTTCATCACAGGGTTGTCGGAAGTGGACAGGTACAGTAGCATCATGATCGTGGTTGACAGGTTCTCGAAGTATGTCGTATTTGTTCCGTGCAAGGCACCGTGCAGAGCAGAGGACGCTACCGACTACTTCAGGAATGTTGTGAAGTATTGGGGTGTTCCGCTGAGTATCATTAGTGATGGGGATGCTTGCTTTACCAGCAACTTTTGTAAGGAAATGTTCAAGTTAATTGGGACAAAGTTGCTCATGTCAACGAGTCACCATCCGAAGACAGATGGACAGACAGAGAGGACCAATGGGATTCTGGAGGACTATCTCAGGCACTTTGTTTGGTCGGACCAATCCAACTGGCCTAAGTTGTTGGACCCAGCACAGTTTACTTATAACATGCAGAAGAGTGCATCGAGTCAGTATTCACCTTTTGAAATGGCTACATGGCAACAGCCACTAACTCCTCATACAGTGTTGAGTGGATATGTCGGGGACTGTCCAGATGCAAAAGATAGATTGAAGGAGTAGCAAGATCAAGTAGATCATGCAAGGCATAACTTGGTCAAGGCCGCAGAAAGATTGAAGCATTATGCAGACTCAAGGATGAGCAATGTGGAGTTCAAAGTTGGTGACAAGGTCTTTCTCAAGATGAACCCAGTTCAATTTAAACCACCCAAGGGGTTGAGTGCAGCACTTGGTCGCAGATTTGATGGACCATTCACAATCACGGAGCGGATTGGGAAAGTTGCATATAAGCTAAAGTTGCCAGCTCATCTTAGAGTCCACAATGTTTTCCATGTCAGCCAACTCCGTCCATATCATCAGGATAAAGAGGACAACACCAGGAACATACCAACCCGAGGACCAACATTTGTCAAGGACAGGCCGGGACTAGAAGTGGAGGAAGTCATTATTGTAAAGGAGAGAGGATTTGGAAACAGGAGGTGGAGGGAATTTTTAGTTCATTGGCAGGGCGCCAGGGCCAGTCCCGAGAAGTGGCAACTTGGGAGAAGGCTGAGAACCTCTGGAAATATGAAGCCCAGGTTTTGGAGTTCTTGGATCGGAACTCCAGCCTCCCTTTCTAAGTACAAACAAAGTTGGGGGCCTCCGCAACACGAGTCTAGGACTGTATTGTCGGCGTCAAGGACATCACCTATTTTAGGTGGGGAAGGATGTAAGGGGCTGCTATCTCGAGGAGGTTAGTAGTCTTATGGGGTGTAAGTCCCCATTCGATTCTCAGTAGGTGGAAGTTGTGGTGACTAACAAACGGTTGGTGTCAAACTACAGTTGTGTGGGAACTAGACGAAAAACTTATATGGGAGGGACGCAGAGTATCCCACGCGTTCACGAGAGAACGTTTCTACAGTGTGCTTTACTTCCTATAGGCAAAGGTTCATGGTGGAGAAATCCAAGGAGGACCAAAACAGCATTCTAGCGAGCAAAGGTGTTCAGAGTGATTGCAGTGCAGTGGTGTGAGTAGAAGCAGCAGAGAAAGCAGTGTGACTTGGAGTCCCTATTCAGGGAGGGGGTCTGGGTCTTGTACTGGGTAAGTCATGTTGGCTCACAAGAGAGTCTGTGGTGTGCCAAATTGAGTTCCGAAGGAGACAGGATCTTTGAGGATTTGGAGTCTATGTGAGAAGCTACAGCCAGGGGCGAGGTCCAGTGTGATTAGTACCAATGTTTCAAGATTAGACGTGAATCCAGGGGCGGGAACTTGTAATCGGGTGCTTTGGGAAGTACTCGAGGTAGTGACCAACAACATAGTTGGAATTGATTGTAGACATGGTCGGGGGCCATTTCATCATATCAATAAAGTTATCTATTTGCCCCAGTATTGTGTTCATCGTGTAAAGATTTCCGTTGTGCAAGATTGTGCGTTGTTGTGCAGGTTCTGGAGCTTGGGAGTGCTAACAGGCGTAGTCTGAGGTCTTGGAAGTGCTTGGATCCCACGAACAAGTGCCGAAAAGATTGTCGGTGTCGTGCGGGTCAATCTAGCCCCGTGACAGTTGCAAGTATATAAACTAATTGAGCTAGTTTAACTTCCCAAGGGGTGTCCCATTGTTCTCTATCTCACAGGATCCCTAAAGCCAATGTTTTGCTCTTAGATCATTGAGCAAATGACTTAGGAATGACAACTCCAAGAACGAGTGATATTGTAATCTACATGCATGAATACATTCTAAGATCTATATGATATGTTAAAACTATGATGATTAAGTTAAGATGAAGATAGTGATATAATAAAAGATTAACAAATTATCCTAACATGATATACTAGATTAGCATGAATATTCTATGATATGGAAAATGCTTCTAAATGCTATGATGATGTTTTAACAAAGAGAGGCTAAAATGCTTAGTAAATTAGGCTATAATGTAGATGCATAAAAACTTGGATCTTTTTTTTGGATAATGAAGAATGAGAGCTCTATTTATAGGGAAAATAGGGCAATGGATGGTTAAGATTGAATAATCTTAACAAGGGCTAGGACTGAAAGTTAATCAATCCATGTTTACAATTCTCACCAATGAAATGGTGACGATTGTTAACAAAAGGTTGCTTGAGAGGAGATGCAAGAAGCATTAAATGCCTGAGAAGACATGAAGGTTACCTTAGGAGGTAAGGGTTAAGGTTAGGTTAGGGTTATCCAATGGATAAAGATTTTACCCAAGGCGTAAACTCTTGTGCAAGGGTTAAATGGATAGCTATGGTCAAAGCCATAAATGTTTGATGAGACCCTTGAGTCAAAAGGATAGTTAAGTTAGAGGAAAGTCTCTAACCAAAGGTCAAAGGTGAGTTAACCATAAATGGTTATGTAAGAGCCTTTAATGGTTTGGAAGACTTTAGAGGTTAACCATTTGAAGACACAAAGCCTTTAATGGTTATTGAAGACTTCAGAGGTTTTGAGAAGTGACTTCCTTTTACTTAGGAATGTGACAATAATCAGGAGATGAATTAGGCTAAATTGGAAGCGATTTAGAAGAATCTAGAGGGGGTTTAGGAGGCAAGTGGGAGATGTAGGAAAATGCAAGTGGATGGGGCAAAAGGAATTTAATTGAAATAAAATTACTTTAATTCAACCAAAATAGATGCAACTTGCATAAATACAAGTGGGGGGATTTTATAAATAAATTAGATTTATTTATTTGCAAGAATCAATTTAATTAAAAAGGGAGGAAAGGGTTTTAATTAAATAAAGTGATTTATTTAATTAAAGGCTAGAAAAGGTTTATATGAATTTAATTAAATAAATTGAGTGATTTAATTACTCAAATAGATGAATGCGAAGAAATTAATTAAATTGAATTTAATTAATAAGGGGATATGGTCAAAATAAATATTAAATATTTATTTAGGAAGGTGGTCAGATTTACACATCTACACATAGTAAGTCTAAAAAGCATCAGAATTTAATTACTAACTAAATTGAATAAATGAAGGGTTTGTAGTTTTCCAGATTTAAGCATAACAAAGAAGGGAACAAAATAAGAACAAGACACGGTTACCCTGGGAAAACCTCTTAGGAGGAAAAACCAAGCCAGAAAAGATCCTCAAATCTGATTATGAATTATGTTCATATGAGGGTTACAACACTTATCTCAAGTACTTGAAGGTGTTTGTACTTAAGACTGATAATGTCTTCCACAAAACTGCACTTTCACAAGCATCAAGTAGTCACATCTGCACCTTTAACCCTTCCAACAGCAATCAGGTCCAAACCCTACGTTGGTTATGTATGAAGTCTGCTCTTTGGTGGACAGCAACCTTATCCCTTAGTTCGCTCTCTTCATTAATGAAATTCGCACCTCAACTGGCATGTGTAGTTCGCTGATATGACAGGGATAATTCGCTTTAATTGCAGATGTAGTCTTCCTCTTGAATTCGTATTGGTAGGCACATATATTTCGCATGTATGGAAAAACTGAATGAGTGAATGATAGAGTGAAGTTGGAGTTTATTTATATGGGGAATAATAATCTTAATCATGTCGGCTTGCATTATGATTTAATTACTTTTATTTATTTATTTAACCGAAAGCATTAGGATAGGGTTGGCCCAATACATGGTGGCGTGTTGGCTTGAGTGTAGCATGGGATCTTCATTTGATGCCGTGAGCTATAGGGCTCAGCCCTACACGTTGGGGAAGGGGCTGGCCCTCTTGGGCGGATTCCAATGTTGCCCATGGCAATTGGAATCCACCATCCCTAATTATAATCAACAAGATTTACACGTCTACACATAGTAAGTCTAAAAAGTATCTGAGATCAAAAAAAGGGCACACTCGCCCACCAAAATCAACCAATCAAAAAACTAGAACTCTACTACCCACCAACCCGCCCATCTACAACAAAATTTGCTCGATCATGTCTCAAAAAATCGCCAATTCAAAAAGGACATGTCACCATTAAGAAAAACAAAAAGCTCCAACTCACTGGACTTTCCTTCGGCGGTTGCATCTCACCACCCTGGCATCTCTGTTCTCCAATGCTCTCGTCAACCTTGGTCGCAACACCCTTCTTTGCTCCCGTTCGGCCTTTGCCTTTGCCTGAGCAATGACGCCCTCTACCTCCTTGATTTCTATGTATAATTTCAGTGCATCCCATCCCCTTTTGGCCTCCTGCCTACAATGAAACCTACACATTCCTTTTGCCCACCATAGAAAGGGAAATATACCAGTATTACCACCATTCCCACCGTCCTCCACCCCTTCGTGAGCATCAAACCCCACTCCCGGTTCCACCCATTCCAGAAAAGAGTCCATTCCAATTAGGAAAACCTCATGAATTATCATTTGCATCACCTTTTTTACCATGGTCGTGTCTTCGCCCAGTTCCAACCCCCACACCATAATGAGGGCGTAAACATCCATTCTGGTTTTGAATCTGTATTTTACTTGATTGAAAGCCCCCCCGACCACTATTGCCGCACTCTAGGCCAACAAATCATCAGGAAACTTGAACATGTTTTGCAACTGGCCTATGGTAATTTCACCGAAGAAGGCAAAGATCTGTCTTCTGCTTCGCAAAGTGAAATTGGTCTCCATACTTGCAACAAACCAATTGTACTACAGCTCCAAATTAATACGAGCACCTTCGCAGAGCTCTGTTTCAACTAAAATTATCTTCTTAAAGACGCCTCGAAAAGAAGGGGGATGAAATAAATGCCAACTCATGACCCGTAAAATCATCATTAGCAATGCACCTCGCTTATCTCAACCGTCGTCTTTCTCTTGCCATCTTCTAACACCGTACACTCCATCCGCAGTGTCATTAAATGAGGCCACCCGCTCCCTCAAGATTGACATTGCAAAAATCCTCCCATCTAAAGTCACCCACTTCACCAAAGGTGAGAGCCCCCCATTTTGATAAAATTTCAGCCTCGACATTACCCATACATTTGATATGGCTTAACTGAAAATCCTCAAAATACTTCAATTCTTCCAGGATATTATGGATCCACCCTTGTAAATGCCATGCATCAATTCCTTTCTTCATTAAAGCCAGAATGATAATCAACGAGTCTCCCTCCAAGTGAACTTTCCTCGCGCCTAGCTTCTTGCACATCCTAACAGCCAACATGGCTGTTGTCGTTTCAGCCAAATTGTTGGTACCATCCATCAATGTCTAAGCACCTATAGCCAACGTATCACCCTTCCAATCCCACACAATAACCCCTACCCCTAAAGGTCTCGGATTGCCTTTGGAAGCTCCATCAAAGTTCACTTTCCACCAACCCTCCAACGGTCTCTCCCATTTAATAATCAAATTAGAATGGTTGGTTTGAACGCAACTAATCCCGGGCTGTATTACTGTAAATTTAATTATTAACAATAATATTACTGTATTTTTGTAAATTTAATTATTAACAGTAATATTACTGTATTAGTAAATTAATAGTAATATTACTGTAATATTGTAAATATTAAGTGTATTACTATAAATTTAATTATTACTGTATTACTGTAAATTTAATTATTAACAATAATATTACTGTATTTTTGTAAATTTAATTATTAACAGTAATATTACTGTATTTCTGTAAATTTAATTAAAATTGTAAATTTACTGTTAATAATTATCAGCAATGGTATTACTGTATTACTATAATTTACTGTAATTTAATTCACTTTATTACTGTAATTTAATTTACTGTTATTTAAATTTAAATTACAGAAAATTTGAATGTCATTCTCTCTGAAGTTATTAACATTTAATATTAAAAAAATGCAAATTTAAAATAAATGTGTTCAAGTGTCTATTTTATTTGCCTACAATATCTCTATGCTATGGAAATGCCCTAAAATATCAAAAAAAAAGTAGTTTTTAATTGTTTTTCTGCAATTTTTTACGTTTTTTTGTAAATCCAATTTTTTCCCCAATTATTCCCGATTTTTTGAAAAAATCTTATACTTTTGTTTTGCCGATTAATTCCCCAAACGATTATTGCTTCCTTGGTTTAGTTTGGTGAAACTTTTTTGCTCATACTTTTGTTGGATGGATGATTTTCATTCAATGTGTAAAGTTAGCTTGAGCTTTTGATGTGGATGCTTAACTTCTACTTTGAGTAATATTGTTCAATTGTTGGTATTATTTATAAGTGTGAAAATCTTGAGCACAACCTTAAAAGATTGCACATGCTTTGCGTAGTTGTCCTAAGTGTGGCGAAACAAAATGTTATTAGTTTCGCCCAGTCTTTACCGTCTCCTGAATTCTTAGGAATAGATTAGAACTTCTAAACCTTATCTTTTCAGTTTTCTTGAAATCCATGATCCAAGTCCCAGATGATAGATCTTCATTCCGAATTGAACAAGCCAAGCATAAGCCCCCCTGTGTATTACCAGCATATCACAACACCCATTGAGCTTATCCACACGTCAAGACCTGACAAGAGAAACCTTGGAATCACCATATGATTTTCTTGCAATCTTAACATAAGTGGTGGTTTTTCAAGAGAGGATAGAGTATCCTCGGGTATTTTATTCTAATGTTCGGTATATGATAAAACGTACACCAACAGGTGGCATGTGGGCAATAGAGCATCAAGACATGCGACCTTCAATAAGAAGACTTTTAGCAAACTTCAAGAGCAAAATGCATGTATACAGGTAAAGCTTGGTCATGATGCTAAATATTTTATTACAGGGACTGAAACTGTTTCTTTCTGTACACCTTGAAGTGGTGTTATTGAACTTCATGATGTCCTATATGTCCCTGGATTAACAAAGAACCTGCATTCAACTTCAGCCATTATGGATGAGTTTGATGATCAACAAGTTACCATGAAATCACAACCAAGAACATATTCAAGTATTGGCATGTGGGCAATAGAGCATCAAGACACGCGACCTTCAAAAAGAAGATTTTTAGCAAACTTTAAGAGAAAAATGCATGTATACAGGTAAAGCTTGGTGATGATGCTAAATATTTTATTACAGGAACTGAAACTGTTTCTTTCTGTACACCTTGAAGTGATGTTATTAAACTTCATGATGTCCTATATGTCCCTGGATTAACGAAGAACCTGCATTCAATTTCAGCCATTACAAATTTTATGTATGTGGATGAGTTTGATGATCAACAAGTTACCATGAAATCACAACCAAGAACCTATTCAAGTATTGGCCAGAGGTATGCAAAAGGGTGGTCTTTACAAGTTGATTGCTAATCCAATCAAATAATAAGCCTTAATACCTGACAATGACAAATTGTGCAAGCTTCGAATTAAAAAATTTGGTCACTTGCACCATGGAGCTCTCTATCTCTATTGAGGGATACGGTGCAGGGATTACTTTACTTCAAGATATAGAAAACAAGAGTGTGCAAGGGTTGCACAGCTGGCAAGCATGCCAAGTCTGCTTTTCTTAGCAATGAACATAGACAAATTGTGCAAGTTTTGGCACAAGAGACTTAATCACTTTACCATAAAGCTATCTACCTCTCTTACGGGATATGATGCAAGGATTGTTAAACTTCAAGATATAGAAAATTAGAGTGTGCAAGGGTTGCACACTTGGCAAACACAAAATCTACTTTTCTTAGCAATGAGCATAGATCAAGAGGGATTCTTGATCTAACTCATTTGATTGTACGTGGACTTATGTCAAAAGCTTCATTGACATAAAACATTTATTACATTTCATTCATTGATAATTCTTCAAGAAAAACCTAGATTTACTTCATGTAGACCAAAGATGAGATCTTACGCAAATTTCAAGAATTCAAAGATCTTGAGAAAAACTTAAAAAAACAGGAAGATTGATATTTTGAGGTCTAATAATAGAGGTGGCATACCTCCAAGACTTTGATACTTTTTGTAAAGATGCAAGGATTAAAAGGCCAACTATGACTTACAACCCTTAAATGAGGTTGCAATGGGAAAGAACGGGTCCATATTAGAGATAGCAATGGCCATGATTCATCACCTATATTTACCCATGTTTCATAGGGTAGAGACCTGCAAATGTGTTGTGTGCATATAAAACAAGTGTCCTCACAATGTGTTAAGAGGACAGGACTCTAAAAGAAGCTTTCACAAGAGAGAAACCTAAAGTTTCTCATTTTCAAGTGTTTGGGAATCCACATTATAATAATGTGTCTGAGGAGAAAAAAACTAAATTTGATGCCTCCAACCTGAAGTCTGTTTGTGGGATATAATGAATCTTCTGAGGCTTACGAGTAAAAATAAAAGTGAGTTAAGATGTGAAATTTGATGAGATGCTTGGTCCTAAAGTCTCAAGAGCCCCTGTTGAGGTTGATGAAAGTGAGCAAGTTGGTTGTTTCAAATTTTAATCAGCAATATATAGCAGGACAGCTGCAGATTGCCAAGTTCTAGCACAATGACAGATACCTCAAAGCTACCTAAGACAGTCAGGAAGCCTAAATGGCTTACTCAGACATTGTAGAAGGCACAAGAACAAGTAGGAGTACCAAAAACTTCTTTCAAAGAGAGTCATCCACCAAAGAAATTTCTGAGTTATGTTGTTTTAATGTCTTTCATCATTCATGCAGAGCTTTCTAGTTTTCAAGAGGCAAATTCAAAGCAAGTGTAGAAAGATGCTATGACAAATGAATATAACATCATTACATCGAATGATGCTTGGTAGATTGTGCCAAGATCCGATGGAAAGTTAGTGATCAATTCCAAGTGGCTATACAAGGCAAAGCATGCAACAGATGGGAAAATAGAAAAGCGCAAGGTCAAATTTGTTGCAAGTGAATTCTCTTGGAAAGAACAAGTTGACTATGATGAGATTTGTTTCAATTGCAAGATAAGCTTCTATCAGAGTAATTAAATCTCTGATATCTGATATTGGTTGGTCTTTATATGAGATATATGTAAAGACAACATTTTTCAATAGCAATATAGGAAAAGACGAGCATATAAATCAAGCGAGATGGTTTGAAGTTCATAGTTGAAAGACCCATGTATGCATGACGAAGGAGGTTTTGTAGGGCCTAAAGCAAGAACCACAATCTTAATACTCACAAAGTGATTAGTACTTAGTGAAGTTGGGCTTCACCAAAACTGTGGCAAATCTTAATCTTTATTATCTTTAATAAATCTGATTTTGCTGTTTTATTCTTGTATGTAGATGGCCTGAGATGCAAGGGGAAGTTGGCATCCAAGTTTGATCTGAGATTCTGAAGGGATATTGGCCTTACGCACTATTTTTTGGTTCTTCAGGTGCGGCAGGGTATAAGAGAAGTCTTCCAAACTGAATGAAAGTACACAATAGAGATTCTAAAAGAAATGTCAGAAGATCAATTGTGTGTTCCATGCTGTTCCAATAATTCCAGATTTGAAGTTTACTGTAGATTCAAAAATCAGATTTGGTGAAACATTTTGTGTACAGGCAATTTATAGGTTCGCTCACATATTTGATAAATACTAGACCTAAAATTTGTTTTGCAATGAATACATTGGGTCAGTTCCAGTAGGTGACGTTAGTGCTAGGAAGAGAACTTTAGATTTTTAATCCCGGTTAGGGTCAACTACGATATCCTAGTTCAACAAGAAGGAGGAAGTAATTACATCAAGCTCAGCTGAAGTAGAGTACATAGCAGCTGCTTCAAATAAAAAATCCACAAACCATTTTACTTCTCCAACTAACTATAAAAAATCAGTGATTTCACTTGTTGGTTTCTCAAATTACTTATTTTGGTTCAAATGTATACATATTATGATTCTACAGCTGGAGATGAAATATAAAACAAGCTATCAATTTGATTCATGGTTCAGGGAAAGAGCAACGTCATTCAAAAGCAATTAATTATCCATCAGTTTACCAAACTGGTGAGCATAACCAATGAGCACAGCATTCATAGTAAACTCATAAATTTTTAACATGCTCACCAAAATTACAAGATGACACCTTGTAAAAAAACTTCTGCAATTGGTGAAGAATCAAAAATGATGAGCATGATCTGACTTTGTTGTATCAATGCTAATTGTGAACTAGAAAGCACTATAGCATTTCAGGATAGGTACAAATGCAGCACAAATAAATAATCGCAGTGCAAATTATGTAACCCATACTTCTTATTCCTCATGGGACCCAAAGATAGACTATAAAGTTTGAAAATGTTTAGGATACTTGGGAATTTATTCAATAGTGATGTTTGTGAAGAAATATATACTTATCTGCAGACATCCTTCCTTTTGCAGCTGTTCTCTGGAATAAATTAAGAACAGGAACAAAGATTTACCTTTAATAACATTTCCCTGTCCTATTTTAAATGTGAATGGTTGTTGTCCTGGATCTTTTGTGCTGTTCAAGAAACAAATTGTAATAATCAATGATAAAAATACAAAACTTCATGTTCCAAAGAGAACCGTTTGAAATACGTAATTCAATTGAACAAAATTAATTTTTTTTAAATACACCCATGGCTTACCTCCAGAACTTTTGTGACAGGTCACCATTCTTACCTGCATTATAAAAAGGGCAGTAGAAATTAGACAAAATAGAGCAAGATTTAGTAACCTGAGATTTCATGACCAAACTTGGAAAGTAATCATACCTTTCCAATCCACCTAAACCCAGGGTACGGAAAACGAGCAAAGAACATGAAGATAAATAAGGAATATAATTAAAAAATGCAAATGAACAGACTACAAAAGAAAATGGGAAGACCAAGAATTGCAAACAACAATGACGAAGCTTCGCTACGTAATAGTAAACACTATTTTACGAATGAGAGAGACACTGTCCAAATAGCAAGTACTATTCCCAGCCAAAAAGAACCAGTATTACTCAATTATAGTGGGAGATATAAGAAGCAAATACTGAATAGTACACAGAGCATGTCAAAAGAGATAAAGTAGAAACATCTGTTTACGTCACTTGACAAATTTTACCATCAGAGTGCAAACAGATGGAAGAAAATGGCATCCAAATTAGGCTTCTTCAATTTCAGTTTCATAAGGGTCAGAAATACATTGAAAAGGGATTAAAGAAGCACATGCTAAGATAATACTTTCATATCACTGTAGCCATTAGAATATGCCCTGCCTGAAGGAAGGAAATCAATCACAGAAATGACTCTCATAACTCTTACTAATACAATCCTTCAAACCAGACTCTCTTCCATGCTGAGGCTACCGTTAGAAAACCATGAATTTGAACATTTCAATAGCCAAGTTCTTAACCACTTTAGAGCAATGTTATGCTAATTGTATACACAGACAACTCGCAGACAAGACAGGGAGACGTCAAAAGTCCAATTTGGATCTGTTTAGACTTTGGATAACTAAGAACCCTTATTTTAAAGCTAATCAGAAACAGGGAACAAGTTATATTATCCAGCTTTAAGCATGAAGTGGATATTACAAGCTGCTTTTGTTATCCTCAAACATTCTGGACATGACCAAGTCAATTAACAATGTAGGTTGACATGATGACATGTCACAAACAGGTATTTAAGACTTCCCCAACAAACATTTGAGATAAAGTCCATCTCCAACAAGGTTGGAGCGGCAATATTTTAAACTGTGGTTCTTGGATTCTAGGGTCGCAATTGAGCTCATTGAGCTGAACGGATCTGCTGTTGCCACCTTCCCCTTTAAAAGGGCATATTTGCTCTTTGATGATCTCTCATTCATTCAGGGATGCCTCCTGCCTTCCCTTGATCCAACCAAAAAAAAATTGGACTCATAAAGGCAGGAAAAAGCCAGCTGAAAATATTGCCGCAGCACACAAACTACTCTAGAATCAGCCCTCAAAGCCAAATTCAAACCAGGTAAGCAATGTTTAGTTCTATCATGGAACATATGAGATCTAGGGTATATCTGATAATAAAAAAGAACTAATCTTTAAGGACCTCTTGTACAATAAGAAATTTGCTAACTCAAGAAACCAAATCTGACAGTGGAAATGCTAGATTCATTCGTAATAAAGTTTGGCCTGATGTGAAAGCATGAATATATCCTCAAACAGTGCTTCTTGGGGTATCATTACTGCCTGGCCACCTAATTTCTTGCTTGAAAAACATTTTTCTAAATGCCAACTAGATAAGAACTATTCTGACAGAAATGTAAACCATTACTATAACAAATATTTACTCTCCTAACCAGCCAATTGATAAGCAAGAATGCTAAAGATCCATCTGTAAAAATGCCTCTCAGTTCATGCCAGCAAATTAGATCGTTGGAGGGGACCTTAATCCAATTCTAAACGAAAATGAAAAGGACTTCTTACCATCCATAGATAGAGATCATGAAACTATGGAAGATATAATGAGCACTCGACTAAAAAGATATAAAACCTAGTAAAGGGACATATACTTGATCCAATAAGAGGATCAGATCAGCCTATATAGCAGCCAGGTTGGATAGATTCTTAATTTTTGGATGTCTATTGGAGACTTTCCAGCTTGCCCTTCTGGAAATTCTTCCAAACCTCACTTCTTAGCATAAGCCAATCAGCCGCTTCTCAAGAAGAAGATAAATTAGGGCTCCATCCCCTTTAAATACTCCTCAATTTGGCCCAACGAGGAGAATTTTGTGAAAGACATCAAATGGTTTGGCAATATACACCCTCCCATCCTTTTCTCCAAGTCAGAAATGGGTGAACAAGATTCAATCAGTGAGGACCTGCATAAGAAGATGGCTTCAGCATCACAGCAAAAATCAAAGCACTTTGGCCATCAAGCAAAAGCTTGAGAAAATTCAAAAGAATGTTTAAGAGATGAGACCTTCTGATGACATTCAGTTATTGAAGCAAAATAGTACAGTCAGTTGCTCAATTGATTGCAAACAAAGTTGTAGAACACAAGATATCACTGAGAGGGGGGGCTGCATCAGTGATTATAAACAATTTCAAACAGTGTGTGCAACCGGTAGGACAATGAAAGCACTAACAAGCAACCACACACAAGAGCACATCACATAACACTGGATATACGAGGAAAATGGGAAAAACCTCGATGAGAAATGCTGTTGGAGATCTACTGCTCCAATCCAGCCTCACAATGAAATACCAGTTTTACAATGTTTAGGGCACCAACCCAAGGAGCACCAACCCCTAGCAATTTATGGGCACCTACCCAAAGGAGCACCAACCCCTATTCTATTCTGAGCACCAACCCCTATTCTATTCTGAGCACCAACTCAAGGAACACCAACCCCTGCACCGAGCACCCACTCAGTAAAATACAATGAGATATAAAATCAATACAATGATAAACACTTGGTTACAAATGAGTTTTGTAACACCTGCAAACAATTCTCTCTGTCGGTCAAACTCTTTTATGTCACACTGCTTCTCTTCTACCGATCCTCTGTTCTTTCTGCCTAAATCCTCTACAACTCAGTTTCTGCTTTGCCGGATCTTCTCTGAAACTAACTCTTCTCTCCTTCACTCTCTACCGCTATCTTACCGGTTCAGACACTGCCAGTTTAACAAACTGTTATACTCTGTAACAGTTTACCGGTTACCTTAAACCTTGCCAGTTAAACCTCCCTTACCTGTTCTTCAACTAACACTCAGTCACCTCAAGATTTTGCTATCAAGACTTAGACTAATCAACTTGGCAGAATCACTCTTCATCCAACATGCTATCTTTTCTCTACACATCAGCTTAAGTCTTTGATCTGCATATTTATATACATGCTTTCCCACCAAAACAAAAACTCAAACTTCATGCGCTTAGGGTTTTCTTCACCGCCCTCGATCCGTATCAAATCGGATCTCATCTTCTTGAATCGACAACCTGCAACAATTCAGCAAAAAGCCCAGTCCTCTTTTTATTCTTCCTATAAACGTTTACTATATTTAGCAAACTGGACTCTATTCATCAATCTTGATTTTGTCGATCACAATAAATGATCTGACTGTTTCTTTCTCCAAATCAATAAGACGATCAAATATCCTGCTTCGATCATAATGTCAAAGAATAAAATCTCTACCCTTTGATCTGCTTTGAGCCACAATCCTCTACAATCGATCCGTGTTTTTCACAGTCGACATTTAATACCGACCTAGTCGACAACTACCTTGCCGACGCACCATTCACTTGCCACTGCATGTTCGCCACCTGGAGTCCATGTGACATCTTTGTCAACATCCAGCTCACTTGATTGTGTCGGTTCAAACTCAGTCACTGACCGAACATACCACCAGTATACACTAACCGATTAACCTTCATATCATGCACTTTTATGTTCTGTCGGTTAGGTCATGTTATACCAGACCGCACTCACTTACCAGGTTTGCTTGCTTACTGGTTGACAGACTTACCAGTTGACATCCCATACCGGTTGACATCAACATGCCAACAATCTCCAATGCTGGTAACATCTTGCATGCCGGTTGACATACTTACCGGTTGACATCAATGACAATACAATGCCAACAAAAGAAACAATTTGGAGGGTAATATCAAGGATGATTTGGCTAACACACTGCCTTTTCTTTTTAAATTAAAATTTTTAATTGCATAACTTATCTAGAGGAATGTGAATATGTGGGTGGTACTTAAACAGAAAACCTTTCACTACTGCAACAACTATGACTTTGTCAACTACTAGAATAACTTCAGCAATTCAAAAAATGAAAATGACAACTACCAAAGGTGATATATGATGGCATTTGTTGTCGGGTAATTATGTCATATTGTAATTAGAACGTTACGTGTGTTAAGGGTCAGTGGTTACGTGACGGTTGTAAGCAATTGGCACCGGACAACCTACACCGAGACCTATATATATGTACTTGGTTTCCTATTCCAAGGTGTAGATATTGTCGAAGAAAGTTATGTTATGAATGTACTGGCACTTGGCATTAATGAATACATATATTTGAGTTCTTTTGTTTACTTGCATTGCTGTATACTGCCATATTTCCTACATTTCTGTACTGTTGTGCATTGTTGAACACACACGCCCCTCGGGGGAAAACAGTATTGACCATAGAGGGATATTTGGTGTTATTTCTTCATTAATTTGCTGTACCTTTACTTGTGAGTCACATGATTTTAACTCAAATAATCTTGTTTTAAATAGCCCAACATGAAGTCATTACAGTTTTCAGAGGTGAAAGTGCAGCATTATGATTGGGATTTCTTATCCAGTGATTATGAAAAAGAACGTGTAATGTGCCTCCTAGGGCTCTAACTACGATTTTGCCAACAACAAAAAAAACACAATTCCAACTCAAGTCTCAAGGACATAATTCAATTTCAAACTATATTCTATACAATATTGTTAGTCATAACACTAAATTTATATACATATATATAATAGATATGTATATATGTAGATATATATGTATATATGTATATATATCTATACATGTATGTATATATATATACACACACACATACGTGTGTAGATGTATATATGTATATATATACATGTGTATATATACATACATATATATACACATGTATGTATGTATGTATATGTAGTATGTACACACACATATACACACGTGTATATATATGCATGTCTATGTATATGTATATGTATGTATGTGTGTGTGTGTACATATGCATATGCATATACATATACATATATGCATATATGTGTGTGTGTGTGTATGTGTATGTGTGTGTGTATATACATATATATGTATATGTATATTTATGCATGTACGTATGTGTATGTGTATGTGTATTCCTAGGGAGACCTGCAATTTTCCCAAAAAAAAACACAATTCCAACTCAAGTCTCGAGGACATAATTCAATTTCAAACTTTATTCTATACAATATTGTTAGTCAACATTACACACACACACACATATATATGTGTGTATGCATGTATGTATGTATATGTATATGTATGTGTATGTGTATGTGTATATATGTATATGTATATGTATATGTATATATATGTATATGTGTATATATGTATATATGTATGTATGTATGTATGCATGTATGACACAATTCCAACTCAAATCTCGAGGACATAATTCAATTTCAAACTTTATTCTATACAATATTGTTAGTCAACATTACACACACACACATACATACATTATATATGTATACATACATATATGTGTGTATATGTATACATACATATCAAACTTTATTCTATACAATATTGTTAGTCAACATTACACACACACACATACATACATTATATATGTATACATACATATATGTGTGTAAATGTATACATACATATTGACTATTCTTAAATAGTAACAATATCTCTATTGGAAAGCTTATATTTCTCAAGCTATTATATTAAATAAGTCCTCCCTATGATTTAGGGATGAATAGTTCTAACAAGAACGAGGTCTACTCGACATGGGTGTCGAACGTAAAGTATTTGACATGTTTCTTCTTGATTTAAATAAAGCATACTTTCGGTGATATAATTTAATTCGACCCAGCTTGCTTCCTCCTCTTCGGGCCCTTGATATGGCACTTTCGGCACATTTTTTAAACCCATGTTACTTGTTTTTTTTTTAATCTTTTTTAGGCACATATAAAATATTAGTTTATTTTTTATTATCGTGCAACAATTCATTTTATCTTTTTTAGGCACATATAAAATAGTAGTTTATTTTTTATTATCGTGCAACAATTCATTTTATCTTTTTTAGGCACATATAAAATATTAGTTTATTTTTTGTTATCGTGCGGCAATTCATTTCATCTATATAAAATATTAGTTTATTTTTTATGTATGTATACATATACACACATATATGTATGTATACATATATAATGTATGTATGTGTGTGTGTGTAATGTTGACTAACAATATTGTATATGTATGTATACATATACACACATATATGTATGTATACATATATAATGTATGTATGTGTGTGTGTGTAATGTTGACTAACAATATTGTATAGAATAAAGTTTGAAATTGAATTATGTCCTCGAGATTTGAGTTGGAATTGTGATTTTTTTGGCAAAATTGTAGGTCTCCCTAGGAATATACATACAGACATAAATATACATACATATACATATACAAATTGCATCCCCAATAAGGCCTTTATTAGGGCGCATAGAGACGCTATTCGGAGCCTCCTCGGCAGCCTCCCGTAACTGTGGGTGGACCAAGCGGTGCAAACAGTGTAATCCTTCTCATCCGTGGTGAGAGAGAGAGAGAGAGAGAGAGAGAGATACATACATACATACACTTCTACACATATACATAATATACATATACACATATACATATACATATACACATACACATACACATACACATACACATACACATACACATGCACATACACATACACGTAGACATATACACATACAACATACACAAAGACATATACACATACACACACACATACATATACATATACATATACATACATATATACATATATACATATATACACATAAACATATACATATACATATACATATACAATCAATTCACTATTAAACAATTTTCCTTTCATAGTCATATTAGGAATTTGTGGGGAATGTGTGCAAACCACAATCTCAAGGAGAGATTCCCTTGAACTGCGAGAGCATGGGTAGGGATTAGTCCATCCATTGCGGGTTAGTGTACTTGAAGGGAAACCTCAAGCCCAAGGGCACTCATTCACCCCCTGGCCCACAGTGTATGGTAGGATCATAAACCGACTCCATCCCTCAAGCCATCTTGGAGATATCACACCCTCCTTGATCAAGCTCAAGAGCACTGATTCACCTCCCAGCCCACAAGTGTTGCATCTTGGGGTGGCGTGCTTGATAAGACGCATGAAGATTGCCTTCCTCAACAAGCCTAGGAACACTCATTCACCTCCCAGCCCACGAGCCTACAACTCGGGTTGGCATGCTTTCTGCAGAGTAGGGCAACTCTCTCACCACTCATGACTCGAAAGGCTGAAAACACCTTTCTATTTGCAATTTACTCCATTTGGATTCCAAATAGACTATTTTAAGGAGACTATGATTAGTTTACAGTTACAAAATTCACATAATATAATCATCCTAAATTATTTATTCATAAATCACAATATAGATCTTTCATAACATATAAATCTACATGCAGTAAATTATTATTCTAATTTAAAGCTGGAATAATAGGTGTATTTTATTAATCTTTTGAATTTATTTACTTTATTTACTTATCTTCTTGATCATTTGATTTCACTTGATTGATGGATTGTTGTTCAATGACTGATATTTGTATGAATGATCAATTGATTGAATTAATTCCTTTGCTTGGATATATTTGAGGCATTGGTGAGTGATGATTAAGTGATTGTTGATTAGATGATTGGTGAGTGAGAGGAACTGAAACACAAACTCTTTCATCCACTCAGTAAAGCACAACAATTTGCACGCATAGATAGTGGAGAGTTTAGTACATGTGAATTCTAATTTGCATCTCATTTCACACAAACAACATGGCTACAAGGAAGGGAAAATGAAGTTGTCGGATATGGAGCCAAAGCATATAGTCTATAGTTCCAAAACGACAAGATGTTTTGATGGAAGTGCACCTCAAAACATATATATACATGCTAATATGGAGTAGAAACCTGAGAAAAGCTCACAATAATCTAGTTACACAACACATCAAAATGCTTAAGTAGACCAGAATAGCAGTGAAAAAGCACCATGCCTCGAGTACATGGAACTCCTAATAAACCCTAATATAGAGACTTCTATTAGAGACTTCTATTTCCACGATGCATAACAGTTGAAAAAAATGTTTTAAAAAAATGACCTAAAAAGCAAAAGACGGATCACTTATGTTTCTTTCCCTCGAGAATCGGATAGAAATCCTGAGCAACCTCTCTATGTCATATCCCAGAAACAAGGCGCTGCTTTTTCTATAACAAATTGCATCTCTTCTTTAGAATTATCATGTCATTTCCAATCACTAAAAATACTAAAAATGATTTTTAAATCATTACTACGCAAGATACCATTTTTCCATAGAGAAAATTATTTTTAAATTTACCTTGTATAATATTCAATACACTGTACATACCCTAACCTGCTTCTTATGCCTCATCTACTAAGTGCATGAAATCCTCACCATCAGGCCCACTCAGGCTATACAGTAATGCTTAATAAACCCTATCTTCTCGAATAAAACCTGAACTCATGGTCGAACAAGAAATCAAAATAAAAGCCTGACAATTTGAAAACAGCGAATCAAACCGCGAGAGTTAAGAACACAGTTCTTAGAAGAAAAAGGCCAAAACATTAATAAACAAATTCCAAATAGGTAATCTGATTTCTTCCTACATAGTTTTCTACATTACAATGAGAGTTTTGGGTTTTTATCAAATGTGTGAAAAGGCATAAAATGATTGGGAAAAAGTACCGAAGCCGGTGCAGTGAACGGTGACTGACTGGCCAGGGCGGGGCTTCGACCCATTGCCACCCCTCAACACTTCCTTCTCTACTCCCATTTTTCTGTCTTCTTTTCTCTTCTCTTCTCTTCACTTCTCCGCCTTCTCCAGTGAATATTCCGATACAAATACTCGTTGGTGTTACCTTCAGCTGAACACCTCACATGAAATAAATAAAGCCTCTGAAAATGTTAATTATTAATTAATTTGAGGTCTAACTAGGGAAAGGATCTATAGTTGAGCGCGTTTCAAGTTTTGTGATAGAAGTTGATTTAATGTTCAACTTTTGTACAACATTGCACGAATAGTTGTATGATAAGTACCAATAATTGAATGAAATATACCATTTGTTGTGAAAAGTAACCAATCATGTGATGCCACATCAGCGGCACGAGTATTGGGGCCCTTTTGCCCACCTATTGGTCTCACTTTTTTTGGGGGTTGTTTTGGACACCTTGGCAAAAACTATGTTGATGTGGCATATTTGATGATGTGGCCCTGAAACCTTAGTTATAAGCAAGGGACTTGCCAAGTAAGTTGTTGTAAAAAATTCGGAGTGATTTGAAATTTCCACGTAAGATTTTGAGAAGCGCGAAGTTAGGGTGCACAACTATTGGGTCCTTTCCCCTACATGGTTCATATTAAAAAAAAAAAAAAATTAACTCATGATTTGGTTAATAAGTGTTATGATGATCACACTCTTTCACTAGATCATAGAGTGTGATTTGAAATGTTGATGCAAAACTCTCACACAATTGAATCTAGAAATTCTTAACTATGAATTCATGAATTAGTAAGTGTTATGACGTTGTAGTTAGTATATTCTTATTAGCATACTTATATTTTCAAAAATCTATGTAAACTAGCAATTGTACATCTTTTGGTGCAATGAAATATCGATAAGTTACATTTTTTAGTGGACCAAATTGACAAATAGTGAAATGATTGATAGATAGATGATCTCCATGTTTACAAGCTTCACTTATACTTCTAGATGCTAATAGTATAATAAGCATTGCTACTCACAATTTATATAGGCCACAAAACAAAATTAACATAGCCATATCACAATGAAATCCAGTCTTGAAAACCAACCATATAGAAGTGATTCAATGGACACCGCAAATTCAACACCATGTCCTTGAGAGAATTGAGATAATAAATTCTCTTACAATGTAATCATTTTGCATCATTGTATAGATTTGTTAGCTTTCTTAGTGGTTATGAATCATCATGAAATAAAGAGAGGGATTGCAATTTCCAAAGTCTTAAGTTATGTCTAAATAAAAGCCACCTACCATGATCAATAAAATTGCTAGAGTGTACATGATAATTCCCTTCTCTAAAGTTGTTTTAGTTTGTTGAGTTAGGGTCAAAATTAATTTTTAGTTTTGTTGATTTTGTAATTCCCAATCCTTTTTTTCTTATTACATTTATAACAAGAGACGCAAAGTGTTAAGTTCCTGCCTATTGGATAAAGATTTGAATTAGTCTTAAGGTTTGGTAGCAATAGCTTTTAGAATAATTACTTTTAAATCTTTGTTAGAATGCAATGCTAGAAGGAAAAAAGCAACGAAAAATAATATTTTTGTACATGATTAATGAATTTTAAATGCTTCTACTCAGTGTCATGTAACAAGAAGCTGAGTCAGGCCTGAAAATATTTTTATTGTGAACATGAACTGTAAGGCAAAAAGTAGATAAAAAAATTGTCATGGGTGGAGGCATTTAAAACATGAACTATAAGGCAAAGAGCACATGAAAAAATTGTCATGGGTGAAGGCATTTAAAATATCTGGAAATGTTTGGCCATTATTTGATGTATATGAATTAGCTAGGCAAAGAAGTGATTTAGATTTTCCCTTAGCATTGTTCTATGCAAATATTTATGTAAGTGCATTAGCCATGATGTACAAGCTTTTGGAGATAAATCAAGTGGACTAAGATCAAGCTATAAGTGCATTTCAATTAAATGAAAAATTCGCCAAATAAAGAAGAAAATTGTTTGAATCAATTAATTCACAAATATATTGTATAACATTTGCTTTTTTTGTATGAATGGGGATTTCTTTACAATATGTAGAGGCAACAAAATTATTTTGGGAAACTTGAAGGCTAACAAATAAACTTTAGTTAATCATAGAGTGGATGCTTAGTGTGCCAGTGTGTTGAATTCCACACAAATGCCACAAATCAACCACAGAATTTTAGTGGAGATATGCAATGCCAAAAACACTTCATATGCTAAATCTTTCTGTTTTTGTGAAGTGTACACTCACTTGAAATGCATAATAAAGAAGTTTAAAATCAAATATAAGTAGCCAGAATTGTAATAGAAAAGAAGACAATAAGATAAGAAATTGATGGAAGATGGAATGACAATTAAATGTCAATATATATTTTTTAGCGGATCATTATTAGAATTATTGTAATGGTAAGGTACTTGATATTGGATTGGATTCTAATTTATTTATATGAATTCAGTAGTTCTAACTTCACTTGAAAAGCTGGGAAGTTTTGAAGTTTGCATCTCTTTAAAACGACAAGATCAATACTTTACATTTATATATCAAACATTAAAAATAAGTAAAGAAAACCTTAGCAAGCAATGCAAGAAAAGAAGAAACCAGATTTATTTGTAAACCGGAAATACAACACTTCAAGTTCTTTGTACATTAGTCTAAATGCTTGAAGTTAACTTTAGTTCCTCAAAAGAAAAAGAAAAGCATATGCCATCTCCTCACATATATTGTTTATGTACTTCCATGAACCATACTTTTTTTCAAATACACAGTAACATGTTGCATGTTGCATTAAACAATAAATATTTAATAATAATAATAACAAAATTTAAAAAAAAATAAAGTGATATTTTGTTATTTACAAAATCCTTTTTCTACTCTTCCTTTTAGTGACTAGTGTGCATGGATTTGTGGATAAGAATATGTTCCTAGAATATGCCAAAAATATCTACAGTTTAAAATTTAAAATTGCATTCATTTCTACAGAAACGGTGTTTTGGATATATAAATACAATATTCAAGGAAATTACTAAAAAGATTGCCAATATAATAAATATAAATAAATATTTGCTTTAAATGATCCAACTATTGAAGGAGTTAAACTCAAGTTATTCATTGAGTGGGATGAAACCTTCTAAAACCAGGCAATTGAAGAAAATTTAATTATACTACTTGAAATTTATAGCATGAAATTGCATGGCCAATTATTTTTAGAGGCATGTAGAGGAAGTGGGGATGAATACTCATTGCAAACACTTTTAAGCAATTTTGCAAGAAATTTTCCCAAATGATAGCCTGTATATGGTGATATTTCAAAGTTTGGAGTCCTTAAAGAACTGGGCCAGATGTTATATAATTTGCAATTTAATTTTAGTGTAAATGGTTGATTATTTTTCAATGGTGTGCCTTATCAAAATACTAGGAAGTCCTTGTCCACATGGCCATTGCCATGATAAATTCAATTTCTTATCAATTAAAAAATCAACATAATGTTAAAAAATTAAGTACATGACTTTATCCAATCATGTATTCCTCAAATGGAAAGATGTAAAGTTATGGAGGAGCTCAATAAAAGAAGTATTTTCCTAACGCATGAGGAGGATAAAATAATTTGAACAAGGGTAAAGTTGGCAAATACACGCTCAATAAGTTTTCCTTCTTTAAAATTTTCATCAAGAACATCATTGGAAGGAAATAAGAACGAATTAACAGGTGGCAAATAAAAGAAAGGACATGTTGAGAGCATTGGACACCAAATAGGTGAGAATATAGCATATAAGGATGACTTAATTTCCACTTTTGGGATTTACTTTTGTATATGTGACTTGTCTTTGTCAAATGCTTATGGTTACAAACAAAGCGATCAATCTCCCCCAAATTTTCTAGAATTATTTGATTTATGAGATAGATCAAATCTCAGGAGCTTTGTTTTGTGGGTGTTTCTTTTGCAAGTGCAAGGTGTGGGTAGAGAGAGTATGACTAGCCAAGGAGATGTGGGATATTTCTATGTGAACATGGAAGGTGTGTGTTTGCCTAGCCAATTAGAACAATAACTAGACTTACAGTCTTAACTCGAGGATTGGTCATCCATTCTGAGTAGCTATCATTTCCATGACTAAGGTTCATTTACTTGTCAACACAGGGACATATTACTTGAAATGGGCCTACATTGCATATGCACTAAGTTCCAGTAAGAGCCACTCTGCACTACTACAACAACTAAGTCTATCTAAAATAAACAAGTGGGGAATATGACAATTGAATGGCTATAGGAAATCTTAACATTAATAGATGATTCCAACTAAATAACTGTTAACTAAGTTCAAATCTAACAAACAAGGATTACTCTATCTACTTTGGCTACAGGAACAGTCACGGGATCTGGTTAAAGTGGCTACAGGGACAATCAGTTGCTAGAACATCTTCTGCAGCAAAAGAAAACTTAATCTAACAATCACACAAGAATACTCACCACGTGGGCCCGCTTGGATGAGTGTATCCAAACTTCAAAATGATTCTATATGCTCAGAATAACATAGCCTTTATTCATTATTCCCAAAAGTCAATACAATATAAGAGAAATACTTCTAATTCTGGAAAACGTTGTCTAACCTCTGTAAGAGGTGCAGGTCTTTATTTATAAGAAAGTTATAACAAACTTTCAACTACTTAGATCATATTAGTGTAGGTTTTTATTTTCCTAGTTGGGTTTATTATTTTCCCTTTTCCTAGGTTTTGCCTACACTTTAATTAAGTTTGCTTAGGTTAATAAAGTATGTTTACTTAAGACAAGTGGGCATTGAGGTGTCAGCATGTTATGAGGAGGTGCATTTACTATGTTTAGACCATCATGGTGGTCTCTCCTCATTGGTCGGTATTGCCACCTCCACCCCTCTCTTGAGTCTATATAAACATGCTACCTTGCTTGTATTTTCATATAGCTGGAGATAGTAATCTGATGTTATTTTGCCTTGGAGCACTTCACATCAGTTTTCTCTCGGTATCACCATTATGTTGTTTATTTAATTTACATTTACAGTTTATTTGATCTGTCTCTTTCAATTCAATTCTGGGTTGTAATTTGTTTCTCAAATTTTAACATGGTATAAGAGCCTGTTTTGAAAGATTAGATTATCGTAGAGATCTTGTAAAATCTTGTTGTGTTTTCTTTTGCATTTTGCATGATCTGAAAAACCAACAAAATTTTTATGAAGATCCGGTAATATTGTTTTACATATATGTTTTTTTTTTGTAAAACAAGGTTTTTGAAGCTTAGATTTGTGAAGGAACTTTCAAATAGTGTATTTTCAGGCCTAACAGACCTTTCCTTTGTGTTTGGAAGGCCCAAAAACCTCTTTTTTCATATAAAGTGTGTGCAGACCGGACACCAGAAGCTTTGCATGTCATTTTTTCCTTGTTGAAGGCATTTTTTTAACACTGTAGCCTCATCTTCCGAAAGTGATAAAGAAAAACTCTTTCTAGGTTTGTTTGTCCTTTGGAAAAAACCATTTGGGTAATTGCCAAAAAATTTATTCACTCGATAGATCTTTTGAAAATTGCATTAGAAAACTTCAGCCAGACCCCTCACCATTGCAGTTTTTATTTTTGCATCTGATCTTCAAATGAGGTTTCCTCAATCATATGGAGGTATTTTTCAGTGATTTTTTTTTCGAAATGGGGTATTTTTTGTGCTCTTTGCAGTGGTGCAATCAATTATTTCTTAGAAGTTACCAATTTTTCAGAAATTAATTTTTATCATCAGATCTGAAGGGCAGTCCCCGTTTTATGAACTTCAAACCATCATAACTTTCACATATGATCTCGAATTCAGGTCATTATTTTTTTGAAAGTGGACATTGTTTCAAGTGGAATAAATTGGTGTTGGTTTTATACTCGTATTCTGAGATACTGTTTTTTCCTTCAATATTTGTGTCCATTTTTTGGACTTTGTAACACTCTGGAAAATAACTCCAGCATTGTAAATGCACTAAATTATAAAGTGACGCCTTAAAATATCTGGGGGGTGATTTCTAATCTAGGGGGGTGGTCCAGCGTGTTCTCTCTGAGCCTTTTGTCTCTCTTTCCTGCACAAGCAATCTTACTTTCTGCATTAAAATGGATTGAAATACAATACCAATACTCACACCTTACAACTACTATGAGTGGAATTCAATAATGAAAATCTATCTTAAGAAGTTGGGGTTGTTTAGAGTAACTATGGGACTTGAAATTGAACCAACATTAATTGCAAAAAAAGCCAAAATGGTTTAACAAATGCGATGAAGCTTATGGTACTCTATGTATGTCTATATCTTCTGATCTTCTTTTTCATGTTGAATCTTCTACAACTCCAAATGATGTATGGACAACATAGAAGGGTTGTTTGGTAAACAAGATGAGTTAAGGGGACACCAATTGGGGAATGAGCTAATATGGATAAATCCATGTAATTTTGATACAATCCAGACTTATTCACAAAACTAAAGGTTGTAAGATTGCAATTGAAGGCATATGGGATAGATAAGAAAGATTCACGATTGATTCTAAGCATTCTTTCCAAACTTGGTCCAAACTATTCAATTTTTGTGTCTACTTTCTATGCTACAAAAAGTGCCTTAGGAACCAGCTTTAAAATGCCTTCTCTTGATGATTTTGCAAAAGAACTCACACAAGAATAGGACAAGTTGATTCAAATGGGCACAATTAAGCCCTCTAAATCTCAAGCCTTGGTTGCCAACCAAGGTACAAAAAATTAAAATGGGCTTTCTAAGCAAGAAAAGAAACAAAAGAACCAAGGAGAAAAGAAGCAAGAACAGAAGTCGGTTACTTCAAAAGCAACTAATGATGCATCTTCTTCAAAGGGTGACAAGCCCAAGAAGGATAAAACTAAGTGTTCCTATTGTAAGAAACCTGGTCATGATGAACATAAATGTCTAAAGAAGCAAATTGATCATTTCACTCATCTTCTAGAAAAGAACAACATCAAGGTGCCTAATTTTGTCAAACCAAGTTCATCTCAGGAATCTTCAGAGGACACAAGTAAGGGGAAAGGAAAGGGCAAGGCCCTGGTTATTGTTGCTTCCCAACCTAATTCCTAGATTATCGACTTGGGTGCTTCGTACCACATGTCTTCATCAAAGGATAGTTTTTCCTCCTTGGAGTCGTGTTTTATGCCATCTAATCTATTGGGTGATGACACTCCTGCTGAAGTGCATGGGAGAGGATATGTTGACGTGGGTGAAGCAACATTTCAGGATGTCCTTTGTGATCCATCTTTGTCACCTAATGTTATATATGTCTATCAGATCACTCACACTGGCTCTGGCAAGCGGATTGAGTTCACTCCAAACACAGTGGTAATTAGTGAGATGCATAATGGGCCTACAATTGCAGTGGGAAAGTCAGATCCTCGATCCAGACTATATCACTTTTCTCACTTTGTTCTCGATTCTCCTTCGCTTGCATTTCTTACTCACTCGGATGAGGTGAGTCATTTGTGGCATCAGCGGTTTGGTCACTTGAACTATCGCTACTTGCAGTAGCTCAGTCAGCATAACATCTTCTATTCAATTTATTGATGGAGTTTGTCAAGGATGCATTCTTGGCAAGCACCTTGAAGAAAAAATTGATAAAGGCAAAGCATGTAGAGCCACACAACTTTTGGAGCTAGTACACAATGATTTAGCAGGACCATTTCCAAATCCTTCTTTCAGCAGGGCCAAATATGTCTTGACATTCATTGACGATCTTTCTTGGTACACCTTTGTATATTTTATCAAACAAAAGTCCGAGGTCTTTGAGTCTTTTCAGAAATTCAAAGCCTTTGCAGAGAAGGGATCAGGGAAAACCATCAAGGTTTTGTGCACCGATAATGGGGGGGAATATGTCAACCAAAGGTTTGAGTAGTTTTGTATCTCATAAGGCATTGATCTTCAACACAATTCCCTACACTCCACAACAAAATGGAGTTGCAGAACGTAAGAATCGTTCCTTGAAGGAAATGGCTAATTGTATGATCCACTCCAGATCATTGGCACCTCGGTATTGGGTAGAGGCCATCAACTCTGCATGTTATATCCAAAATAGAGTTCCTCACAGAGTTGTGAAGGGGGTAACTCCTTTTCAAGCCTGGACTGGTCGGAAACCCACAGTCAAACACTTCTGAGTGTTTGGGTCTTCTGCATGGGCCCACATTCCAGCAGAGAATTGCAAGGCTATGGATCCGCAGAGCAATCCTTGCATATTTCTTGGGTATCCAGATGGTGTTAAAGGCTACAGGCTTCTCCATCCTACCACACATGAGCTTTTCATTGAGAGGAGTGTTCGTTTTGAGGAGGATACTTCCAGTTCTTCTTCTACCACTTCTCCATCTTTCATTCCTATGGAGACATTGCAACTTCATGATGACAATTCTTCTGAGGATTTCAATCCTCCTGATCCTTCTGAGGAGTCTTCTTTCTCCACTTCAGATGATGATGGTGAGGATTCATCTTCCTCTTCTCTTAGTCATCCTTTAGAGGGCGATGATTCTCCTCCAAATTCTCCTCATTCTCCAGCTATCAAGCCTCTTTGGGCTTGTCAGACATTGGAGTTAGCAGGTGATTGGGTTGGTGATCCTTCAGATGAGAGAAGAACAAGGTCACAATTTGAGCATGCTCCACATCTCTTCTTTGATACAACTTCGGATCCACATACCTTTCAAGAAGCTTTAGGTGTCCCTGAGTGGGATACAACTATGTAGGAGGAGTTCAACTCCTTGGAGAGGAACCATGCTTGGGATTTACTCCCTCTTCCTAACGGAAGGAAACTTGTTCGATGCAAGTGGATCTACCGAACAAAATTTGTTGTAGATGGGTCGGTTGATAATCACAAGGCTCGCCTGGTCACCAAAAGGATTCTCCTAGGTTGCCCATCATTGGGAAGTTCATCATATGGATGTGAAGAGTGATTTTCTTCACGGTGACCTTCGGGAGGAAATATATATGGAGCAGCCACAGGGGTTCGTCCAAGATCCTTCACTTGTTTGTCTCCTTCAAAAGTCTCTCTATGGCCTTAAACAAGCCCCTCGTGCCTGGTATGCCAAGATGGATGCCTTCCTTCTGTCAGTTGGGTTCACTCAGTGCCATTCTGATCCAAATGTCTACATTTTGCAGCAAGATGATACTATCATCTTCCTTGTTCTCTATGTTGATGACTTGTTGATCACTAGGAGTCACTCATCCCGTATCAAGGTAGTCAAAACTGCCCTTCATGATTGCTTCTTGATGTCTAACTTAGACCTACTCCACTACTTCTCAGGGATTGAGATCACTTAGTCACCTTCTAGTATCTTCATTGGACAGCCTAAGTACGCTCTTGTTATGCTCTTGAGATTTCGCATGGCTGACTGTAAACCCACACCAACTCCATTTATGTCAGGAGTCAAACTTGAGGCTTCTTGTTCTTCACCCTTGGCAGATGCTACCTTGTGTCGTTAATTAGTTGGAAGCCTCATATATTTGACTCACATGAGGCCTGATATTTTATATGCAGTGGGCCTGGTCTCCAGGTTCATGCAGGAGCCACATGAGCTGCATTGGAAAGCAGCTAAGCGGATTCTTCACTATGTACAGGGTACTCGCAGTTATGGGATTCATTATACAACGGGTGTGGATATTGACTTGGTGGGATTTATAGATTCAGATTGGGCAGGTGATTCTCAGGATCGCAAGTCCACTTTAGGGTATTGCTTCTCTCTTGGTTTTGGTCCATTTTCTTGGTCAAGCAAGAAACAATCTGCTATTGCTCTTTCATCTACTGAGATTGAGTATCAAGGAGCACTTAATGTTGCTACTGAAGTCATTTGGCTTCATAACATTCTCACTGAGTTTGGCATTTCCTTTCGAAAGCCTACAATCATCTTCTGTGACAACTAGAGTGTTATTCAGATTTCTCGCAATCCGATCCATCATCAATGGACCAACCACATTGAGATTCACATGCACTATATTCAAGAGATGATTCATGAGCAGGTTCTTGATCTTCACTACTGTCCGATATCAGATCAAACTGCAGACATCTTCATCAAACCCTTCACTGAAAGCAAGTTCATTCATTTGAGAGCTTTTCTTGGGGTGCGACAGGTGTTCTCTTTTGTTCCGGGGGGGGGGGGGGGCTTCTCAGTTCCTTTTTTCTCTCTCTTTATTCTGGGGGGGGGTGTACTCTCCTTTGTTGGGGGGAGCTTCTTCTTTGTTGGGGGGGAGGACTATGTGCATGGGTACCTCATCAGGCTTCATTTGTTGGACCCATATTTTCACAAACGTAAGCTATGCTTAAGGGGGGGGTGTTAGTGTAGGTTTTAATTTTCCTAGTTGGGTTTATTATTTTCCCTTTTCCTAGGTTTTTCATACACTTTAATTAAGCTTGCTTGGGTTAATAAAACATGTTTACTTAAGACAGGTGGGCATTGAGGTGTCAACATGCTATGAGGAGGTGCATTTACTATGTTCAGACCATCATGGTGGTCTCTCCTCATTGGTCGGTTTTTCCACCTCCACCCCTCTCTTGAGTCTATATAAACATGCTACCTTGCTTGTATTTTCATATAGTTTGAGATAGTAATATGATGTTATTTTGCCTTCGAGCACTTCACATCAATTTTCTCTTGGTATCACTGTTATGTTGTTTACTTCATTTGCATTTATAGTTTATTTGATCTATCTCTTTCAATTCAATTATGGGTTGTAATTTGTTTCTCAGATTTTAACAAATCATGCCCATGAAACTAGGCGGAAACATTTATTACAGCAAGGAGAAGAAGTCAATCCACAGAGAACGTGGGACTTTACCAACACGCAACCAAGAATATAACATAGTGGTTTTTACTAGATCGATGCTTGCTGGAGACAACCATAAATGAGTCTGGTATTGCCTCGCTATCCCCTTGCTGCTTCACTCGAACACCATATTCTCTACTGCCTTAAATGCTCAACCGCCCTGAAATGTCTCTAACTATTTGCATGGCATGATTCTCCATCTAACGTAACACAACCACTTCTACAACAACTTATTTACTCATGCATTAAAGATTAGGACATACATATATATACATATATATATATATATAGATATATGTATGTATATATAGATATATATATATATACATACATACATATGTATGTGTATGTATGTATATGTATGTATGTATATATAGATATATATATACATACATATATATATATCTATATATACATATATATATATATATCTATATATACATATATACATACATATATATGTATGCATATGTATGTATATGTATACATATACATACATACATATACAAGTGTACAGTAATTTGCTGATCAGTCGCCACATTTCAACAACAGTATGTATGTATGTATGTATGTATATATATATATATGTATGTATATATATATACATACATATATATATATATACATACATACATACATACATACTGTTGTTGAAATGTGGCGACTGATCAGCAAATTACTGTAAATTCAGCACGTATCCTCGTCGGGGTCCGGGGCTGAGTCGAGCCCCGGGTAGGGGTTCGGGAGCAGCAGCTCCCAAGAAATTTTTTTTTGCCATTTTTCATTAATGAAAATCGACATTGAAATAAAACCCTAAAAAGGTCGACTTTGTTTGTTGCCCTAAAAACGCATGTTATAAGCGGCTGGGATGCTTAAGGCATTGTAAGGTTGATGTACTATTTTTGCTGGATAATAAGAAAGATTGGACGGCTGTGTATGGTGGACGTAACCCATTCTGGGTGAACCACATTAAATCTCTGTGTTATTTGTGTCCTGTTTTATTTCTTTATCTTTTGTATTTAAATCTGCATATAATTGTTAGTTCATATTTGCTTCGGATCTGCTTGAAACCCTAACAAGGCCCTAAAAAGGCCGACTTTGTTTGTTGCCCTAAAAACGCATGTTATAAGCGGTTGGGATGCTTAAGGCATTGTAAAGTTGATGTACTATTTTTGCTGGATAATAAGAAAGATTGGACGGCTGTGTATGGTGGACGTAACCCATTCTGGGTGAACCACGTTAAATCTCTGTGTTATCTGTGTCCTATTTTATTTCTTTATCTTTTGTATTTAAATCTACATATAATTGTTAGTCCATATTTGCTTCGGATTTGCTTGAAACCCTAACAATTGGTATCAGAGCCAGATTTTTTGTAAATTGGCAGGACTTTCAGATTTGAGTGGGAGCAATGGAGGATTTCAAATTCAAGGTCGAAAAATTTAACGGCCAGAATTATCAGTTATGGAAAATGCAGATGGAGGATTACCTGTATCAAAAGGATTTGTGAAGGCCATTGGAAGGAAAGGCAAAGAAACCGACCACAATATCAGATGAAGAATGGGACATTTTAGATAGAAAGGCACTGGGATCCATTCAATTGTGTCTTGCATTGTCTGTAGCATTCAATATAACAGAAGTAAAAACGACTGTAGATTTGATGGCAACATTAGCTAAGCTGTATGAAAAACCTTCGACTTCGAATAAAGTATTTCTTATGAAGCGTTTGTTTAATTTGAAAATGAGGGAGGGAGGATCTATAGCAGAGCACTTAAATGAATTTAATACAATTACTAGTCAATTGTCTTCGGTAAAAATTACCTTTGCAGAAGAGGTTAGGGCTCTTTTGATTTTATGTTCTTTGCCAGAAAGCTGGAATAGCTTGGTTATGGCTATAAGTAACTCTGTCTCTGGTAAAAATACTTTGGTATTTGATAATATTGTTGGTGTTATCCTAAGCGAGGAAATGCGAAGGAAAAGCACAAGTGAGACTCCAACATCATCGGGTAGTGTTTTGAATGTGGAGACCAGAGGAAGATCAAAGGAAAGAGGAAAAGGCCCTAGGAATGAGAAGTCACGAGGGAAGTCAAAGAAATGATGCTCTCAATCTAGAGGAAAGAAAGATTGTTGGTACTGTGGAAAGTCTGGTCATCTAAAGAAAGACTGTTGGTCTCGGAAAAACAAAGAAGGAGACAAAAATGAAAATGACAGTAAGGAAGCTAATATTGCAAGTAATACTTTACAAGATGCTTTAATCATATGTTTGGATAATGTTAATGATTCCTGGGTAATAGATTCTGGGGCTTCATTTCATGCTACACCCCATAGAAAATATTTTCTAGATTATGTTCAAGGTGATTTTGGACAGGTATATTTGGGTGATGATGAGCCCTATCAAATTGTTGGAAAAGGAAAGATAAAGATCAAGTTGCAGAATGGTAATGACTGGTTTCTGCAGGAGGTAAGACATGTTCCTAATTTAAGAAGAAATTTAATTTCTGCAGGGCAACTAGGTAGTGAAGGTTGCATAGTTACCTTCTCAGACAGTATGTGGAAGGTCACTAAAGGATCGTTAGTAGTAGCTAAAGGTGCGAAGGTAGGCACATTATATCTGTGTACTGGTAACACTTACTCTACCTTAGCTGCTACAGATAAAGTTACTGCAGGGACAACAACAATAAATGCTGCAAGAACATATTCGATAATGTGGCACCATAGGCTTGGGCACATAAGTGAGAAAGGGATGAAAATCCTTCACTCCAAAAATATATTGCCAGGACTAAAGAAGATTGATTTAGAGTTCTGTGAAAACTGTGTTTATGGTAAATAAAAAAGAGTCAGATTTCTCAAGGTTGGGAAAGAGAAGAAGAGTGAGAAGTTAGAGCTTGTACATTCAGATGTATGGGGACCGACTCAGGTGTCATCTCTTGATGGCTCTTGTTATTATGTTATTTTTATTGATAACTCAACCAGAAAAACATGGGTATATTTCCTAAAGTAAAAATTAGATGTTTTTGAAACTTTTAAGAAATGGAAAGCTTTGGTTGAGAATGAGACAGGAAAAAAGTTGAAGTGTCTCAGATCGGATAATGGAGGTGAGTATTGCAGCAAAGCATTTGAAGATTACTGTTCCTTAAATGGGATTTGAAAGCAGAAGACAGTTCCGGGAACTCCACAGGAAAATGGTGTGTCAGAGAGAATGAATAGGACTATCATGGAACGTGCGAGGAGCATGAGATTGCATGCTGAATTGCCCTTACATTTTTGGGCAGATGTTGTACATACTGCTGTCTATTTGATAAATAGAGGACCTTCAACCCCTTTGGATGGTGGTATTCCAGAGGAGGCATGGACTGGTAAAAAGGTAAATTATTTTTTTCTAAAAACTTTTGGTTGCGAAGCTTTTGTCCATGTTGATAAATAAAATAGAACCAAGCTTGATGCTAAATCTCAGAAATGTACCTTCATTGGATATGGGATAGATGAATATGGCTATCGGTTATGGGATTTTGAAAATAAGAAAATAATTAGAAGTAGAGATGTTATATTCAATGAGAATGTTATGTATAAAGAACAAATGCAGGAAAAGAAGCATGAACAGAACAAACAAGAATATGTGGTGTTGGATGAGATTCCTGAAAATGAAATGTCACAGGTACTTGATGCTCAGCAACAACAGATTGTCCCACAAAATCCTGCAAGTGTTAGACATTCTACGAGGACAAGTAGACCCCCTGAAAGATTTTCTCCTTCTTTGTATTCTATTTTATTAACGGATTCTGGTGAACCAGAAGAATATGAAGAAGCAATGCAGGTAGACGCCAAACAACAGTGGGAGCTAGGCATGAAAGAGGAGATGGACTCCTTGATGAAAAATAAGACTTAGGACTTAGTCCCTTTACCTGTAGAAAAAAAAGCCTTGCCTAACAAATGGGTTTATCGGCTGAAGGAGGAGGAAGGAGGTTAGAAAAGATATAAGGCCAGACTTGTGGTAAAAGGTTTTTCACAGAAAAAGGGTATAGATTATGATGAAATATTTTCTCCAGTTGTAAAAATGACTTCAATTAGAATTGCACTTAGTCTTGTGGTTGCAGATGATTTACATCTTGAACAATTAGATGTCAAAACAACTTTTCTCCATGGAGATTTGGAGGAGGAAATTTACATGTTCCAACCACAGGGATATGAGGTCAAAGGTAAGGAGAACTTGGTGTGCAGGTTGAAGAAAAGTCTGTATGGCCTAAAACAAGCACCCCGACAATGGTATTTAAAATTTGATAGTTTCATGGCTGAACACGGTTATCATAGATGTCATTTTGATCATTGTGTATATTTTAAGAGATTTGATAATGATAGTTATATTATCCTGTTGTTTTATGTTGATGACATGCTTGTTGCTGGGTCTAACATGCAACATATAATTGATCTTAAACAAAAATTAACCAGATCATTTGCTATGAAGGATTTGGGTGCAGCTAAGCAAATTCTCGGTATGAGGATTACACGAAACAGGAAAAATAGAACCTTGAATTTGTTCCAAAGTGAGTATATAAAGAAGGTGTTGAAAAGATTTAACATGCAGGATGCAAAAGCAGTTAGTACACCTTTGGCTAGTCATTTCAAATTGACTAAGGAGATGTGCCCAAAGGCACAGGAAGAGATTAATAAAATGTCTAACATCCCGTATTCATCAATTGCTGGCAGTCTGATGTATGCAATGGTATGCACAAGGCCAGATATTGCACATGCAGTGGGAGTTGTGAGCAGGTTTATGAGTAATCCGGGTATGGAACATTGGAATGCTGTGAAATGGATTCTTCGGTATTTGAAAGGAACTACTACGAAGACATTATGTTTCAAAGGATCTAATGCTGTTCTAAGTGGATTTGTTGACTCTGATTTGGCAGGTGATATTGATTCACAGAGGAGGTACTATAGGGTATGTTTTTACTATAGGGGGAACTGCAGTCAGTTGGATTTCTAGGCTGCAAAAGGTTGTTGCACTTTCAACCACTAAAGCTGAGTATGTTGCTGCTACAGAAGCCAACAAAGAGATGATTTGGTTGCAATGTTTTTTGAAGGAATTGGCTCAGACACAAGAGGATAGCCCATTGTATACTGATAGCTAGAGTGCTATTCATCTTGCGAAGAACTCTGCTTTTCATTCAAGGACAAAGCACATTTAGCTCAGGTACCACTTCATCCGGACTATTTTGGAGGAGGGTCAGTTACGGTTTGAGAAGATTCACACAAGTGAGAATCCTGTTGATATGTTCACAAAGGCAGTTCCACAGGAGAAGCTGATTTCTTCATCAGTTTCTGTTGGTCTTCTTGATTGATAATTGTGAAATTTATACCAGTCAAGTCCTAGTGTTTTATCCAGTAGATGTTGCATGTACAGTGGTGTCGTGTAGTATCAGTCTCCAAGTGGGAGATTGTTCGGTGTGGAGCCTGATCAGTCTCCAAGTGGGAGATTGTTGAAATGTGGTGACTGATCAGCAAATTATTGTACACTCAGCACGTATCCTCGCCGGTGTCCGGGGCCGGGCAGGGGTTCGGGGGCGGCAGCCCTCGAGAAATTTTTTTTTGCCGTTTTTTCGTTGATGAAAACCGACATTGTAATAAAACCCTAAAAAGGCCAACTTTGTTTGTTGCCCTAAAAACGCATGTTATAAGCGACTGGGATGCTTAAGGCATTGTAAGGTTGATGTACTATTTTTGCTGGATAATAAGAAAGATTGGACGGCTGTGTATGGTGGACGTAACCCATTCTGGGTGAACCACATTAAATCTCTGTGTTATCTGTGTCCTGTTTGATTTCTTTATCTTTTGTATTTAAATCTGCATATAATTGTTAGTTCATATTTGCTTCGGATCTGCTTGAAACCCTAACAACTATAGTCACACAAATCTGTCTAGCTTAATTAAATAAATTATTCAATTTATTTTAATTAAATCATTAAACCAAATTTCAATCAATTAAATAAATAAAATCTATTTATTTAATTAAATCCCCCTATTCTTCTTTTAAATAAATTAAATAAAAATATTTATTTAAATCATTATCCCCCCCCCCCACTTGCATTTTCCTACAAATGCAACTTGCACACATTTATTGAAATAAATGAATTTTTATTTTAATAAAATCCTATTTTCCCTCACCCACCAAATCCACTTGCAAAATATAATCCCCTTCTAGATTCTTCTAACCCCTTCCTAATTAGCCTAATCCATCATCTAATTATTGTCACGTTCCTAAGCAAAATGGAGTCACTTCTCAAAGACTCCAAAGTCTTTGAAAAGCATTTAATGCTTTGTGTGTTCAACAAATTAACCCCCAAAGTCTTCCAAGACCACTAATGGCTCTTACATGACCATTTATGGTTATTTCAAACTTGTCCCCCCAAACATTTATTGTTTTGACCATATTCATCTATTTCACATTTGCACGAGAGTTTATCCATTGGATAAAAGCTTTATTCTTTGAATAAAGAGTTTATTCATTCAACCAACCTTAACTTTAACTCTCAAAGTCATATCAAGCATTTAATGCTTATTCCCTCTCCTCTCAACCTATCTCACATTGACACTTGTCATCTTGGGATTGGGTTGAAAGCCATCACATGGATTTAAAATCATTCAATCCTGACCCTTGTTGAGATTGCTCAATCTCAACCATCCATTGCTCCATTTTTTCTATAAATAGAGTTCATTTCTTCTTAATCCAGATCCTGAAAACTTGTATGCATTTAAGCTATAGGCATTTTAAGAGAGCATTTTAGCATAATTAACTAATATCTTGTCATTTTGGATAAAATCAATCATTTTAATATCAATAGTATAGTATTAGCTTTTTATGCATATTTGCAATCCTCCATAAGCATCCATAGTGCAAAAAGCTGCTGAGAGCTACACTATTTTGGAACTTGGAGAGGAGAGGAACAAGGGAGAAGGAACTAAGAGTATGCTAAGAGACATTTGGAGATGCCTCATTATCTTCGTTTCATTTGTTAGATATATTAGCACGATTTTAGTGTCTCTTTTGATATGCTTGTTTAGATTAGTTTTTGATTGACTAACACTAACGATTTTCTTGTGTGTTTTGTGTTATTTCTCTTAGACTAACCTTGTCCATTTTGCAGAGCATCACACACACACACACACACACACACACACACACACACATATATATGTATGTATGTATGTATGTATCTATGTATGTATGTACATACATACATACATATATATATACACATACATATACATATACATACATATCTATGTGTATATGGTGAAAATGGATAACAATAATAACAATATTGAAAGGCTAAATGAATTCAACCACAAAACCCTAGCCTAACAATCAACAAAGATCCACCATAACATATGAAGATTACCTAAGACAATACAAATCACATGAAATCACAAAGATTATACCATCACATGTCCAATAGGGTTTCGATCTCCATTCTTCCTATCTCCATTGATCTTGCTTGATATATTTGCTCTCAGATTTTATATGCACAAGAGCTCAACAAAGAACGGAATGTGGTTGCAAGTAGGATCGTAGTGTAGTCAATTGCATAAAAGATGATTAGCATGAATGATTAGAATGATTGATTAGAATGCATAGAATGATTAGGGTTTGATAATGAAGGAAGCATCTCCTTATATAGAAGACACTATATGAAATGGAGGGATAAGATTGAGAGGTGTAAAAGGAGGTCGGCTATGATTAGAGGGTAGGTAAAAGAAATAATAAAATAATGAGAGGGGTAGGTAATGTATGAATTAAGAGATGAATGACATGTGTCATGAGTAGAAAAGGCTAATGAATTAATTAAATAAATAAAAATTTATTTAATTAACAGAAGAAGTGGGATCAATTAAATAAATAAGATATTTATTTAATTTAGGAAAATGATAATTTAAATAAATAAATGTATTTATTTAAATGAGAAATAAGGCTAGAAGAGGATAAATGAATGAATTAATTAAATAAATATTTATTTAATTAATAGAAGAATTAGGCTTAGATAATTAAATAAATAAAATATTTATTTAATTAGACATGACAATTTTGGGTGTCTACATTTTGCCCCTCTTTGGGACAATGCGGCTTATCGCGTTGTTTCAAAGAAGATAAGATGAACTGATACAGAGTTGCCCCAAGATGGGAATGATATGCCCCCTCGAGAGATTGGATGAAAATGTTGGGAAAGATCGCAGACAATCTCTCAATAAGAAAGAAAGGCTAGAATGGACTGACCGGATAAAGTGACAGAGTCACGGGATAATGAAGACTGACTTGGAAAACGAGGGCTAGGGCTAGGGTAGGCTATAAGACAGACCATGAGGGAAATACATCCTCATTGTCATCTACACCTCCAAGAGATTAGAGTGCAAAGAGAGAAAAGAGCAGTAGCAGTCAACAGTGATGGCTTTCGTTCATAGATTTGACCGCGTTCGCCGATTTCAGAGGCCAGCAGAGGCAGGAGAGCCGGTAAGTACCACAAAACCTCCTTGTACTTTGTTGCATTTATTGTTGTCATTAATGCATGTCGAATAGGGTAATAAATGCACTTAGACTAGGATCCAAAAAGTGTCAAAAAACGTCTAGGCGCGTCTGTGCAGAGCATAGGCACGTCTGTGCAGTCTTTGAGCGCGTTTATGTCATGTAAGCGCGTTTGCGTTTGAAAAGTATGAATTTGCATCTTCTAGGTCAAATCGACAGTTCTGTGATGAACATATGCTGTCGATTGGATAAGCTGCTGAGGAGATACACTCAAGCAGGTCCTCTAGGAAGACTAGGATAGATCAAGACACTTTGTGATGAACAGTGAGTACCAAGATAGAGTACTTTGTGATGAACAGGGAGTACTGAAATATGAGCAGCACTTTGTGATGAACAGGGAGTGCAAATGTGAGTAACACTTTGTGATGAACAAGGAGTGTCACACACGTAGTACTTTGTGATGAATAGTGAGTACCATTAGGATAAATAGCAACACTTTGTGATGAACAGTGAGTATCACTAGGGTAGATAGCCATGTGCATTTAGATAGTGAGTAGCATTTTGTGATAAACAGTGAATGTCACTATAACTGACACGATTGAGTTGTTTGACTGCAGGAGTATTTGCCGATGCTAGAGTCACGGGAGAGATTCCTATCGACGCAGAGGTTGCGACCTGAGTTGTCGCTCGATGATAGAGCTGCTATCGAGGAGATGGGTTTGAGACATGTGTTGTATGTGCCTGAGTTTCAAGCAAACATGGGTTTGCTGACTGCGTTGGCCGAGAGATGACACTTTGAGATGTGCACGTTTCATCTGCCGATGGGTGAGATGACAGTCACCCTGGAGGATGTATATAGGATTATGCGGATACCGATTGATGGGGAGCTGATTCCGTACGATTGAGATGGAGACAAGGATGCCCTTAGACGAGTGTTCTAGGATCCAAGACTGGGGATGAGGGTGGGACATGTGGCATGGGATACCATGACATGGATAGGATTAGCACTACCAATAGTGTTGGCAGGAGTGATCAATGAGTTCCTCTATATCAGTTTTGTACCATTTTGTATAATGATGTAGACACCTGCGAGTGATTGTAGCCATATGATTTTGACATCATTGTATCATGACACTTTATATATATATATATATATATATATATATATATATATGAAATGATGCATCTTTGCGGCAACTATATGCATGTGTACCTATGTGATGAGATTTTCTTATGTGATGCTTATGATATGGATGCAAATATGTATATGATGCAATGCAATATTTTATTTTATTTTGTTCGTTTATGTTTTATATGTGTATGCATAATGCAAATGTGAATGTAAGTAATGCAGATGAATATGATAATGCAAATGTAAATTGTGCTAACAGGTGTTGTGTGCAGGATGTGATGCAGTTGTGATATCTATATGTATGTATGAAATGCTTATATGTGGTAATGTAGGTGTAGCTACATGAAATGCAAATGTTTTTGGTGTGTCATTATACTCAGTCATGTGATAGCAGGCTACGCGGACTCGAGAAGGATGATGGAAGTCAATCAAGAAAGGGGGGATGAAAGACAAAAGATATGAAAGTGAAAGAGCTTCTTGTGCGTTATCATCATTGAGCTTTATTATGGCAAAATAGGTTATGACAATCGAGGCATATGTTCGACCCAAAAAGTCATTGTACCTGTTTGCATGGAGATAAGACAGTCACGAACAAGGAATGCCCCAATTCATACTAGACTCACAATGTCCTCATATCCTTGGACAAGTCATAGCATTATTAAGAGACAATCCACAAACAGAAAATACAAATAGGTGACGATACCCCATCCTCGCCTTTCTAGTCAAAGACATCCTGGAGATAGAATCTCTAGTCAAAGACATCTTGGAAAAGCTAAAAGACATGTCACCAGAAAGATAAAATCAAAAGAAAACCAAGACTTGACACCAACACCCACTGTAGTCCTCAAGTTTAGTGTCTCTTGTCACCTGTATAAGTCTTATTTGATTGTGGTCACAATGTTTACTTTCACATAAAGGATAGATAGCACCGAACCATAATGTTGTCTGAGTCTATTGAAAGATTTGATTTGTTGAAGCCCATTGTTTTTGCTGTGTCTCCTCTGAAACTGACTGAATCCATGAAACTGATACTTTATTGTGGAGAAGATGAAACTTTATTGCGGATCTGTGATGCAAATGTTGCTTTATTGCGGATTGTGTGCGGACAATCTTGGGTAGATCAATAACAAGCCATGATGGGAATGGGTAAGTTTATTATGAATGAATAGGTTGTGAGTGTGTGCAAAGTGAAATGATGAAAAAGAATCCCGAAGGAGGGAGGAGCAATGTCTCTACGCATGGCGCTGGTGACCCAGTTTTCACCATGGTACTTGCCCAGGGCGCCACCGAAGTGGTTTTCACCGTTGGACGAAATTATTTCTCTTTACTTTTTTTGATTTTTCATTATTTTTTGTGTCACAAGGCGCCTGTTTGCCAGGTTTTCACCAAGTAACGATTTTTTTGTTTTATAAATATTTTTTTTCTGTACTCTTTGAAAATTTTGAATTAGGATATTCCAAAGAGCTATGTGTAGAACCTGCGAAGGTGCATGCTATTGATAGGATCCTCCAAAGGTTCACCTTCTATAGTTGAAAGCTGATATGCCCCAGATCCATATGCTGCTGTAATGATGTAAGGACCAAGCCAATTTGGTTCGAACTTGCCCTTCTTCTCTCTGTCTTGCTAATTTTTGAGATTTTCTCTGAGAACCAAGTCACCTACCTCAAATGTGTGAGGCTTTACCTTGTGATTGTAGTTGCATTGTTCCTTGACTGAATGATGTGTAGCTTGATTGACTGTCTTCCTTGATAAAGGAACTGAGATAGAATTACTAGTGTGTGGACTACGTAGGTCCATATGTGTGTCACCTAAAGAAGTTTGGGCATCCCTGATAACAAAGTCCTTTGAGGAAGCTCCATTAAAGGTCCCTGATGTATCACCAGAAGGGGATGGATGTGTGGAACAAGTGAATGAGTGATGAAGGCTTATAATTGCGAAAATAAGTGAAAGTAGGATAGCATGATGGAGACTTAGGATCAACAAGTATGCTTTTTGACTTGAAATTTTAGAACTTTTGCTCCCAGTTATTTTGATATTAGGGGAGATCAACTCTTGCTCTTTTTGCTTCATAGGATTTTTATCCTTTACTTTGATTTTTGCAGAGTCCAGTAGCTTTTGATTTTTATTTGGACTAAAAGACTTTTCTTTATTATTGACTTTTAGATTTTTCTTTTCAACGCTTGATTTTTGATCCCCAATGAGTGAGTGCTTTTGTGATTCTTGTCGATCCAAGTCTGGGAGCGGAGTGGAAATGGAATGAGTGGATGAAATGGTAAGGCTATGTGAGTTATCAAGAGGGTTGGCGATAGACTCAATAGATTCTTTGTTGGAATCACTCTTAGGACTATTGATAACAAGAGTTGCTTGCACCGCTAGAGGAGATTTGCATTCAGACTTAGTAGCCACAACACTAGGTGGTTCACACCCAATTCCTTGGTCTTGCATATTGCTTGTAGGTTGTTCCTGTTGACAAAATGTGTTAGGAGATAGTGGGAGTTGATCAACATGAAAGATATACTCACCACATCCTAGGTCTTTAATCTTGAACTTTTCTTTTAGCTCCGCTTGTTTTGATGTAGAAGCTTTCAAGGGTTCTGGATCCACATATGCTGAAGAAGGAATAGCTTGTCGATTGACTGGTATTGTTATTTCTGATCGAGGTTGCAGATTGTTGCAATATATGAATGGATTTGGATCCGCTTTGACGGTTACTTCAACTCCATTGTGTGGAAACTTGATACATCGATGATATGTAGATGGGACTGCGTTCATCTCATGAATCCATGGGCGTCCCAAGAGTATATTGTATGTGAGATCCAGGTCTAGGACTTGACAAACCACATCTTTTGTAACTGGCCCGACTCTAAGAGGCAAGGTGACTGTACCCTTGGATGAATGCTCTTCATCATCATATGCTTTGATAGTAATTTTGTTTGTAGAATTCACAGCTTTGTCAGAATATCCCAATTGTTTAATAGTGTTCAATGTACAAATGTTTAGACCTGCTCCTCCATCTATCAGGACTCGTTTTATTCGATGTTTGTGTATGAAGGCTTCAACGTGTAGTGGTGCATTATGTGGCTGACTTACGGAGGCGTCATCGGCTTATGTGAATGTAAGGGAGTGTGGAATGGAAAGGTATCCCACCATGGCTTGAAACTGGTCCACATTCAGATCAGTAGGAACGGTGGTGTCTCTCAAGATTTTGTCAAGAATGGCTTTATGTGCGGGGGATATGCGTAATAGCTCAAGGATTGAAATGAGCGCGGGTGTCTTTCCTAACTGTTCTACAAGGTCATACTCAGATTTGGTTGATAAGGAAGTGGTGTTCTTGGCTGGAGCACCTTGCAAAGTGATTTTACCTCAACGGGTTGTAACATGACATTCAGAGGTAAGTTCGGAAGAAGATCCAACACCTTTTAAGAAAATCTTGGGTCTCTGGGTAGAATTCTCAAGGTTTTTGTCCTTGATGATAATGGTAGAGACATAATTGTCCATCGAGATGTGATTGATAGTTGAATCATAGTTATACGATGCTCTGGTATAGTTGGTTTGATCCTCTATGGCTTTAGCTTTTCCTTTGTCATGTTTTGGGAATGGTTCCTTAAACATCTCATGTTCTTGATTGGATGAATGTCCCTCAATCTCAATGTCACCTCTATCAATGAGATCTTGTATGATGTTCTTCAGTCGATGACAATTTCCTGTCTTATGACCCTTGCTCTTATGAAATTCACAATACTCATCATCATTCCACCAATTTGGTTTGACCTTTGGTTCATATGGCGGGAAATCTGGAATTGTGATCACCTTGTTTGCCGCTAACTTCTTGAAAACTGACTCAAGTGGTTCTCCCAACGGGGTATACTTCCTTCGTGATCTAGAAGTTGTTTGAGTATTCACTTGATTGTTTGTAGAACTTGATCCAGAAAAAAATGAATTTGGGTCGCACTGTGTTGGCATCAACAACACCATCATTGACTGTGTTCTTGTTTTTATTCCAAAATCTTGGCTTGTCTTTGCCTTTAAAGTCATATTTGTTTTCCTTGAATATTTTAATGACTCCTTGTTCAATTAGGACCTTTTCTCTCACTAAGCCTTTTTCAATGACGTCCTTGAAGGTGGACAAACAAGCTTTCCTTAAGTCATAACCAATCTCTTTGTTAACATTTTGGGTGAACATTTCTACCATTTGTTTTTGTGGAATTTCACAAGAGCATCTGCTGGCTAGATTTCTCCATCTTTGTAAAAATGATGCAAAAGATTCTCCCTCTTTTTGCTTAGTATTGCACAAAGTAGTGATTGATATGTCTGTCTCTATGTTGTAGGAGAAATGTTGAATAAATGCCTCTGCTAAGTCACCCCATGACTTAATTCTAGGTGGAAGTTGGGAGAACCATTCCATAGCTTGATCACCTAAGCTTTGTAGGAATAATCTCATCAAATATGTCTCTTCTGCTGCTACCTCAATGCAAGTTGTGAAAAATTGTCTTATGTGTGCCTTAGGATCCCCTTTTCCTCTATACTTATCAAATTTAGGCGTCACAAAGTGTGTAGGAAAAGGAGGCATTGGAATGCTCTTGTCAAATGGATAAGGACATATGTCTCTCATTGTGTATGTTGGCTTCGGTGTATTTATGTCCTCCATTTTCTTTTGTAAGTCCCTGATTTGTTGCTCCAAATTGCTCTTAGGTGGAGATCGACTTCTTGGACCATACCCCATGCTTGAGGCACCAATTGGAGGAGGAGCATGTTGCATATATGGATGATATTAATCATACACATGTTCATATGGAGGAGGTCTGTAATGATGCTATGTATATGGACCACTTGGTATAGATTCATGTTGAGGAACCCCATATCTATTTTGCGCATGTATACCATATTCTACAGGCATGTCATGTTCCATTGTGTTGCCCCCAAATTTGACATGAGGTTTCCTTGTGTCCAAATTTTGAGCATGCCTTTGAACATCCAATTGTTTTGGTGGTTGATCCTTAGCATTAGTATGTAATTGAGCATATTTGTCTGCATAAGACTTCCATAATGGTCTGCGAAGGTGAGTATCATATGCTTGACCATGTGTATGTGGGACCTCTGGTTTTTGAAGCAAAGCTGATGGTGATTCAGATACCATGTGTGATACTCTATTTCCTCCACTATTAGGTCTCCTTTGATCCATATTGGGGTGAGGTTGTTGCAAAGGTCAATTTTCCATTATTTGAGACAAGTCAAAATCATGAGGTATCTTGGCTCCACTTTGTGCCATCATTTGTAAGAAGTATTGTCTATCCCTCCTCATTATTTCCTCAACCAATCGATTGAAATGGGGATTCATAATGGATTCTTCCACATCTACTGAATGTACTGAAAAGTTGTCCACATTGTCATTGTGTGTAGCATTGTTGTTTATAGTGTCCATGTTCTCAACATTTGGAATGTTTCTATAGACATCCATGTTAGGTAATGTAGTATGATCAGAATTGAAAAAGATATCATTGTCATACTCATAAGAACTCATGTTTGCGAACTCTTGAGCCTCTTTAGTTTCTCTCCTAGATTTTTGAAGACGGGTTTCAACCATGAACTCGGTATTGACCAAGATGTGAGAGACTAGATGAAAAATGGAAAGAGTATGGAAGACCAAGAGTTGGATGGAATGTAAATGAATCTGAAGTGTACTTGCAATGTCCAAAGTGTAAGACCAAGTATGTATGTAGTAGAGTAGGTGTGACTTCCAAAGAGAGGATAGTTTCTCTTGATGAGGTAAGTTGACCTTGACTCTTAGTAAAACCAAATGAGACCCAAAGGTAAGAAACCTTGATGAGGGACCACTTAGCAAAGTGTTGTTGTATGTAGTGTGTTGACAAAGTATGATGAAGACAAGCAAGTGACCTTTTGACTCAAGTTTAGACAAATGTGAATGTAATGTAAGGTGTAAAGCAATGATGGATTTTGTGAGACCCAAAGACAAGTTGAATGCTAAATGAAAACCTGGAGAAACAACCTAGGAAGCTCAAGAATTCCGAAACTGATTGCTCTTGTTTGCTGGACTGTAAAATTTTTCCAATTTGTGAAGTTGTGACCAAATCTGAATGTTTGACTGTTTTTTGTGACAAGAGGACACAATGTTGATGAGGACTCAATGTTTGCAAGTGTTTAGACTCTCCAAGAAAAGTGTGTTATTTGATGTAAAAATGTTTTGCATACACTTGAAAACACAAAAGACACAATGTTTTGCTGTTTGGTTTTGAATGTTTTGAATGTTTAAAATAAGTCAAGCACAATTCTTATGGCTGGCCAAGACAATAGTTGTTGATCCCACATGAGGTTTTACCCTCGAGGCTACGCTATTCAGAGCGGATACTTAGATGCTTGACCTCACTGGCTCCACCCTCGACACTCACTTCTCGGGTCAGCCAAGCATCAGTCCCCACAAAAACTCCCCGTGGCGAACTTTGTATCTCTACTAAGAACCGTATGTGTGTGGGCCGCTACCAGAGGCTCGACCTCCTGCCTCAACAACTAGAAGGATTTGGGCTTCTAAAACAAAAAGGTGCTAGTAAGGGCATCCGCTCGTGTTGCCATACATGCGACACTTTCAGCTCTGTAAATACAAAAGGCTCCCAGCCGGTAGGGGTTACGCCCTACAAATGATCATATAAATTTGATCAAACGGGTTTATGGGGAGACATAGTGTCGGTATGAACTAATCAGCACACGTTATCCATAGTTTTCACCATGAATACAGTTGTTTATAGTGGTTCAGAAGAGGTGGGTTTTTCTCGCTACCACTTGGGTCGTTCTCTTCTCACTAGTAGTCCTAATGACCACACGGGAAGATAGGCCCTCTAAAGATTAAACAAAAAGAACCTATTGCTCAAGGCACAAAAGACAATGATTCAATTTTAGTGCACCAATTGAAGTGTTTGCTAGTCTATGAAAACAAGGCACACAATAAAAATCCAAAAAACCCTTGCCAAGGACCTACAACAAAGATTTATTAGTAGTTTGGATTGTTTCAAATGATCACCCCTTCCTGCAAGCACACAAATTAGGTAAATTTTAGATCCAAAAGACTTTGTGAAATAGGGGCCTTCAACAATGCGTTTTGTTGACCAATTCAAAGATTTGATTCATCATTAAAAAAAGACCACCTGTAAAATTTCAAGAGATTTCTAGAAATGTAAGAAAATCCAAAAAAATTGCTAATTTGCTCCAAAAATTAATTTTTTATGAAAAATCATAAAAAATTCATATAAAATGCAAAATCGATCCAAAAAATCTGAAATTTTTACTGGAAAGTCTTGATGGTCTTCCAAACCTGCACAAAAAATTTTCTGCAACAAATCTAAGTAGTTTGTGAGATATGAATAAAATAATGCAAAACCCTAATTTTCAAATATCTGATTTTTGAGGAATGATTTTGCATCAAATTTAAAATCACAAAGAACAGATCCTGTGTATAATTCTGATAGATTTACAAAAATGTAAGAAAATTTGAAAAATTCGCTAATTTGCTCTCAAAATTATTTTTTTATGAAAAATCATAAAAAAATTCATATAAAATGCAAAATCGATCCAAAAAATCTAAATTTTTTACTAAATCTTTCTGATACTTTTCCTGACCTACACAAAAAATTTGATATCAAAATTCAAAGCTGTTTGTGAGATCTGATCAAAATAAAGAAAAACCCTAATTTTTAAAGATCCGATTTTTAGGGAAATATTTTGCATCAAAATTAAATTCACAAATAACAGATCCTATGTATAATTATGAGAGATTTCCAAAAATATAAGAAAATCCAAAAAATTCTCTCATTTGCTCTCAAAATTAATTTTTTATGAAAAATCATAAAAAATTAATAGAAAATGAAAATGTACTTCAAAAATTCTGAATTTTGGATTGAGAGCTCCTGATACTTTCTTCAACCTACAAAAAAAAATTTGGTGCAAAATTTCCATGCCGTTTATGGGATATGATCGAATCTCTTCAAGATCTTGATTTTGTGTCCAAAACCCTAGCTGCACAAGGTTATTCTCCAAATTGTTTTACAAAATAGTAATATAGGGTTAGAAAAATCTGCAAAAAACATAGATCTAAGAAAAATCCATGTCCCACCGGACGTGCCAAAATGTATATGGTGAAAATGGATAACAATAATAACAATATTGAAAGGCTAAATGAATTCAACCACAAAACCCTAGCCTAACAATCAACAAAGATCCACCATAACATATGAAGATTACCTAAGACGACGCAAATCACATGAAATCACAAAGATTATACCATCACATGTCCAATAGGGTTTTGATCTCCATTCTTCCTATCTCCATTGATCTTGCTTGATATATTTGCTCTCAGATTTTATATGCACAAGAGCTCAACAAAGAACGGAATGTGGTTGCAAGTAGGATCGTAGTGTAGTCAATTGCATAAAAGATGATTAACATGAATGATTATAATGATTGATTAGAATGCATAAAATGATTAGGGTTTGATAATGAAGGAAGCATCTCCTTATATAGAAGACAGTATATGAAATGGAGGGATAAGATTGAGAGGTGTAAAAGGAGGTTGGCTATGATTAGAGGGTAGGTAAAAGAAATAATAAAATAATGAGAGGGGTAGGTAGTGTATGAATTAAGAGATGAATGACATGTGTCATGGGTAGAAAAGGCTAATGAATTAATTAAATAAATAAAGATTTATTTAATTAATAGAAGAAGTGGGATCAATTAAATAAATAAGATATTTATTTAATTTAGGAGAATGATAATTTAAATAAATAAATGTATTTATTTAAATGAGAAATAAGGCTAGAAGAGGATAAATGAATTTATTAAACAAACAAATATTTATTTAATTAATAGAAGAATTAGGCTTAGATAATTAAATAAATAAAATATTTATTTAATTAGACATGACAATTTTGGGTGTCTACAGTATGTATATGTATATATATGTACATACATATACATACATATACATGTATATATATGTGTGTGTGTGTGTGTGTGTGTGTGTGTGTGTCAATTTCCATTAATCACAACATTTATACATCCACACATTATATTACCATAATAATCCGCATAGATATAGGAATATTAAGTCAAAACAATATAGGGTTCAGTGGGTTTAGCTATCATTCAAAATGCACATAATGAAAACTCTGATACATCACATGACCTTCACATTGTCACAATATGCAACTGAAAACATAGGAAAAACTTATCAGGCATAGAAATAAAAGAGCTATTATTTTAGCTCATCATTTGCCCCCTAACTTAATGTCTTGTTGGTCCTCCAACAAGAGGAAAATTCCTTACTCGGGAACTGACTCAAATATCACCTATAGTACCATGTCCCGTGTCTCGTGTGACTAGGTTTCAATAAAATCCTTAGATCTTCTCCATCCTAGCCCACCTAGCTTCCTTCGTGATCTCATCATTTATTTTATCTACAACTCTGCATACCATTAGTGGCCACATAAGAATAAGTGGTTGAAATATCAAAGGTAACCAATTATTGCTTGTTGTCTTGCCCAAGCGAATATACTTGAGCTCTCTGCATGGCTACATGATAGTTGGGAAATGAATGGGGTTCACACTGCTTTAGATCCTTTGGAAGACTGTTCCAATGCTGAGTCAGATGTTCAACTATAGTTTGATTCTTAGTTCCAACCAAATTTTCATACTCCTGAAACACTTCCTCTCTCAATGGTAAAACTTGGCTTCTGACATCAGGTCTATTCAACAGTTTTGCCAGTCATAATACATCTACTGTGGGTTTTTAGCCTCAGTTCTCAATGACAGTAAACAATCAAGTTCCAATTTTATGTGTGTTCTAGACTGTACTCCTATACTAATTTCATTTTGTATCCAGGAATATCAATGCCTTTAACTGAATATCACCAATATACAATAGGGATTTCATTCATTGTCAGAAGAGACATAATAATTATGCAAATATAACTCACATAGAAAATTTTTAATGGCTATAGGAGAGCTTTGCTAAGCACTAAAAAAATCTTGCGGAATCTCCAAAGAAGGGCTTAGATCCCCGATAATGCGATTATGTTTAAAACATAGATATTGTTCCTTTAGATACAAAGCATAAACCCTCGACAGAGCCCTGCATTGCATGAACTCGGGAACCATGTTTGCTACAATATCTACTTTATTTTGCAACTCAATAATTTGTTTGTCCCTCTTTTCAATTTTTTTTTGTTGCTTGTCATTTATCCCCTGTAGCCTGGTTTTTTCTATTTCCCACTGTCTGTAAAATGTGAGTGCAACAGATAAGCGAGTGAGACATGACGGGAACCTATGAGTAGTTACCCGAGGGCTCAAGATCTTATCACCCAGTTCTTCAAACTACTCTGCTATTTGGGCTAAATTTGTTAGTCTTTCGACTTCATGTGCTTCCTACGGCTTACTCCCTTTCTGACTGTCGTGCCCTAATTCTGATGTTTCCACATAAATAATTTCACTCACACCTCCTTTTGCCTAATTTCTCTGCTTAACCCAATGACTTCTTCTTAATGGCAATTCTTGTGTGGTTGTAGGAGGTTCTTCCACAGGAAAACCTTCCTTCATTTTTTGTTTTTTAGCTGCATGAGGAATATGCACTTCTCGAGGCCGTTCCACAGTTTCTTCCCTTGTAGCGCTTTTTTCTTTACCTTTCCTTTTATGAAATGCAACCCCACTTTGAGTTTGAGTGGAAGGTTGCTCAACACTTGTCTCAGTTATTGTTCCTTTCGCGCTAGGCAAATCTTCCTCGGCAATAGGAGGTTCGGCGGGCATAGAAACCCTAAAAGACAAGGCTTCTCCAATATTTTCTTCTTGAACTGTAATTTCTTCTGCAGCAGGTACATTTCCTTCTCCAAATTGCCTAACATCCTCAAACTCTCCCCATGACATCTGAGAGACATCCTGAAGAGACCGTTCTACCAATAATTTGATTAATCCATGATGACTCACAGAACGGGTACTACCCTTCTGCGTCTCCTTTGCACTAATAGAGATAAGATGATACAAGACATTTGGAATATTCATCCTTCGACCATGCCTCATATGACTCAATAATTTGAAATGAACGAAATGCAGATTGCAGTATTTACCATCACATGTTAAATACCTCATTACATGAAATGCAACCTGCGACCATTCTCCTGAAAGATATATCCGCTTAGTTACTTGCTTGTCCACACTAAGAGGTCCATCAGTTGGGTGAGTGAACTCTACCCTTGCACTTCTTGCATCCTTTTCCTCAGTAAATAGTTCTCCATCCTATGGCAACCCGGTGACTTCGGCTATTCTCTGCTTTGTGGCTATAACTCGTAACCCTTTGACAAAAGCTTCCCCTTCACTGAATGTGCACATAAATTCCTACGCAATCTCCTCATTAAAATCTATCAATTTCAAAATATAACCGATCCACCCATAGGTCCATAAATAATGTTCACATTGGTTTTCCTGCAGCAAAGCATCATGAGTCACGAGCTCATGGCAGATAGGCACACCTCCCATGGCTAACTTGACAATCAAAAATTTCACTACAGCAAAATGAATTTCACCATAGCAAAATGCAAAGTTGAGATATCTTGCGAGATTTGAAAATTCATACCCCGTAACCTTTTATTTATTCTTCAGTACCTTTCATCAACTATGGCGGTAGGAAAGGTATACTCACTCGTGCTATAGGATTTCACATCAGTACTAAACTCATTCAAAAATGATGTCAAGTAAATTAAAACACATGTCATGGACAAGACACATCATCATGCACTCATAAATAGAACCATAAAACACCCCCCCCCCCCCCAACTTAAGATGGCACGTGTCCACACATGTGAAAAAGGACAGAGTGGGAAGGGAATGTGGATTATGCGAATCATATTAGGTAATCATCATAATGTAAGTATAAATGCATAATTAAAGAAAAATAAATAATATACATACCTGCAGTCGTGCTAATTAATGTTGCAATCAAACGGTTATTTATTCATAATATGAGATGAGGTGACGTGAAGTGGGTGATGTGGCAGAAATAGAGATGAAATGAGATGAGGTGGATGAGAAAATTTATGAATGGAGAATGGTATTTCCATAAAATATGGAAATGTTTATTATGAATGCATGAGACTCTAGGCCGAAAAGGCCCCCTGCAGAGTCTGCAGGAACTGTGGTTTGCACTTGGCTGTCAAATTGTTGCAGGAAGTCTTCTTTTGTAGCAGGCTTATGATAAAGACGTAATCGATGACCATTGACCAAAAGTTTGAATCTGACTGGGTCTAGTGTTGCCAACCGAACTGCTCCATTTTGGAAAACTTCAACAATCTCATATGGGCCCAACCAACGTGTCTGCAGCTTCCCCATTGTATCCTTATACCTGGAATCATATAACAGTGCCCAATCTCCAGATTTAACTTTTCTCTCCTTAATATATCTATCATGCCATTTAGCACGTTGATGTTGAATAATTTATGTATGCTAGACAACAATCTTTCTCAGTTTATCTATAGCATTTAATTGCATGATGCGGTCTTTTTGTGCTTCTGATAGATTCATATTCAATTGTAGAGTTGTCCTAAGATTTTAATGCTCAAACTCAATGGGCATCATGGTTGTTTTTCCACACATCATTTCAAAACGTGTAAAACCAGTTGTTGTCTTCCATGTTGTTCTATATGCCCAAATGGCTTCAAGAAGTCTATTGGACCAATCTTTCTTATGAAGAGCTACTGTCTTGGTGAGAATAGCCTCTAAATCTCTATTTGTAACCTCTACTTGACCATTCGCCTGAGGATGGTATGGTGTGGATTTCCTGTGTCTGATATTATATTCATTAACCAATGTTGCAATTAGTGTGGAAGTAAATTATGGTCCTTGATCTAAAACAAGCTCTCTTAGTACTCCATATCTTGTAAATATTTCCTCATAGAGAAATTTAGCTACCTTATTATCTCTTGCATGTGTCATTGCTCTTGCTTCCACCCATTTTGTAACATAATCAGTGCATACTAGAATATAGGATTTCCCATTGGAAGGAGGATCAATTGGTCCTACAAAACCCAATCCCCATTTGTCAAATGGTGCAACCAATATTTGGGGATACAATGAAATTTCATCAGATCTGGTGGGCCTACCAATTCGTTGACATCTATCATATTTGTGAGTATATTGAGCTGCATATTTATGCAAAGCTGACCAATAATACCCCATGTTAAGGATTTTTAGTGTTGTTCTTTTAGCAGAAAAATGTCCTCCACATGGCTCATTATGACATGCATGAAGAATATCATATATTTCATCCTCACAGACACACCATCTTAAGACTTGGTCAGGTCCAGTGTAAAATAAACAATCAACAATCCAAGAGAAATTAAAACTTTTCTCAACTAGCAACCTTCTTTCTTTAGGAGAAAAATGAGAAGGTATCTTATTAGCAACTAAATAATTTGCAATGTAAACATACCAGGGAGTGTGAGCTTTTATTAAGAACAAATGTTCATTTGGAAAAGCATCATCTATTGCTTTAGGATTGTCCTGCAGTTGAAGCGTAGAAAGATGATCTGCACTACTTTAGCTTTACCTGGTTTATCAACAATTGTAATATCAAATTCCTGCATCAATAGTAGCCATTGATCCAATCTTCATGTGATTAAAGGCTTGTTCATAAGATATCTTATTGTTGTATGATCAGTATGTTGATATATTTGATATCCTGTGATATAATGCCTGAATTTGTTAAGTGCATATATGACTGCCAACATCTCCTTTTCTGTGACAGTATAATTAAGCTCCAGTCCCTGCATATTTTTGTTGGTGAAATAAATTGCATTCTCTAAATTATCTGTCTTCTGGCCCAAAACTACTCCTATAGCATAATCTAATGCATCTGTGTGAATATGAAAAGGCAATGACCAATTTGGACCCTTGAGCATTGGTGCTTGATTCAATGCGTGTTTGAGCTTCAAGAAAGCTTCATGGCATGGGACAGTCCAATCAAACTCCATATCTTTAGTCAAAAGACAATATAAAGGTCCTACAATTTTACTAAAATCCTTAATAAATCTTCAATAATATCCAGCATGACCAAGGAAACTTCTAACATCCTTTTGCTTTGTGGTAATAGGAAGGTTTTGAATGACTTCAATTTTGGTTGGGTCAACCTGTATTCCAACTGTAGAAATATGATGCCCACGAATTTTTCCTTCCTGCATCATCATAAAGCATTTTTCACTATTCAAGGATAAATCGTAATCTTCACACCTCTATAAAACTTTCTTTAAATGTCCCAATTCTTCTTCAAACTCCGAGCCATAAGTGGTAAAATCATCCATATAGATCTCCATGCTATCTTGGGAAATGTCTAAAAATATGCTTATGAATACTCTTTGAAAAGTAGCTGGAGCATTACATGACCCAGAGGGTAGAACATAATATGCATACGTTACCCAAGGGCAAGTAAATGTAGTCTCTTCATGATCCTCGGGAGCAATCTGAATCTGATTGTAGCCACTGAATCCATCCAAGAATGAAAAGTATCGCTTCCCTGCCAAAGAATCTAGTACTTGATCCACAAATGGTAATGGAAAATGATCCTTCCTAGTTGCTAAGTTTAGAGCTCTGTAATCTACACATACTTGCCATTTACCTCCTTTCTTTGGAACTATGACTAGAGGCGACACCCACTAACTATTTGATATAGGATAGATAAATCCAGCATTTAACAATTTATGTAGTTCCTCTTTAACTATCTCCCTTAATGCAAGATTAATTCTTCTTTGTGGTTGTTTGATCAGTCTACAGTCTTCTTTGATATAAATGTGGTGTGTACAAATCGTAGGATTTATTCCTTTCATGTATTTGTAATCCCACGCAAAAACGTGTTGATGACATTTAAGCAAATCAATCAGTGTTAGCTTTTGACTTTATGTGAGTTGATTATTGATATTCAAACATTTATTTGGATCAACTTCCACTTTGACAGTAAGATCGATCTGAGCTGCTTCATAAAGATAAGAAGTGTGGACTTCTTGCGGCAACAAGGTATGCAATATGTCAGTGGCTACAGGAAAATCCGATGCTGCAATACTTGATGTTAGCTCCTGCGATTGCCGCTCTAGACTATATTGATTTTCCAGAATATTAGAAAGGACAAAATCATCATCTTGAAGTCATATAAATGATTCTTTATTAATCATCACAAGATGACTAACATAGTTGACTTCCCTTTCCATTTCCCCCCACCCCACGTTAGGCCAAACAACTTGTTCTTGATCAAGTTGGGGCTGAGCAGGTGAATACAAAGCAAGAGTTTTAGTGGAATTTCCATCAGAAATAGTCATGTCCCCTGATCGACATCCAATAAATGCATAAGTTGTAGCAAGCCAAGGTCTCCCTAAAATGATCGGATATCCCTCCAATGTAGCTTTAGGAGATAAGATCATAAAATTTGTCGGATATTCCTAGGAATCTAGAGTAACCACAACATTTTTAATCATACCATCAAGCCAAACTATAGAATTGTCAACAAGCTGTAGAACCGTAGGAGTAGGCCTGAGACTGGTTATGTTAAGTTTTTGCGTAATATCCTTTGTTATTATATTGATGGTTGTTCCCAAATCTATTAATGCACTCTATATCTGAGTACCATTGATGACTATTTTCACAATAGGACTACCAGGGTCAGAATATTCAGGTATTGAAACCTTGCCCAACATAATATTAGCCAGTTGACCCATTACATGTATTGTTTGCGGATCATTTTTCTTCCTACCAGGTTTCTTTAAACATGCCTCTTTAATTGCTTTACCATAGATAGGGACATCCTTAATAGCTTGGAATAATGGAATCTTAACACATATGAGTTTCAACTGATCAATAATATCAAAATTTATATCCTCTTGCTAATGACTCTCTTCGGCTTGCAACCTTTAAGGAAATGGGGGTTTTTTCTAATTCTGAGGAATTTGGGTTGTTGGACTAGATATTTCCTTTTCATTTTGTACTTTAGTTATAACTGGAGGGGACGGGTTAGGCAAAGTTGTCCTCGATCTAAGGTGAATATCACTTATAGTAAGAGAATATGATGTGTATTGAGTAGGATCAGCTAAATATACTTGTTGTTGTTGGGGCTTGCTATTAGGATTTGGCATGGGTTGAGTGGGAAGTTGTGTGGGTTTATGCAGAACAGTATTAGGAGCATGAGGTGGCATTAAAGTTGGCTACTGCAGAGGTTGCTGATACCTAGAAGATTGATTGACCATTGCTGACTTCCTCTCCATTGAGGAGTAGGTTGCCAATTCCCTTGGAATGATTGTCATGGTCCTTGAGATTGAGACCAATTTCCTTGTGGTTGCTGCCACTGTGGAGATTGATTGACAAAATTTTGCTCTTGGCCTTGAGAGTTATACCAATTTTGATAATTTCCAAAATTTCGAGCATTTGGAGGTTGTCAGTGATTATTTTGTGCATAGAAATTCCCATTATAACTAGAAAGAGAAAGTGGATTAGGAGGCATACCTTGTCTTGGAAAATTTGGCCTCCTTTGAGCAACATAAAAGATTTGTTCATCATCTCCATGTATTGGCTTAAACTTAGGAACATCAAGACTTTCAACCAACTTGCATCTACAGGCTCTCTTCTTCTGCCTACAACTTGGACAGAATTCTACAAGCATTTCCTCAGTTTCCTCATGCTTCTTCTTAGCTTGAAGTGTGTCTAAATGAGTAGCCATATTATTTATGATATCCTTTTTAAAATCCTTCAAAAGGTGACTGAGCTCCATTCGTGACACTCCATTACTGGATGTCGATGAAGACACTCCTAGCTTGAAGTGCCTATTCTTCTTAGTAGAGGATCTGGAATATTTTTGACAAATTTGGTCAATGTCGGTCCATGTTGATTGAGTTATATCACCACCTCCCATAAGGTCTAAAGCAACTGTGCATTCCTCACTGATTCCTCTTAGAAATATCAACTTACGAGAGTCTTCATTTAAAGTACTATGCTTAGACTTCTTGACACTGAATAGAAATCTCTCCAGATAATCTTCTAGACTCTCATCCTCCCTTTGTGTCATTCTAAAGATATCATCCCCATGACAGTCAGTCCCTCGACAATAATCTTTATATTTCTCAAGAAACAACCGTTTCATCTCATCCCATGTATTGATTATACTACTCCCTAGACTCATAAACCATCTCAAAGATGATTATTTTTAAGTGGCAGGAAATATTTTAAGTTTATGGGCATCTATAGTGTAGTCATAACTCCTACAGATGACATCAAATTCAAACAACAAAGTATCAGGGTCCTTTATCACCAGTCCATAAAATTTAGGTAAAGAAGAAGTTGGAATGTTCTTGAGGTTAGCATTATCATGCAAATCAGAAATGAGGAGCTCAAATGTTGGGTTCACAGGTGGAGGTGGGTTATTCCCTCCGCTTGGCGGTGGATTTCCTTGCATTGGTCTTTGAGGAGCAGTTACTAGACAAGGGTCCTCTTCAGGGAGTCCAAAGAGGAAATGAAGGTTGTTCTCAGAAAGTTCAAATGCAAGATGGTTCAAATTATCTGGGGCTTGATAGAGTGCAGCAAAAGGGTTTACATCTGGTGCTTCATATAGATTAAGTCTTGTATGATCAGGTTGGTTAGGAAGGAATCTACATTGAGCATATCTTCTTTGTCTATGCATTCAAATTCATGAGAATTACTTAAAACTAACTAAACTATCAAAACCAACCATACTAAAAACTTAAAAATTAATGACTATGATAGGTTCTTAGTTTGACACCATCCCCGACAATGGTGCCAAAAATGTTTGCCTATCCAATTAGAACAATAACTAGACTTATAGTCTTAACTCAAGGATTGGTCATTGATGTAGAGTGAGTTGACTCTCACCTATTTGTACTACCTTGTCTAGGTATCTCCTTCAAGCTACACAAGAACAATCCAATGATTCTACACCTCACACCCTCCAAGGGTTTGCAAGAATTACCCTCTTTGACCTTCCCAATGTCCTTAGGATAGGGTAAGCGCTTGTTGTTTTGTGAGTTCCATTCTCCTACTTAGGAGACCTTTTTTTCCCACTCCCTTTCACACTCAACCTGAGAGTTCAACCCCTCTACGACGAGATCTTCATTCCCCACACTACACACATAAGGATGGATGGTTTTGTATGGATTCCCAACCCTACTCCTTCCTTAGGAGCTTTGACATTTACCGGTTCCAAGTTTTACAAACAAAGTGCACTTTTAGTCTTAATAGGAGACCTAATTCTAGTAGCCCTGTCAACGGGGTATTTTGCATTTCTCTACTAAAATTCATTGAAAACCCTATGAAATCTTTTACATTCCAGAGACCCTTTTTGGTTTTACATACAATATCTCAAAACCGGAGGTGGTTTTTGTCTTTAACATATCTAACCCTTATAGGGCTAATTAGGCCTAATTGCCCCTTCATAGGCCTAAAAAGTAGGAATTGGTTAAAACTCCTTCACTAGTTCGATTGCCTTTGTGGATTGATGTTGGTTTTAGGTCTATAATTCCATATGGAATTCCATTCCAATCATACTTCACCTCCACCCACCAGGTTCACCTAATTAGGGCATGTTATCCATGATTCCTAATGCTTGCCAACACAACGTGCCAAGCATAGGGTATGGTGGCAAATCTTTGATTTAGCTTCCCCTTACTCAAAACAAAAAATAAAACATAGTGTACACAACAACCTAACATTCCACAAGGTTTCAAAGAGGATATCCACCTTACAATGTTAGGTTGGAGCCATTTTGCTCTCGAAAACCCTGGTTTTTAGGACTTTTGAACCCGCTTGCAACAAAATGAAGATTATGCACAAACTACAACACTTCAAGACTCCAAATAAAAAAAAATGAAGTTAAGACACTAGTATAACAATCCATTTCTCTGTTTTGGAAGTTTAATCCATACAGGTTGTACAAGTTTGCAAAGAGCAAACAATAACTCGAAAGAACATACCAAATGGGAAACCAAACTTGTTTTATTTGCTTCATATTTTCAACAACCGATTATCATTGGTCCTTTCCAAGCCTTATACTAGCCTTGGAGTATTTACATATGCTCACAACCGATTGTGTCAACCAACTAGTTGTTGGTGTATGGAAATGTTGCAAAGTTGCTATGAGCAACTTTTGTAATTTGTTGCGTAGGTGAGCAACTTTGCTCAAACCCAAACTTGGTGACCTCCAAATGACTCATATGACCTCAACAACTTCAAAACAACATCAACCAGTCTACATTAACCCAAAAACAAATTATCCTATTAAGTGCTCTACCTGGCATCCTTAAGAGCTCACATGCCAACATTGGCTAAACAAAGACTCTTAGGGCCCTTACAATCATTTGAGAACACACTCAATGGCCTCTTGGCCTTATGAAAAAAATAAAAACATGATTCTAACATCCTAGAAACAAACTCAACAAAAATTGCTAAGTGCGCATGCACCATACCCCCGGGGTAGGAAAGACTCAAGTCCCTTGAGCGGATAGGGCTTGAAAAGTGGTTCCATGTTGTAGTATATCTCCTTCTAACATCCATGTAGCTTTAGATTCAGGGAGACCTGTCTATTTAACCAAGTAGTCTCTATAGACTCCTTTCCTAGTCTTTTTGACAATCTTGGAATCTAAAATGCAATCCAATGTCACTGGTTGGCTTGGTGGTAGGTTTTGTATCCAATCTATATCTTCAGTAGCAGTAGACTCTTCTTAGTTTGCAGCTGACTGAGCTCCTTTGTACTGGAACAAATTGCATACATTAAATATTGGTGATATACCCAAGTTTGGTGGTAGTTCCACCTCACAGGCATTGGTGCCATACTTATGCACAACCTTAAGAGGTCCAATCTTCTTCATGCATAGTTTGATAGGATGCCCCTTAGAGAGTATCTCCTTTCTCAGATAGGCCATAACTAGATCACCTACCTTGTAGTGTACCTCTCTTCTTGTTTTGTTTGCTTCTATCTTGTATTTCTCATTATTTTGCTGCAATGTTTTCTTGACTTGTTCATGGATCTCCTTCATATTCTCTGCAAAAATTTTACCTTGGGGACTCCTATGGTCCATTGAACTGAGTTCTCTGAGTTCTAAGATACCCCTTGGATGACATCCATATACAATCTCAAATGGACTCCGACCTGTTCTCCTATTGACAAAGTCATTGTAGGCATACTTTGCTTGTCCCGATACTATATCCCAAGCTTGACCATGTTGTTTGGTGAGACATCTTAGAAAATTACCCAAGGATATATTAACTACTTCATTTTGACCATCAGATTGTGGATGGTATGCAGATGAAAAATAAAGGTTGGTACCTAGTTTCTTCCACAAGGTTCGCCAAAAGTGGCTCACAAATTTTGTATTTCTATCACTCACTATACTAAGAGGCAAATCATGGATCCTCACAGTCTCTTTGAAGAACAACCCTGCTATGTAGGAGGCATCATTAGTGCATTTGCAAGGTACAAAGTGTGCCATCTCGCTGAATCTATCCACTATGATATAATCACTGTCATATCCTCTTGGAGTTCTAGGTAAACCAAGGACAAAGCTCATACTCACACAATCCCATGGCCTTGTTGGTATCGCTAGAGGCTGATATAAACCTGCATTGCTGGAGGTACCCTTAGCCCTTTGACAAATAGAAAATTGCTCTACAAATCTTCTAACATCTGACTATAGTTTAGGCCAATGGTAGAACCTGTCAACCTGCTCTAAGGTCTTGTAAAGACCAAAATGTCCACTCAGACTACCTTGATGCTTCTCCTTGATGATATTGTCTCTCCTAGAGCACTGTGATATGCAAAGTAGGTGTCCTTTAAACAATAAGCCTTCTTGCAACATGACAAGCATTAGCAAACTTTGAGCAAACATCATATGCTTCACCAAAATCTTTGTCACCTTGGTAGATGTATTTGAGGTCATTTAACCCCACACTTTGTAGCTGCACTTCTTGGATGGTTAGAAACCTTCTACTTAAGGCATCTGCTACCTTATTGGTGACTCCTTTCTTGTGCTTTATGGAAAAGGTGTAGGCCTACAAATACTCAACCCCCTTGAGGTGTCTTTGATTCAATTTCTCTTGCCCATTCAAAAAACTAAGTGCATGATTATCAGTGTAGGCTGTGAACTCTTTAGGTAAAAAATAATGCCGCCATTTCTTGAGTGCTTGCATCATGGCATATAACTCTAGATCATAGGTAGAATACTTTTGTTTTGTTTCATTGAGCTTCTCAGAGAAGAATGCAACCGGGTGACCTTCTTGGCTCAAAACAACCCCTATAACCAACTTGCTAGCATCACACTCTAGTGTGAAGAGATGATTGAAATCAGGGAGCCTAAGGTAAGGGAGTTCTGCTACCTTTTGTTTCAACAACTCAAACCCCTTATCTAGTGCACTAGTCCACTTAAACTGACATTTTATTCCACCTTTGATGGTGTTCAAGATAGGTGCACACACATGGCTAAAACCTCTAATGAATTTCCTATATATATAAAAAAAACCATGGAAACTTCATACATCTCCTATTGACTTAGGAGTAGGCCAATTCACTATTGCTTCCACTTTTGATGGATCCATTTTTAAACAACCTTGAGAAACTACAAAACCAAGATACACCAATTCATTTATGAAAAAATCACATTTAGCCAAGTTGATCATCAACTTTTCTCGATGTAGCTTCCTCAAAACTTGATTCAAATGTTTGATATGCTCCTCCTTTGACCTACTAAAAATCAGAATGTCATCAAGATAAACAATGACAAACTTACCAATGAACTCTGCCAGAACTTCATTCATGAGTCTCATGAAGGTGCTAGGTGCATTTGTGAACCCAAAGGGCATCACCAACCATCCATAGAGCCCTTCATTTGTTTTAAAGGTCGTCTTCCATTCATCACCAGGTCTGATCCTAATTTGACGATAACCTGATTTCAAATCCACCTTAGAGAAGTAGCAAGCTCCACCTAGGTAGTCCATTAGATCCTTGATTCTTGGCATTGGGAACCAGTATCTAATTGTGATTTTGTTTATGACACTTGAATCAGTGCACATCCTCCACTTGCCATCTTTCTTAGGTGCCAAAACAGTAGACACTGCACATGGACTTAATCTCTTCTTTATCAACCCTTTATCTAGTAATTCCTGCACTTGCTTTGCTATTTCCTCATTTTGAGTAGGTGTCATTTTGTAAGCAGCTTTGTTTGGCAAAGTTGAAATAGGTATGAGGTCTATTTGAAGGTTAACATCTCTCATAGGGGGTAAGGCATCTGATATCTCATTGACAACTATGTCTTTGTACCGGTCTAGCAAGGTCTGCACCTCTTGAGGTATCACCGGTTTGATTTTAGTCTTTGTCTCTTCTTTCAATTTCACTGTGAGAGCACATCCTTGGTTCCCTTCATGCTTCAACAATTTCAAGAACTCTTTCCCACTGAGCAGAATAACACTTGATCCAACATGTCTTTCTTCACCCTGATCAATCAAGGGGTTCATTTGAAACTTTCTACCCTCCTTGGTGATAACATAGGAATTCTTCTCCCCATCATGTATGGCTTTTACATAATACTTCCAAGAGCATCCCAACAGCAAGTGGCATGCATCCATGGGTAATATGTCACATGGCACACTATCCTTGTAATCTCCTATTTCAAAATCTACCCAAGTTTGCTCATCTACAAGCACATGTTGACCTTTAATCAACCAAGACACCTTATAGGGGGTGGTATGTGGCAACCTTTTCAATTTTAGTTTGTCGACCATCTCAACTGCTACAATGTTCTCAGTAGATCCTGAATCCACTATAACTTTACAAATCTTACCATGAGATTTGCAAGTGGTTTTGAAAAGTATCTTCCTTTGTGTAGGTTCTTTGGACTTTGGTGCCTTCAACAAGTTATTTCTTAGCATCAGATTCTCTCCATCTAGGACTGGTCCTACCTTGCTGATTGGTGAGGTTTGTAGTCTTCTTCTTGTTGTCTTGATGATGATTGTAATAAATTCATCATATGTTGTCATTGTTGAAACACGTACACACACATATGTTTATATTGTCTACCAGTATAACTTCAAGTTGTTTATACTACAACAGGTATGATAGAAGCTATACTAAGAGGTTTATCTCTAAATCGGTATTTTGTGATAACTAGTATATGTATAGAAGACATCTAGTGGATACACATTAGTCAGCATCAATATGAAGATCAAGCAGAGATTCTATCAGAAGATTCAAGGATAACGATTTATTTATTTAACTCAAACCGGTATTGATTGTTCCAACTAGTATTTGTTGGTTTTGTGATGAGTTACCACAAATCGTGATGAGTTATCCCACCGAAAATTTTTGGTGGTATTTTTTTGTGATGTGTTATGATCACTTGGCCAGATACACTGCACCTAGGAAATTGTGTTATGATTTCTTATGGCTGACATGAAATCTAAATGTCTATATATTGACATCTTAATGTATTATTTTATAGTGAGTGAAAGTGATATGTTGTGTGCGAAAGAGAATAAGAAGTTAAGTTGCAGAGTATGCAAAAGAGCAATGTTTATGCTTAAAAGGATCTGATCAAGCAACTATTGTGCTACTCAAACCGATCAACCAATCCTGTTGTTTTCTAACAATCACAATAGAATTCAAGTCCCCTAACCGGGTAAGGTCTAACAAGCTTCAATGTATAAATCCTCTAACAGGTTGATCCATTAGTTTGGGTTCATAAATCCTCCATCGAGGTTACTCCTAATAGGGTACTACCTTTAACGGGGTATAAGATTCTAATCAAGCTTTGGGATCTCTAACAAGATTCGCTCCTAGCAGAGCACTTTGTAGAGAAACTATGTGCTACTCAAAGAGAATAAGAAGTGAAGTTGCAGAGTATGCAGAAGAGCAATGTTTATACTTAAAAGGATCTAATCAAGAAACTATTGTGCTACTCAAACAGATCAACCAATCCTGTTGTTTTCTAACAATCACAACAGAATTCAAATCCCCTAATCAGGTAAGGTCTAACAGGCTTGAATGTATAAATCCTCTAACAGGGTGATCCATTAGTTTGGGTTCATAAATCCTCCATCGAGGTTACTCCTAATAGGGTACTTCCTTTAATAGGGTATAAGCTTCTAATCAGGCTTTGGGATCTCTAACAAGATTCACTCCTAGCAGAGCACTTTGTAGAGCCTAACCAGTCAATTATCTATTACTTCAGATAGTTAACTTGTGAGTTCCATCTCACCGTGGTTTTTACCTATTTGGGTTTTCCACATACAAACACTTGTGTTATGGTGGATGTTTTACTTATTGTGGATGTTGTTATAATATTTTGGATTACATGCATTGTGTTTAAAAGTTTTGTTAAGTTCATCTACTAGTTAGTGTTTGAAGTAGTTTTATTTTTGGTGTCACTGATTCACCCCCCCCTCTCAGTGCATTTCAAGTCTATCACTTCTTGCACCAATCGAGTTCTCATGTCTCCCATGTGAGAGCTTGAAGTCTTTTCAGGACATCGGTTCATGGTATGCCCCACATGATGATAATGGTAGCATTAGCCAGTGAAGAATGTGGTTCCTCTTCCCAAATTTCCAAATCTACCTCTATAGCTATTTATCCCTCTAGAGTTGCCTCTAAACTATCCTCCTTTGTTATGATTATCACCACCATTCTTTGATTGATTGCCTTCTTCATTCTTGTTGGGAAAAAGCCCCTTCCAAAGGTGCCTCTTCCTTTGAATCATCTGCCACCTCTGCCCCTTTGATTATGTTCACCTTTCCTTTTGATCTTATCTTCTGCTCTCAAAGCTAACTGAAAACATTTATGGACTGTGTCAGCTGCTATCATGCTGATCTCATCTTGAATGTTTTGTCTAAGGCCATTTAAGTACCTTGCAACCTTATCCACTTCTTCCTCTTTCTTCCTAGCTCTTAGGGTAAGTTTGTTGAGCTCCTCTATATAAGTACTCACATCCATTTCTCCTTATTTCAAATTGTGCAGATTCTTGTGCATCTGCACCTCATAATCTACAGGTAAGAATTGAGTTTTAATCCTAATCTTCATTCTCTCCCAAGAGATTATCTTCTTCTTCTTGGTTTGTTCTCTTTCTTCTTGCATCATGTTCCACCATAGTAGGGTTGATCCCTTCAATCTTGACTTGGCCAAAGTGACCCTCTTTTCTTCTACATCTTCCTTGTATTCAAAATGATTGTTTAAGGCTTCTATGCAATCCAATAACACTTCTCCTTTTAGGCTTCCATTGTAGATAGGTAAACCTTCCATGTTATCTTTATTGAGTGACTTGAGGGAATCCAAGTAGATCTGCTAATCTTTGTCCAAATCCTTCTTTTTTTTATGACTCCTATCACATTTGCATCTTCGTCATCAGTTTGATCACCCCATTCAGTGACTTTGCCCTTGCCTTTCTTGGTTTCCTGCTCTCGAGCTTCAATAAGCATATCTTAGACCAACTTCCTGATGGCCTCTTGGCTCATTGCCTTTGGTGGCATGCTATTGGCTTCTGACTCTACCTTTGGGTCTAACATACATCGGTTTGTTCAATCAATTAGCTCTGATACCAATCTGATGTAGAGTGAGTTGACTCTCACCTATTTGTACTACCTTGTTTAGGTATCTCCTTCAAGCTACACAAGAACCATCCAATAATTCTACACCTCGCAGCCTCCAAGGTTCTGCAAGAATCACCCTCTCTAACCTTCCCAAGGTCCTTAGGCTAGGGTAAGCTCTTGTTGTTTTGTGAGTTCCATTCTCCTGCTTAGGAGACTTTGTTTTCCCACTCACTTTCACACTCAACTTGAGAGTTCAACCCCTTTTCCACACGATCTTCATTCCCCACACTACACACATAAGGATGGATGGTTTTGTATGGATTCCCAACCCTACTCCTTCCTTAGGAGATTTTACATTTACCGGTTCCAATTTTTACAAACAAACTGTACTTTTAGGCCTAATAGGAGACCTAATTCTAGTAGCCCTATCAGCAGGGTATTCTGCATTTATATGCTAAAATTCATTAAAAACCCTATGAACTCTTTTAAATTCCAGACACACACACAAGGATGGATGGATTTGTATGGATTCCCAACCCTACTCCTTCCTTAGGATCTTTGACATTTACCGGTTCCGAGTTTTACAAATAAACTGCACTTTTAGGCCTAATAGGAGACCTAATTCTAGTAGCCCTATCATCGAGGTATTCTACATTTATCTGTTAAAATTAATTAACAACCCTATGAAATATTTTACATTTCAAACACCCTTTTGGGGTTTACATATAATATCTCAAAACCAGAGGTGGGTTTTGTCTTTAACATATCTAACCCTTATAGGGCTAATTAGGCCTAATTGCCCCTTCTTAGGCCTAAAAAGTAGGGATTGGTTAAAACTCCTTCACCAGTTCGATTGCCTTTGTGAACCGATGTTGGTTTTAGGTTTGTACTTCCTTATGTAATTCCATTCCAATCATACTTCACTTCCACCCATCGGGTTCACCCATATAGGGCCTGTTATCTATGATTCCTAATGCTTGCTAACTCTATGTGCCAAGCCTAGGGTATGGTGGCAAATCTTTGATTTAGCTTCCCCTGAATCAAAACCAAAAATAAAATATAGTATACATAGCAACCTAACATTCCACAAGGTTTCAGAGAGGATATCCACCCTAGAATGTTAGGTTGGAGCCATTTTGCTCTCAAAACCCTGGTTTTTAGGACTTTTGAACCTACCTGCAACAAAATGAAGATTGATGAATAATGATGAACAATAAATATCCCAACTGGTACTGGGGGGGGGGGTGAATCAGTACATACAAAAACTTCTCAATAACTTATCAAGTTAAAACAATTCTAATCGGTTGTCTTCATTACTGAACTTAACCATGGCAATACCGGTTAAACACAGTAAGACTTCAGACATCTAAACCAGTAAAACTGAATACTTCAAATATCATTCAACACTTTATAAAAACTTCACCAATATACATATGCATGTGTTGTATCAGTAATACCATAACTATTAGCTTTGCATGCATAATCACCTAAACAAAGAATACTTAGTCATCACATGAAAAATGCACAACTCATAACACACAAATTTTTCACGTGGAAACACAAATGGGAAAAACCACGGTGGGGGTGAATACCCACAAGCTTGTTTTGAACTCTTTTGAAGCTCGCTCTATTAGAAGCGTAGTCTGGTTAAAGCCTTTATAATAAGGTTCTATTAGGAACCGATCCTATTAAAGATCACTCGATTAAGGGATGGATATATAACCTGTTAAAGGTTAAAACCCTATCAAAGGTTACCTTGCTAGAGGATTTGAAGAACTCAATGAACTTGAGTCGCCTGGTTAGAGGATTTACAACAAGCATGTTAAAGCTACCCGATCAAGGGATTTTCCTTCTGTTGAAATGGTTAGAAGTCAACAGGTAAAGCTTTGATATGATAACAACACTACTTGCTAAGGAAAATCCTTTTTAGTTCCTCTACATTGCAATCACACTGCCATTTTCCACTCACCTCTACTCTGCAATCACACTCTGCAGTTTTCCACTCACTGGTCTGGCAAGTATCTCATCACTTGGATACAAACACAATATTTGCCAACACAAACAATACCAAACATCATTGACCTTATAGACAACAATTAGTTGGTAGCATAAACCCTAAACCCTAAACATTTAGGTTTATAATTACAGGCGGTCCAATCTTGACTGTACAAAACACTTTGCATAGAATGAAACAATCTCAAACAAATCACAAGTCATTCTATACCGTCCATTCTCCACCGCATAAGGAAATCAATAACACATCACGCTCTCTTCACATACTGCTAAGAATAATGTTCATTCCCGAGGTAGACATTTAATGCAATCAATCTTCACATACAAGATCCTCGAGGAAATCTCTCACGTGCACAAAACTGACGTGGCATCTTGATCTCATCCTTATCTCTTAGCTAACTCATCACAAAATGTCACTGGTTGCATCACATAAGCTAGATTGCTAAACCAGAAACCCTAGAGCTGAGATTACCAACCGGTAATCACACTTAGTGAAACCCTGACACCGGTTCACTACATCTCTTCATACTGGTTCTCCAACTTGAACATCAGTAACAACTTCTTCCAATCTTCATACTGGTTCACCTGTACTTATTGATATCAATGACAACATACATTATCATCCTATGCCAACATACCGGTTCATCAAATGCCAACAAAAAATATGCACAAACTACAACACTTAAAGACTCCAAATCAAAAAAAAATGAAGGTGAGACACCAGTCTAACAATCCATGTCTCTTTTTTGGAAGTGTCAATCTGTACAGGTTGTACAAGCTTGCAAAGAGCAGACAATAACTCAGAAGAACACACCAAATGGGAAACCAAACTTGTTTTATTTGCTTTAGATTTTCAACAACCGATTATCATCGGTCTTTTCCAAGCCTTATACTAGCCTTGGATTAGTTACATATGCTCACAACCGATTGTGTCAACCAACTAGCCATTGGTGTATGGAAATGTTGCAAAGTTGTTGTGAACAACTTTTGCAATTTGTTGCATAGGTGAGCAACTTTGCTCAAACCCAAACTTGGTCACCTCCAAGTGACTCATATGACCTCAACAACTTCAAAACAACATCAACCAACCTACATTAACCCAAAAACTTATCTTATTAAGTGCTCTACCTGGCACCCTTAAGAGCTCACATACCAACATTGGCCAAATAAAGACTCTTAGGGCCATTACAATCATTTGAGAACACACTCAATGGCCTCTTGGCCTTATGATAAAACTAAAAACATGATTCCAACATCCTGGAAAAAAACTCAACAAAAATTACTAAGTGCCCCTGCACCAATCGTCCATTATGAGTAGCTATCATTTCCATAACTGAGCTTCATTCACTTCTCAACCTAAGGACGTATTACTTGAAATAGGCCTGCATTGTGTATGCACTAAGTTCCAGTAAAAGCCACTTTGCACTACAACAACAACTAAGTCTATCTAAAATAAACAGGCAGAAATATGACTACTAAATGGCTACAGGAAATCTTAACATTAAAAGATGATTCCAACTAAATAATTGTTAACTAAGTTCAAAGCTAACAAACAAGGATTACTTTGTCTGCTTTGGCTGGAGGAATAGTCATAGGATCTGGTTCTAGTGGCTGCAGGGACAGTTGGTTGCTAGAACATCTTCTGCAGCAAAAGAAAACTTAATCTAACAATCACACAGGAATAGTCACCAAGTGGGCCCCCTTGGATGAGTGTATCTAGACTTCAAAATGATTCTATATGCTCAAAATAACATAACCTTTATTTATTATTTCCAAATGTCGATATAATGCATACAGTAAGAGAAATGCTTTTGATTCTAGAAAACGTTGTCTAACCTTTGTGAAGAGGTGTAGGTCTTTATTTATAAGAAAGCTATAACAAACTTTCAACTACTTAGATCATGCCTATGAAACTAGGCAGAAACATTTATTATAGCAAGGAGAAGAAGTCAATCAACAGAGAACGTGGGACTTTAACAATACACAACCAAGAATATAGCATGGCGGGTTTTACTAGATCGATGCTTGTTGGAGACAACCATAAATGAGTCTGGTACTACCTCACTATTCCTTTGCCGCTTCACTCGAACACCATCTTCTCTACTGCCTTAAATGCTCAATTGCCCTGAAATGTCTCCAACTATTTTCATGGCGTGATTCTCCATGTGAATTAATACAACCGCTTCTACAACAACTTTTTTACTCCTGCATTAAAGGTTAGAATATACAAGCATATATATATATATATATATATTTCCATTTCCATTTCCATTAATCACAACATTTATACATCCACGCATGATATTACCATAATAATCTGCATAGTTATAGGAATATTACGTCAAAAAAAATAGGGTTCAACGAGTTTAGCTATCATTCAAAATGCATATAATCAAAACTCTGATACATTACATGACCTTCACATTGTCCCAATATGCAACTTAAAACACAGGAAAAACTTATCAGTCATAGAAATAAAAGAGCTATTATTTTAGCTCATTAGTGCGTGTGAAAAAGGGTGTATTGCAGCCTGTAAGAAATATTTTTGTAGTATGAAAATTATGTTATTTTTAACATAACTCAAATGAAAATTATGTTATTTTTAATAGAATTCAAATGATTATGATATTTCTAGCAGGATTCATTTATGTAATTACTGAGTCAAACTCATTGACCCATATTTCATGAGTAGCGATTCACAGGAACCCATCTCTCATTATAATTAATGGTACACTTAGCACGCATTGCTTCTAAGCAATTCTCACAGAGATGAACCATTGGGCCTTCCTGGGAAGTCATCCATCCCAATTTTACTTCAACTTAGGTGCGCTTAACCACAAAATTTCCTTCAAGGTTAAACCCACTTAGCTTGCAACCCCATTTGCAAAACCTTTAGCAAGTGTTGTGCCTTATGAACCATTCATTTTAGATCCCCTTTAGCTCATCAAGGTTAAACTCAAATGTATAGTTTTTATTCCAATATTTTAGTACTCTAAAAATTATGACACTTTTAACATAATTCAAATGCATAATTTTTTAGTCAAATTTATTGATTGAAATTTCATGAATAGTAATCTTCACAAATCCATTTACTATTGGAAAATAAAAAATCATTAAATAAATTAATTTCAGATTAAAAAAATATAACTAAAGAGGCGGTTTTCATTTTACAAATTAACTTGAGAAGTTGTTGAAATCACAAGTAAAGTTTGACCAAACACATTTTGGAGAATTAATTCTAAAACTGGGCACTCATATGAGAATAACCTGAAGTAGTAATAGGTACACTCCTAATGCCAAATTGAGTTGAAGTAATCTAATTTTTAAGCCGATAGGCTTCAGTGTGGGCATTTATGCCCGAAAAATTGTCAACCCTCCCGGAAAAGGGAATTTCGGTCACATTTTCCGGCACAGTGAAAAGTTCCGGTTAAATTTAATTAATAGTTTTATTAATCACGAGACCGAATTGTTTATCATTTTTTTAGGTATTCACGGCTCATACGGAGGAAAGTAAAAATTAAATTATTGTTGTATGGCGGTTTCTTATTGAGCGAACGGGGTATGTTGTGTGAGTTAGAACCAGTACAGTGAAATTAATTCGTTTCGCTTGGGTATTAATCTTTCTCGATACAAAGTTTTTTTTTCAGTTTGTGTTAAACATTCATGGGTTTCAAGAGGGAGAACATTTGTAATGTTTGAGCTTTTGGCAAAGCAGACGGTGTTGAAAGTCTTTGTGGTGATTCGATCCTTGCTCGTATCCATCGGTTTGCTCTGCAAGTAAGCGCTTGTTCTCCAAAAACTTGTGCCTGTTTCTGGGTTTTACCATTTTCAGGGTTTTAAGGGAAAACTCCTCTGTATGATGACTGTAGTTTTGATTTTGATGCATAGGAATGATTATTATAATAACAATGGCAATAACTAGTGTATTTCCGGCAAAGGGTATGGGGAGTTTAAAGTCATTGAGCATGTTGATTAAAGTTTTGAAATATATATTTTGTCTTCGAAATAGTTGGTATTTTTTAATTTTGAGGGTTTTCCCTTTAGTTTTGGTGGATTAAAGATGAAATTCCAGTTTTAAAATATATATTTCATGTTGGAAACATGAGAAATGCAATGCCATAGAGAAGCCCCAATGGAGGCATTTTCCTTCTTAATTTCCAAACCGCGACATCTAAAATTTTGCACTTCTAAACCCAGCTAATGCTAATTTTCAACATCGAAATTTCAAGCCTCAAAGATTACATGACATTGTAGGGCCAAAAATAAAAGATTCGTATAAGAACCCTTCATTGTCTACTATAAAAAAAATTTTGCAGGACAACATTCGCTTGTACGAAAGAAATTTTCCCCAAATACAACGACTCAACAAAGCCTGCTAAAATTTAGGTGTCTCTCAGGTGGATTCAAATCCTCACAAATAAGGGAGCCCAAGATACCAAAAGGCCAAAACCCCAACTAATATTGAAGAGTAAATAAAAGGATCTAAGCCACGTACACACAATGCATGTCAGCCATTAATCTTTTTTAAACGGAGAAGATAGAGCAATAATATGTTATAGCAAATGCTTAGGGTTTCAAACTGACGAATTTATTAGGGTTTAGTCCAAGAGGCCTCCTCGAGAAATGTTTACAAGTAATGCACCCTTTAAAACATAAAAAGTAATAAACTAGCAGTTGCACACAATGTGTGCACAACAGGAATCTGATAGGTGATGGCATAACTCCATGGAAAATCCAAAGGTAATGCACTCTGTAGTGGTTTGTAAAGAGACGTATAATATCATAAGGAGGAAATAATGTGATTATATTTATGCATTGTATCAAAATAGTCCTTAAGTAGGCTGGAACAGAGTGGTATTGGCCATAGCAACTGAAGATGTTAAATTCTGAAGACGGTATGCACATTTTAGCATGGCAAAGTGTAATGTATGGAGAAGGGAGTGTGTTGGGGGGCACTGTGAAAAGAGACTAGCTGAGAGAGGGCCTGATACGACATCTACAAAAAAATATGATAGAGGAAAAATTAGGTAAACTGTAGAGAAAGCGAAAGGAATAATGAACAATGTGAAAGTGGGAACATGATTTTGAGAATGGGAAAGTTGAGAATGACAAAGGCAGAAGGAAAGAAGTTGCCAATTGTAAGGGAGAATGGCATACCAGATGGGTTTGCTATCGTTGATTGCGCCAGACTTTTAGTACATATAAATGTGAATAAAAAATCTGCAGCCAAAAAAATGTTTGTTAGAATAGCTAAATTATGTGAAAAGCATGGAAACTACTCATATAGAATTTGCACTGAATTGATTAGTATGGAGGGTATTAATTTAATAAAAGAAAAGTATAAATGTTTTTCAAGTTACGCTGCCAGATAAACTGACAAAATAAAGAAGTAGAACAAGAATGTGATTTGATTTTAATAAGAGCTGAAAAAAACGTAACCAAAAAAGAAGATAAAAATATAGACTAATTTGCTCAAAACCCTCGATTTGAACTTATAAAATGTAAAGGAGATCATTACTAAAAAAATTGGAAAAAAAATTGGAATGATAACTTAGACTAAACATAATTAATGTCTCCATAGAATTTCAAAAAAAATGGTGAGTGAAAAAAAAACCAAACATGGTCAAGTGGGGGTCAAAATGCTCAATACAAGAATCAATGTGAAACCTTGCAAATACAAAGCTCTAAAATTAAGAATTCAATGGGCAAAATCCATCGACAACAGGCAAGCAAATAAAAGGCAAGCCATGATACCTGAAAATAGATTTCCCTAAATCATCTCACCACCTTGTTCACTAACAAGGAGCTCGCAATATAATCCATTTTGAATGCAGGGGCAACTAATGTTGGCTAGTATGGATAGTTTGAAATGTGAATCAAACAGAAGGGTTAGAGCTCTGACCATATTAAAAATCAGAAGATAAAATTCAATGTGCAAATTACAATAAAGCATTGGAAGCTTCTTGAAAAAAAATAATTATTTGAAGAATTACACTGAACTTCATCAAAGACTTCATATTGATCTACTACTCAAGGACTGCACTGAAACCATCGTATAATTATCTTTCCTTTTTTTTTTTATTTGGCAGTGTGCATAGAAAATCTATAAAAGATCAAAGTAAATACAAGAAACCTCATACTAAAAGCGTATCGTTGTATGACTAATTTATTGTTTCTATTTGATCTTCTTGATTTCCAGCCAAATAAAATTGTAGCATAGTTTGAAATTTGAATGAAAACATTTGAATATGGTTCAAATACCTTTTGTACACAATGCGGGATCGGTGCATGCACGAAACTATTCAGATAAAGGAGGGAGGTATCAGCTGTAGATTAAATAAATCAGCAAGGATGCCTTTTGAACTGAAATTTTGTGAATGAGTAAAGTTGCAATGAGAAGAAGATTAACTTTGAAATCTGCAATATAGAATCAATGTTTTTATGAATTTAAATTGTGGTAAAGAGGGATAGATATCTTATGGCGAGCAACGTCAAGTCCGTAGAATATTGTGCAATGGGTGCAAGGTGGGAGGGAACCGAGTGGCAGCAGTCTGGTCACACTTTCTTGTGAAAGAGGGAGAACAGTGAGTGACTGTGGTTTGATGGCAAATATTATGAAAAAACAATAGAAGTTGCTAGGAACTCGTAGTTTGAAAATGATAATAAAAGTGAAATAATTAGTAAGGGGAGGAGCCACCTGTAAAGATGTTTCTTATTCTAAAGGTTTTTGAAGCCCGCAACAAATAAATGTAGAACCTGTTGGAGATGGAGTGCACAATGAAGAAAATAACAAAAAATGTTAGGAATGGGTAATTTGAAAAATGATAGCAAATGTAGAATAATTAGCAAGAGAATAAGTTACCTGTAAATGTGTTCCTTTTTGTGAAGGTTTTTGAAACGTGCAACAATTAAATGTAGAACCTATTGTTGATGCCAAATGAAAGAAGTTACAGGTAAAACTAGGGATTCCATACCTTTTCTTGTGATGAAGGAAATTACTAGATGCAGAAAAAGAAAAGTACAGGCAATTTAGTAAACTGTAAATATAAGGATACTTGAGTAGAGGTTGCACTTGACCATGAATTATTGTTATCTATGACGGACCCTGTAAAATGAAGTGAAGTAAGATATGCAGAAACTATTGAAAGGGAAAAAAAATCAGATTTGAAGGTTGAAATTGAAGATGTTACCGGGGAGTCTGTGTTCTGCAAAGGGGAGTTGATTGTTTGATCAGAGAGATCTTGTACTCTGGCCTCTTCCTTTTTTCTGATAGTGGTATAAGCATTGTCTGCTAATTTCGAATACCTTTCAAAAGTGAAAGGTGGTTCAATTCTCAAACGTTGAAGTGATTTAACTCTTGAGATTACAGTAAATGCGAGTCCTTGTTTTTTAGTTTTTCCAATATCCAGTGTTGCTTTGTCCAAAGTAAGACCTTGTGATTTGTGAATAGTAATAGCCCAAGCCATTGCGAGGGGGACTTGTGTGTGACTCCCTCGAGTAATAGGTGCAATAGGAACATGTTTTGGGTTCACAATGTCCCATTGTGGTCCACTGTAATGTGGGAACTCAATAACAACATATTTTGGAAATTCAAGTGGTTTACAATTTGTATGATACATTATTGCTTTGATTTGTCCTAAGGAGCCATTGACAAGACCAACTTCAATTGATAAATTAGTAATTAACATGACTTGTTCATTTATGCAAAGGAGAATTTCAGATGATAGTTGTTCATCATTATTGTAGTCAACATTTCTTTGTTTTTCTATTTGAGCAACACTTCGAGCAACTGGTAAGTGTAATTGCTTTCACATTTTAATATTGTGTTGCTTAATAGTAGCTTTGCAACAAATGTATTGAGTTGTTGAATTGTTTGTTTTCTTCAGAAGTCAATTTAGTGGATGATCGCAATATAAGAGTATCCCAATCTACTTTGAGTGCGGAGGCATTTCTAATGTTGTGAAGGATAGCACGAAATCGATGTTGTGTTTTAGATGCACCATGCTGGTGAAAGGTAATATCTAATGTTATGACTATTGTGAAAGAGCGCCATAGTGTTAGAGTTGTAGAGTGCGATGCATACAAAGGTTTATCCATTATAGGGGGTAGCTGGCCAAGGTCACCGACAAGGATTATTGATAGACCTCCAAATGGTTCATTTTGTTTATGAGGGAATGCTTGGCATAATCTGCTGTCTATTTTCAAAATTAGTTTATGACCCAAAAAACTCATTTCATCTATTAGAATGTATTGCAAATATTTATATTTTTCTTGGAACACCATTAAGATTGCCCTGTCAAAGGCTTGATTTCTTAAATAGGAATGCAGAGAGTGGAGTGGATTGGAGTTGCTTGGATATTATATGCAGAAACACCTATTGGGGCCAACACAAGCAAATGATTATTCTTTCCATCAACGAAAGTGTTTAATTTTTTTCTAATGCATTCAATTAGGAAGGATTTACCAGTGCTCGTTGTTCCCTGTGTAATCATTCATAGAGGTGTCATATGATGGGCTACGTAATGGGAAAGTATAATGTTAAGTGCAATTTTTTGTTTAGCTGCAAAATTGAAAAGCATTGTTGTTTGAAGAAGTTGTTTGCCGAAGACCAAGGTGGAATTCAAGTTCTTTTGTAGATATGAAGTTAACAACAACATTATCAAGTTTTGTGGCATTCCAATTGTAGTTAATATCATAATCACGCCTGCCAAGCATTTGCAGGTCGTTTTTGTGGAAGTTGTTTGAAACACCCATCTGTGAGAGGTACTCCCATTCATATTAGTTCGCATTTTATGGAATGGGGAAATCATCAGCATTAGACTCTTCATGGTTTTCTTTTGAGCAACTTTCTTGAATTCCATTAATATGCCAATGCAAGTAACCAGTCATATGTATTGATTTCCAATTTGTAATGATCTCATCTTTTGATGTTCCTATATCTGTAGCAATATATTGAAAGGGTTTGTACAAAAGCAAATCACTCCAACAATATAATGTTTCAAACTCATCATCATTTTCATTTGGTGAGCATTTAAATTGTGGATAGACACTAACAATCATATGGTTTTTTAGTTTTTGCCATTTTTCTTTCTTGCGTTGTTTATTGAATGAAAATTGTTGCACTGATTGTATGAGCGAAACATGGTCCAACTCAATAGGTCTTTGCATATAAGTTGAAATGTAAGATATACAGAGTTGAATATCTTCATTTGAATCTGTGACACGCTGTAGAACCTTCCTACCAACATTGAGTGAGACAAAATGACGACTACAAATGATTAATGGTAGCTTGTGTAACATATGGCAAGTTTACTGTGCACTAATATCCCAATCAACGACTATCCCCATCATGAATTTTTGATATGCCAATAAGATGGTATCTTCAGTATTAGTTGCAACAACTATTTTTTTTAGAATATCAATATAGCTTTCAGATTTTCATTCTGATTTGGAAGCATATTTAGAGATATATTGTAGACCAAGATTTCTAGAACAAACAGGTTGGCAATAAACATTTGACCGCCATATTTCTAGCATGATCGGGTTATGGATATTTAAATGGTTATCATTTATTGTTGGTTGATAACATGGCCTGCGGTCACTGTCAATAATCAATGATGATATTTCCTGTTCAAGCCACGAAGCTTTGTACCGAAATTGGAATGTGGAACCCTTTTTTTTCAAGCAAGTATATTCAAAACATTTTGTATGTCGCTTTACCACATTTTCTAACTCCTCATAATCTAAAAAAGAGTCAATTGACATAATTTGGTTTGTATCAGCCAAGCATGGATCAGACATGGAAGTAGTATAGAGTCTATTGGCTCGATCAAGTTGGCTGCGAGGATTCCAAACTGAAACATATTTATCAAAGAAAGGTTTTGCAGATTGCACATCATTGTAATTAGTCCAATCTATGTTGTCCATATTAGACAGCCATAAGAAGCCATGAATGTGTGCTGAGTCATGATGCTGCCATTCATATCTGTACCAATAATCTTTTAATTTCAAAAGTTTTTCTATTACCTCACGAAATATTGCAAATCTTAAATGCAAGTACAATGTTGTTATATAATTTCTATTAATTGTTTCCTTGTCGATTGGAAAATGGTGGAGTCTGTTGAGAATATTCTATGTAGATCAGACCATTTTGTATCAACGAAGCTCAAAGTGAAAAACAATGTAGGTGTTCCCAATTGGTATATCATCACAGTGAGGTCTTTACGAGATCTAGTCCAATATGCTCTAGTGCCTCACAATGAAGCTGCAAACCGCATCAAATGGTTGGGTAATTGATTAGAAGGTGTATCTTGCAATTATTGGCACAAAGCTTGTAGAGTAGCTGGGTAAGATTCTTCTAAATTGGTTCTTATGAAGACAACAACTGATTGTTGTGAACGATGTCTCGTTATTAGATTATAAAGATAATAGAAAAATCTAACATGTTGTCCAAATCTTTGGTCATTATATATGTAGGCACATAAATATGTCCATTTAATTAAATGAATATTTACTATTTATTTGATTAATGAACCCACTAGCCAACAGTTAATTAAGTTTACATTTAATTAATTCATCTTCAATCATTCTCCTATTAATTAAATAAATTATTTATTTTATTTCAATTAATTCATTAAACCAAACTCATAATCAATTAAATAAATAAATCCTATTTATTTAATTTACCCCCTTTCTTCTTTTAAATAAATTAAATATTTATTTAAATCCCCCTTCTAGCCCATTTAATTAAATTTACATTTAATTAAATCTCCCCACTTGCAAAATCCTACAAATGCAAGTTGCAAGCACAATTGAAATAAATTAATTTTATTTTAATTAAATTCTATTTCCCCCTCCCACTTGCATTTTCTACATCTCCCACTTACCTCCTAAATCCCCTTCCTAAATTCTTCTAGACTCTTCTAATCCCAATCAATTAAGCCTAACCCCCTTTAACCATCCTCTTTCCCCAAATTTGAAAGAAAGTCTTCCAAAAAAGCAATAAAGGCTTTATCCATTCAACAAACTAACTTGTTGAGTTTCCCCAAATTTGGAAGGACTCTTACAAAGTTGTCCCCAAAGTATTACAAACCATTAATGGTTAACTTACCCTTTTGGGCAAGGTTGAAGACTTTTTTGCCTAACTCAACCTTCATCTTTACCCTTGGTTATTATTTAACCCTTGCACAAGAGTTTACCCCTTGGATAAAAGTTTTATCCAATGGATGACTCTAACCCAACCTTAACCTTGCCCCCTAGAGTAACCCTCGGGTCATGTCAAGCATTTAATGCTTCTTCCCTCTCCTCTCAACCCATCTCATGTTGACATTTGTCATACTGGGATTGGATTGAAAGCCCTCACATTAATCACAAATCCATCAATCTTGGCCCTTTCTCAGATTACTCAATCTCAGCCATCTATTGCTCCATTTTTCCTATAAATGGAGCTCATTCCTTCACAATCTAGATCTTGAAAACTTCCATGCATCTAACATATAGTGAGTTTTAGAGAGCATTTAGCATAATCACTCATATTGTCATTTTGGGCTAAAATTAATTTTAGTTAATTACATAATATTTACACTTGCATAGCATAGTTTAAAGCATTTTTCAATCTTGAATCTCCATAAGACATCCATAGTGCAAAAAGCTGCTGAGAGCTACACTCATTTGGGAACTTGGAGAGGAGAGGAACAAGGGAGGAGAAGCTACAAGCATGGTGGAAGGGAGATGTCTTAGAGCATTTGTTTTCTTTGTTAAGCTCTCTATTTTTCTTTTAGTGTCTCTATTGATATGCTTGCTTAGGATAGTGTTTAATTTCTAACTTTCTAACACTAACAATTGGTTTCTTTCTAGTTTGTTTGTGTTTGTTATCCTAACAATTTTTTTTCGCAGAGCATCATTTGGTGAACCCGACGTGAATCGAACACAAAACCTTTTGATATCTTATTTTTTTGAAAACTACTAACTTTTGCATGTTTTAATTGACACATAGGTCATGGTTTAGCGCCTTCGAAAGTAGGTACTTTAGAGCTATTGTTCCTAATAATAGTGCTATTGTCTCTCAATTGGTGCTATTGTCCTTCTTTTAACGCTATTAACTATTAAATAGCGCTATCGTATTCTTTTTCAGTGCTTTCAGCTCGCTGTTTGACAGAATTAATTCTATTTGACAGAGTTCTTTTAGCGCGTTTGATTGTTATTTAGGGCTTTCGTGTTAAATAACGCTTTTGTTTTAACACAAAGTAGCACTATTGTAACAAAGAGTTGTAAAAAAGGCTTTTTGTAATCGCAAAATCAAGATTTAGGCTTGTAGAAGCCCACCATAATCATTTTACTAACTAGTTATCTCTGTGTGCAGGATTTTAAAATAGATTAGGATGTAAATTTACTTTTTTTTACTCACTTTTTTTCAAAGTTGGCTTAAAAATGAATTCACTTTTTATTTTAGTTGAAATAAATTTCACATTTTCTTTTTGGGGGTATAAAATGAATCACACATTTTGTTTGGGCTCATAAAAAGAATCTTATTAGTCAAAGGTAAAAATAACCAAAATTTCAAATCCCAACAAAATTTCTTTTTTGCAAGATAGGAGCAAAATCTTTATTTAGTGCTTAAAATCAACAACACAAAATTCATTTCTTGCATCAAACTTAAAAGAAATCACAATCCACACTTCGTTTTGGGCAAAGTTTTTAAAAGAACAAACCATTTTTTTTTTCAAGTTCAAAGCGATTTTTACTACAAGCAAAAACGTGTTCTCAATTCAGTTGACCGGGATTTCAAATTCTTAGACTACAAAACATTTTGTCTTTGAAGTTAAAAATAACACCATGATTGTTGGAGCAACATCTCAAAATAGTTAGATCACATTGCAATGAAAATAAGTTAAAAAGAACAAGTGTTTTTGGTGATTGGCACACTTGTGCAAATTTTGTTGAGTGGTCCTACTTCTAACACACACTATCCTCTCCTTTGGCTTTCGTGGTCCTAGGTGCAAGAGAAAAGTGTTAGTAACACTCAAAATTTTATCTTTTTAAGAGAGGCCTGCCAAGAGACACATCACTCTTGCGAATGACCTCGCACGGTAAATCGTTCGAGCCGCTATAAAAATTAGGTGAGAGCGAAAGTTGTAGCCTTGGGTATAGCTGTTCCTATAGTGTAACTTGCTGAAAGGACATATGGGCCCCACCACAAGTTACAAGGCTCTTAAGTGAGTCACTGCAGAATGAACTTATGTCCAAAAACATCGAACATTACTAGACACTTTTTAATATAGAAACCCACCCGTTCTATTTATTGAGGATATTTGTGATAAATTCAGTGCAAGAGCATAGATGGTTTTGCTCCCAAGATACTCACCATACATATTTCCTTGAGTAGAAACGGGGCTTTTTGAAAGGCTACTTGTAGCTTGATAAAAGTGGTGACTCCCCCATCATAGGGATCATCTATTTGTTATGCTCACGCAAGACTTAGTATATCACATCCTTACCTGCTATGGTGGGATTGGTATGTAGTACCAAAGTTGAAGAAATATCAAGATGTACGCTGAAATTATCGCAACTGGCCATTTGACCGTAGGGATAAAATGTGTTTGAAGTGTCTTCATTTTGTGTCAGACCAATGATAAACTAAGCCGACATTAGGCTTTTGGAAAAACATACACAAAAACATTTGAAAAGGGGTCAAAAAGTTCAAATATTGGGTTGATTTAGACCCACACCTATTTGTGCCTTTTGAGGCAACAATATTGTTTGTGTGCTTGCTTTGTTTTCTTGTCAAAGAAAATCAAAACCAATTCAAAAACAAGTATTCATCCAACACAAATTTTTAAACCAACATTTGGCAAACAAAATCAAAACAAAGTGCAAACAAGATATCAAAATATATGACCATCCTTCAAATCTTGAGAAAAAAGGAATCTTCATCAACATATCAATTTGAAGAGAAGACCATTAAGTTCGAAGGCTTTCATCAAAAGAAGGAATTTTTTCTATCTCAATAGACAAATTTTTGTCTCACACGGAGCCTTCTTGCGTCATATGCATCTATATCTTCAAGGAAAATCCAACAATTTGATAAAGAGCCCTTGAACAACAGAGCTTTTACTCAGTATAGAGATTTGAGTTATCATAAAAACAAAGGAGGAAAAATCAACCCTGCTTTCTTTCCAGACATCTGCATTACATATAACATAACTCAGGAAGAACCACCAACCCCTGAGCAAGAAGGGGAAGAATTTGTCCCATTTGTAACACAAAGTTTTTATTGAAGTTCACATTCTATCCACTCTCACATTCATACATCATCAATCCATTTCAACTCTCAAAACATAAAGAGGTCTTGTCCTAAGTTCTATTTATATATTGGTTGAATCAAAACAACACATCACTTTTTAGAGTGTCTCTACATCTAGGATAAACTCATCCTAAGAGGCATTTCTACGCAGGTTAAAACTAGTCTATGAGTGCATCCTCTCATTACTAGGTAGCTTCGTTTGTAACACATCTCAAACTTTTCTATACCTTATCATATCAAACATTGTTGACAACACAAAAAAATAAATTCATAAAAGGACTTTGGTAACATCAAACCTTTAGTGTTAGAGATCCATATGCTAAACACTTCTCCAAACATTTATCTCTCATTCCATCACCAACTCATAAATGATTTTCACCAAACTTCAAAAACAACTTTTAAAAAATGGCTCAAACCAAATCAAGGACTAAACAACTAGAAATCGAAGAGGAAGAGGAGAAAAATCTCAATGAATTTCAAGAAGCCCTTGGAGGAAATGCAAATGATGAAAATCCTAGTACTCCCACTCCCGAAGCAATAGAAAGGGCACAACAAAACCCCCTCTTCAATCGACTTTTCGATGAAATTCTCAAAAAAAATGCTGATGCTCATTTTTTGAGATGCTCAAGAGGGAGCCAAAGTACCCTCTGATTTTGGTACCGCACAATTACGACAAGCATCAGAACACCATATTCGTAATGAGGGTGGAAGAGGTTGAGATAACTTCAGATATGATATTAATCAGGGAAATCCCCCACCTCCTCCTCCTCCTAATGACTTTGACATGTTGAGGCAACAAGTCGAGAATCTAGCCAACAACTCCACAGTGGTGTGAAAACTACCTAGTTTTCACTTAATGATATTTGTCCCTATCCCTTTGATAGGGATCTACATATGACACCTTTTCCACAAGGCTTTGAAACACCCAAGTTCGAAAAATATCAAGGAAAAGGAGAACCTAGAGATCATGTCAGGGAATTTCACTTAGCTTGCATAGAAGTGGCATATAAAGACACATATCTAATGCGCCTCTTTCCTCAGAGTTTGGGAGGGAAAACCACACAATGGTTTTCCCGACTAACAGGTGGCATTAGGACATTCGAAGAACTGGTTCAAAAATTCATTGCACATTATTCACACAACATAGAACGCGATATTACCATGGCAGATATGTACAATACCAAGCAAAAACCAGGGGAACTATTTTCAGCTTTCTTGCAACAGTGGAGACAACTATCTAGTAGGCATTCTATTCATCTACCTAAACGAGAGCCAATGGAAATATTTATTTCCAACTTGAACGATGAAATGGAATTCCACCTATGATAACTCAATGATGAACCACTAGTACCAAACCGGTACTGAGAGTTGGGGGGGGTGAATCAGTACAAACACAAAAACAGTCCAAAACTGGTTTGACAACAAATACTCCAAATGACTGACAAACAGGGATACCGGTAAAACAAAGTGCAACCGGTAACATCCAGTACAGCTCAATCAGTCATGAACCGGTCACTCAATAAGCTTTCCTCTTAGCTCAATACTAGAGTATCATTATATTCTCATGCATAAACAAGTAAACTTAACCATCAGATCTTCACAACAGTGAGTTCAATATGTTTTATAGACAGGCATAAAACATAGAACCTTCATGTGCTTAACAGGTAAAGAAAGCATCACAAGACAAAAGCATTTCACATGACACACATATTTTTCACTTGGAAACCCAACTGGGAAAAACCACGGTGGGGATGAATACCCACAAGCTACTTTTTGAACTCTTTAGAAGTCCGCTCTATTAGGAGCCTTGTCTGGTTAAGGACATTACAATAGGTTCTGGTAGGAACCGATCCTGTTAGGGATCACCCAGTTAAGGGATACCAGGTTAAGGGTTAAACTCGGTAGGGTCACCTTGTTAGAGGATTTCAAGAACTCAATAGCTGAAAGGATCTCCTAAGCTCTCTAGCTTCTCAGAACTCATTAGCCTCAAGTTACCCAGTTAAGGGATTTGAATCAAGCCGGTTAAGACCACCCAATTTAAGGGATTTTGAATCAAGCCAATTAAGGCTACCCTGTTAGGGGATTTTACAATTGTTGAAGTGGTTAGAGATCAACAAGTATTACAATGATCTGTTAACAACACTCAATGCTAATGTAGATCCGTTTAGGCTCCTCTTTTCTTTCTGCACATTCACTTTGCAGGTATCTCTTCTCTCCTTTGGTCTGGCAAGAATCACGTATCACTTCCCTTGGATACACACTCACAACTTTTGCCAACAACCTCAGAAAGAAACACAACATCGACCTTATAAGAAACATACAGGTCGGTAGCAAAATCCCTAAACCCTAAACCTATTAGGTTAAGAAATTCAGACGGTTTGATCCTGACCATTGAATCATACTGCATTAAATGCAACAATCTTGAATCGATCTCAAGACATTCTCCATCATCCATTATCCACCGATTTCATGGTGGCTGATAACCCATCACGCATTATCACCGTTTGACAGACTTCGCACATTCCCGAGGTAGATAGGAATAGTCATCTTCATGCAAGATCCTTCACGCACACAGAGCTTATGTGGCAACACAATCTGTCCTCCATCATACTGCTAACTCATCACACAGAGATCACCGATTGAGTCACACAGACTTGAGGTACTCCAACCGGAAATCCTAAAGTGGAAGCTACCTACCAACCGATAGTCATACAATGCTTCCATATGCCGGTTCCCATAACTACATACCGGTTCACTTTGAACAAATATGCCGTTTCACCTTGGCATATAAATCGGTTCATACAAATGTCGGTTCCTCTCTCTCTTCACTTATCACATGTGCCAGTTCACACTATGTCTCATATTGACATCAATGACAACATACAATATCATTATGTCTTCATGCCAGTTCACATAATGCCAACAATCTCCCCCTTGACATTGATGGCAATATACAAAAGATATCTTCTCTGCTTCACATCTTCTCCCCATTTGTTGCAGATATCTTTTCGCTTCACTCCTTCTCCCCCTTTGACAACAATGCCAAAGTGGAGGTACAATCATCACTGTTTCATCATGCTGCTCCCCCTGAGTAGGAGCATCCTTCAACACACCAATCAACCAAAACTTTGTCTTTCCAGTACCTGACTGATGTGGAAGAATCACTTTTAGTTCACCTCTTGAAGGGGCAATACCCCTAATTCACCTCTCAAATGCACAAATGTTGTCTTTGGGAGAGGCTTGGTGAATATGTCTGCTAACTGTTCCTTACTGGACACATGCTCCAATGCAATCTCTTTATTCTAAACCTTTTCCCTCAAGAAATGATACTTAAGTTCAAAATGCTTGGTTCTAGAATGTAAAACCGGATTCTTTGATATATTGATAGCACTTGTGTTATCACAGAATATGCTTACCGGTTCAGATACAGGGATCTTGAAGCCTTCCAATACGTGCTTCATCCAGATTGTCTGAGTGCAGTTCATGAAAGCTGCAACATACTCCGCTTCCACTGTAGACTGAGAGATACAACTCTACTTTTTACTCATCCATGAGAACAGTCTACCACCAAGAAAGAATGCACCACCGGTTGTGCTCTTCCGGTCATCCACATTACCTGCCTAATCAGCATATGTGAACACTTTCAAATTGAAATTATTGATGTATGGGTACCACAATCCATAGCCAATTGTTCCCTTCAGATACCTAAGAATCCGCTTGACTGCGATCAAGTGAGATTCTCTTGGACTCTTTTGGAATCTTGTAGTAATGCCAATTGCATGTGCAATATCTGGTCTGCTATGCACTACATAATGCAACTTACCAATCATTGATTGGTATTCCTTCTCATCAACCAGTGCGGAATCATCCTTTTTTGTCAATTTGCAACCGGTCACCATCGATGTACCAACCGGTTTGCTATCTTCCATGCCAAAAGTCTTCAACACCTCTTTAACATATTTGGACCGAGTGATGAAGATTCCATCTTCCATTTGCTAGATCTATAGTCCAATGAAGAACTTAATCTCCCCTATGAGTGACATCTCAAACTCTTTCTTCATCTCATCAGCAAACTCATGACTCATCTTGTCATCTCCACCAAAGATGATGTCATAAAAAAAACTTCACAGATCAGGATCTGATCTCCTTCAGACTTCAAGTAGATATTGCTATCTTCACTTGTTCTCTCAAATCCAATCTTCACAAGATGGGAATGTAGGCGCTCATACCATGCCCTAGGTGCTTACTTTAGACCATATAATGCTTTATGTAGCCTACATACCATGTCACTGTCTTCAGATAGGGCAAACCCATCTGGTTGCTCAATATACACCTCCTCTTCAAGTACACCATTTAGGAATGCAGATTTTACATCCATTTGATATACTTTGAACCTCTTAAAAGCTGCATATGCAAGAAGCATATGAACTCCTTCCAATCTGGCTATAGGAGCAAAGGTTTCCCATAGTCTTCACCTTCTTCTTGAGCATATCCTTTGCATACCAGTCTGGCTTTATTCCTAATCACTGTGCCATCCTTATTCAACTTATTTCTGAACACCCATTTGGTGCCAATGACATTTTTATGCTTTGGTCTGGGTACCCGGGACCATGTACCATTTTTCTCTATCTGGTCAAGTTCTTCTTCCATTGCCTTGATCCAGTCTTCATCTTTATGAGCCTCTTTGAATGACTTAGGCTCAAATTTAGAGATCATACATGAGTTTTCTCTGATCTTTCTTTTGGCAAGGATTCTTGCATCCTTATCACCTATGATCTGCTTGGGATCATGATTCAACTTGACATACCAAGGAATAGTCTTAACTGGTTCTTCTTGCTTTTCTTCTTCATCCTCATCTTCATCAGTATCAGTATTCACCGGTTCAGGAACACTGTTACTGGTACTCGATTGACTGACAACTGATTCCCAGAAGGTTGCAACTGGTTCATTTACAGCTTGCTCACTGTCAGTTTCCTCAGTCTTCTCAGAGGATTCGTCAACTCTTACATTGATGCTTTCCATAATTCTCTAAGTCCTATTGTTGTAGCACTTGAAAGCTTTACTCTTGGTGGAATATCCTAGAAATATTCCCTCATCACATTTAGCTTCAAATTTGCCCTGATGTTCACTCCTCTTGATGTAACATTTGCTACCAAATACCTTAAAGTAGTTAACCACAGGTGTCTTACCGGTCCAATACTCATAAGGAGTTTTGTCCTTACCCTTTTTGATGAGTACCCAGTTCATAGTGTAGACTGCAGTGCTCACCGCTTCTCTCCAAAAGGTGTGAGCAACCTTTCCTTGGATCAACATGGTTCTAGCTGCTTCAACCATAGTTCGGTTATTCCTCTCTGCTAGGCCATTCTATTGTGGAGTCCGGGGGGCAGATAGTTGTCTCTTGATGCCAAATTCTTCACAATACTTGTTGAATTCACTGGAAGTGAATTCCCCTCCTTGATCAGTTCTGAGACATTTGATCCTTTTACCGCTTTCCTTCTCCACTAATGCTCTGAAAGCTTTGAATTTCCCAAAAGCTTCAAACTTGTCTTTCAAGAATGTGACCCACATCATTCTTGAGCAGTCATCAGTGATAATCATTAAGTACCTATCACCCTGCACACTTCTAGTTTTCATAGGACCACATAAACCAGTATGCACAAGATCAAGCAAGTTGTCAGCAGTGAAAGATTTACCTTTAAAGGTTGAGGAAGACATTTTCCCCAATTGACATTCTCTACACAAGGTATTATCCGGTTTGCTCAGCACCGACAACCCTCTAACTGCCTTGATCTTACTAGCCTTCACAATGTTATCAAAGTTCACATGGCAGAATCTCCTATGCCATATCCAGCTATCATCAAGCTTAGCCATAAGACATGTACTTATATTTGCATTTAGATGAAATAGGTTACCTTTAGTCTGCATGCTGGTGGCTACCAATTTACCATCTTTACCTTTGATTCTGCAAACTCCATTCTTGAATTGCAGAGTGAGGCCACTATCATTTAGCTGGGCAACACTTAGAAGGTTGTGTCTGAGACCATCAACCCAGTACACATTGTCAACACTACTCTTTCCATTCAAAGAGATGGACCCTCTGCCTTTGACCATGCATGGTGCATCATTGCCAAAGCAAACCACACCACCATCATACTCCTCTAAGGATAGAAACTTGCTCTAGTCACCAGTCATATGGTGAGAAAAACCACTGTCAATGATCCACTCATTGGAATCATCAAACCGAGAGACAAGAGCCTTCTTGTCTACCACATCTTCCTTTACAGCAACAAACACAATGTCTTCATTCTCTTCATCTTCTGATTCCTCATCTATGACACCTTCATCAACTGCCACAAAATAATTTCTCTGGTTTCCTCCTTTGAATTTCTTGAACCTTTTCAGTTTATCCTTGTTGTCACTATTAGGACAGTTCATAGCAATATGTCGTATCTGGTTATGGGAGAAACATTTCAAAGGTAGCTTACCTTTGTATTTACCAGTTCCTTTTGAGAATTTCCTGGCAAGAAGTACTTCAAATTCCATCAGAAACTCTGCATCCTTCATTTCTCTGCTCTGATTAGGTTCCCCACTAGTGCTAGCCTCTTTTCTTTTTCTAGAAGGTATAACAGAGGCTCTAAAAGTTGATTCTATCTTTTGAACACTACCATCAAAACTATTCAGCTCATAGGCTGTCAACTTCGCTACGATGGAGTCCAAGGACGCCTTAGACTTGTCTATTGATCTCATCTCCTGAATAGCAGCAACCCTTATTGCATAGACTGACAACAGGGATCTCAGGACTTTGCTTACCACAGTGGAATCTTGTAAAGACCTCAATCTAGGATCTAAACCTAAACTACTCTATATTCATAAATAAACTTGAATTTCAATCTCTAAGCATATTTTATACAAGATATAAACAAACATCAAATATGGATATAAAAGCATTCATAGATATATCATTATAATGCACATGAATAATACAATTTCATACTAAGAAGTTCTTATTTCCCACTTAGGCTTCCAAATTGCCTTAAGAATATACAAGAAGATGCATCCGTCGATCTTTAGTCTGAGTCGCTTCCTTCTGTTTTTTGAACACAGATGAGAACAAGAATCAGGCGCTTTTTCCGCCCAACCTTGAAGCTTACGCTTCAAGGAATTCTTGGTCAATCAAGAATACCCGACCCTGCACGAATTGGTTTAACCAAAGAATTTGAAGCAAGAGGGAATCTGGTGCATGCCTAGATAATATATGCATTTTCATTTTTCTACTTCATTCTAAGAAACAAGCACTTGCTATCATACTAGGATGTGGTAGAGAGCATAAATAAGGAATTTCCATCATTTTCTACGGATAATTCAAACAATAACTCGGTCGAGTATTTGCCATGCACAACAAAATAATAGTTGGAAAAAGCAACTATTCTCCCTAAAAACATCCACATTCGGCACCCGTCCTGAAAGGTAAATTTTCTAATTCAAGCTTAACCCTAGCTTGATTCCCTCAAACACAAATTCCATTGAGAATACAATCTTTCTTTTAAAACAAAAAATAGAGATATCATTTTCCTTACTAATCATTACTTTTCTAATATATCTATCGAAGACAATCTTTCATATTTTGGAAACGATAGACTTTTATAAGCAATAATCTTAAAATCACTCTTTCGACTAAATAAGATTCATACAAAAGAAGGTGTTTTACATGTATGAAATTAATCTCATATATAACCAAAAGTACGTAAACACATTCTTAAGATAGAATTAGAACTAATTATTTTTGTGCAAAATACGATATTAACAACATCTTTTCTCTAAATTCTTTTTTTCTATTCCACAAAGGTTTACAAAGCATTTCAAATAAAATAATAATAATTGCTACCCATTTGGGCATACATACCTATTATCTAAACTTCCATTTCTACACATTTTATACCAAATATAACAAATAAAATAAACATAAACAAAGAATTCTAACCTCTTGAAAACTTAGAGTGGTTTGTAAGATTTTGACCTTGACGTTCTTTCGTCAAATGATTCCACGCCTTGATCGCAAGTCTCTCTCTCTCTCCAACTATTCTTATCTCTATATCAAACTATCTCTATCGCTCAATCTCTACGATAATATCCAAATAGCTTCTACTCTCTTCTATATTAACCTTCCCTTCAAGAAATTATCGCTCTTCTCTCCTTGTGAGAAAGAATGAATGAATGTGTGTGTTTATACTTCTATTTATTCTAATCCCCAGCTACGTTTTCTGCTATCCTTTGGGCCTTTATTTACTGTTACCATTATTTCTATTGTCACATCTATTAGTTCAACTAACCACATAGTAGTTGGTTCTAACTACAATCTCCACACATGTCTTTAAATTAAATACAAACCCTCGTTTTGTGGCAAGATCAAGTCTTTTTATCGTTAAACCTTGCAACGGTTTCAGTTTGAGCTTTAATTGCTGCATGAGTTTATGCTTTTTATCTTGCTGCGTGGAAATGGAGAAGTAATACTTCAGTTTTACATGTGCTGCGTGGGATGGAGGTAGTGAAACGGAGTTTTTCAACATGTGCTAAGGCTATTTCAATGTTTTTCCTGTTATTTCTGCCAGTTCTTCTCAGCTAATTCATCGAGGATTGGGGTTGCATGCCAAGTCACCCACCAAGGGTCGTGGGAGTGTTAAGTCTCTAATCGTGCTTCGACCTGAGTAATTGGTTTGACAATGGCTATCGTGGGTGGAGGAAGCCGACTACCTAACCGACCAAAACGGCTCTTCCATCGACTTCTATTAGTCATTTTTATTCTTTCAACCCACCACCTTTTACTATTAACATATTTAATAAAACAATAATATATAATAATATATTTGTGATATGGTTTTTTTTTTTTAAATAAATAAAAAGAAAACCTACTTAAAACATTAGTATATAAATATAAATTAATTTTATATTTATATATATTAAATGTCTGATTTATTTATTTCTATTCGTAAAAATGTTTTAAAATAAAGATGATATATATATATATATATATATATATATATATATATATATATATATATATATATATATATATATATATATATATATAATCCTAAATCACATACAAGAATATTTGAATCATAATATTTCAAATTGAAATAAAAATTATCTTAATCACTTTAAAATAAGACAAATTATAAAACAATTATCGAAATTTCATGCATACAAATTCCATATAATTGTAAACACATCAATCATAAATAAAATTATATTTGCATTCTCTTTTTCTAGAAACTTTAAGTCATCTTAATAAAGAACGTTAAGTCGATAAATTTCATAACTCTAAATAGCAAACTAATTTTCACCATTATAGACGAAATCAATGTAACGATTACCAATTACTCACATCATTTTGTTTCTATTACAAAATCATACATTGATGAAGTCACAATTGCACAAACAAACTTTTTTACTGTGGTGTGTGAGAGATTCCCTTTTCCATCGAAGTCATTTAGTTAAAAGCAATTCTACCTCATTCGTGTTCTCGCCTTCGACCCCCTTCACTTCATCCTGCATTACTTGCACTCAAAAGTTTATCAGTATTGACAAACCCAAAAGAATATTAAATGTCGAATTTCATATCAATTGCAGGAGTAAAAAGCATGCTATATTTCCTCACACTAGATTATGAATGATCTAATCTATTTTAAATTTCAAAATCACATTACATCTTTAAATTGCACATTATTAAATAAAACGATTCGTGGCATCCTTCCCCTCTTGGAAGAGACATCATCTCGATGTCTTGCCACTCATCAATAATCACAAAACAATAATTGTAGACACCTAAAATTGTCCAGTCTAATTAAATAAATATTTTATTTATTTAATTATCTAAGCCTAATTCTTCTATTAATTAAATAAATCTTTATTTATTTAATTAATTCATTTATCCTCTTCTAGCCTTATTTCTCATTTAAATAAATACATTTATTTATTTAAATTATCATTTTCCTAAATTAAATAAATATTCTTATTTATTTAATTGATCCCACTTCTTCTATTAATTAAATAAATCTTTATTTATTTAATTAATTCATTAGCCTTTTCTACCTATGACACATGTCATTCATCTCTTAATTCATACACTACCTACCCCTTTCATTATTTTATTATTTCTTTTACCTACCCTCTAATCATAGCCGACCTTTTTCACCTCTCAGTTTTATCCCTCCATTTCATATAGTGTCTTCTATTTAAGGAGATGCTTCCTTCATTATCAAACCCTAATAACCCTAATGAGCTAATGAATCAATTATGCAATTGACTACACTATGATCCTACTTGCAACCACATTCCATTCTTTGTTGAGCTCTTGTGCATATAAAATCTGAGAGCAAATATATCAAGCAAGATCAATGGAGATAGGAAGAATGGAAATCAAAACCCTATTGGACATGTGATGGTATAAGCTTTGTGATTTCGTTTGATTTGCATTGTCTTAGGTAATCTTCATATGTTATGGTGGATCTTTGTTGATTGTTAGGCTAGGGTTTTGTGGTTGAATTCATTTAGCCTTTCAATATTGTTATTATTGTTATCCATTTTCACCATATACATTTTGGCACGCCCGGTGGGACTCTTGTCCCTTTTTGCATTTAACATCTTGTTGCAGATTTTGTATTTTGAAGTTGCAGATCTGACGTTTTCGACAATATTTTCGACATTTCCGCGTCTGCGAACTTTCGGATCGCGTTTTTTATTTTCTGGCGTGTCTACGACATCTTGGATCGCGTCTGTGTTATTGGCGTCTTTTTATTTTTGCAGGTTCCAGGAAAGCGCGTCTAGGTTTTAAAGTGGCGTCTGAGTTGTTTTTAGACGCGTCTGTGTCCTGGAAACACGTCTGTGTTATTTGGGCACGTCTGTGCTTCACAGAACCGCATCTGTGTCACAGAACCGCATCTGTGTCACAGAGGCGCGTCTGTGTAGAGGGTAACTGCATCTGTGTTCACCAGTTTTGAATTTCGCATTTTTCATTGATTCAGTTTTCGGATTTTGCATTTAGGGTTTCAGATCTGGTTTATTTTTGGACTAACATTTTTAGATCTAGCTAACAAAATTGGTGCAGCTTGTCTTGGAAGCAAAATCATTTGGTTGAAGGCCCCTATTTTCACAAAGTCTTTTGGGTTTTAAAATTTACCTAACTTGTGTGCTTGCAGGAAGGGGTGATCATTTGAAACAACCCAAACTACTAACAAATCTTTGGTGCAGGTCCTTGGTGAGGGTTTTTGGATTTTTATTGTGTGCCTTGTTTTCATAGACTAGCAAACACTTCCATTGGTGCACTAAAATTGAATCATTGTCTTTTGTGTCTTGAGCAATAAGCTCTTTTTATTTAATCTTTAGAGGGCCTATCTTCTCGTGTGGTCATTAGGACTACTAGTGAGAAGAGAACAACCTAAGTGGTAGCGAGGAAAACCCACCTCTTCCGAAGCACTATAAACAACTGTATTCATGGTGAAAACTATGAATAATGCGTGCTGATTAGTTCATACCAACACTATGTCTTCCCATAAACCCGTTTGATCAAATTTATTTGATCATTTGTAGGGTGTAACCCCTATCGACTGGGAGCCTTCTGTATTTACAGAGCTAAAAGTGTCGCATGTATGGCAACACGAGCGGATGCCCTTACTAGCACCTTTTTGTTTTAGAAGCCCAAATCCTTCTAGTTGTTGAGGCAGGAGGTCGAACCTCTGGTAGCGGCCCACACACATACGGTTCTTAGTAGAGATACAAAGTTCGCCACATTACAAGTACACCTCAGATTCATTTACATTCCATCCAACTCTTGGTCTTCCATACTCTTTCCATTTTTCATCTAGTCTCTCACATCTTGGTCAATACCTAGTTCATGGTTGAAACCCGTCTTCAAAAATCTAGGAGAGAAACTAAAGAGGCTCAAGAGTCCGCAAACATGAGTTCTTATGAGTATGACAATGATATCTTTTTCAATTCTGATCATAATACATTACCTGACATGGATGTCTATAGAAACATTCCAAATGTTGAGAACATGGACACTATAAACAACAATGCTACACACAATGACAGTGTGGACAACTTTTTAGTACATTCAGCAGATGTGGAAGAATCCATTATGAATCCCCATTTCAATTGATTGGTTGAGGAAATAATGAGGAGGGATAGACAATACTTTTTACAAATGATGGCACAAAGTGGAGCCAAGATACCTCATGATTTTGACATGTCTCAAATAATGGAACATAGACCTTTGCAACAACCTCACTCCAATATGGATCAAAGGAGACCTAATAGTGGAGGAAATAGAGGACCACATATGGTACCTGAATCACCATCAGCTTTGCTTCAAAAACCAGAGGTCCCACATACACATGGTCAAACATATGATACTCACCTTCGCAGACCATTATGGAAGTCTTATGCAGACAGATATGCTCAATCACATACCAATGCTAAGGATCAACCACCAAAGCAATTGGATGTTCAAAGGCATGCTCAAAATTTGGACACAAGGAAACCTCATGTCAAATTTGGGGGCAACACAATGGAACATGACATGTCTGTAGAATATGGTATACATGCGCAAAATAGATATGGGGTTCCTCAACATGAATCTATACCAAGTGGTCCATATACACAACATTATTACAGACCTCCTCCATATGAACATGTGTATGATCAATATCATCCATATATGCAACATGCTCCGCCTCCAATTGGTGCCTCAAGCATGGGGTATGGTCCAAGAAGTCGATCTCCACCTAAGAGCAATTTGGAGCAACAAATCAGGGACTTACAAAAGAAAATGGAGGACATAAATACACTGAAGCCAACATACACAATGAGAGACATATGTCCTTATCCATTTGACAAGAGCATTCCAATGCCTCCTTTTCCTACACACTTTGTGACGCCTAAATTTGATAAGTATAGAGGAAAAGGGGATCCTAAGGCACACATAAGACAATTTTTCACAACTTGCATTGAGGTAGCAGCAGAAGAGACATATTTGATGAGATTATTCCCACAAAGCTTAGGTGATCAAGCTATGGAATGGTTCTCCCAATCTTCCACCTGGAATTAAGTCATGGGGTGACTTAGCAGAGACATTTATTCAACATTTCTCCTACAACATAGAGACAGACATATCAGTCACTACTTTGTGCAATACTAAGCAAAAAGAGGGAGAATCTTTTGCATCATTTTTACAAAGATAGAGAAATCTAGCCAGCAGATGCTCTTGTGAAATTCCACAAAAACAAATGGTAGAGATGTTCACACAAAATGTTAACAAAGACATTGGCTATGATCTAAGGAAAGCTTGTTTGTCCACCTTCAAGGATGTCATTGAAAAAGGCTTAGTGACAGAAAAGGTCCTAATTGAACAAGGAGTCATTAAGATATTCAAGGAAAACAAAGATGACTTTAAAGGAAAAGACAAGCCAAGATTTTGGAATAAAAACAAGACACAGTCAATGATGGTGTTGTCGATGCCAACACAGTGCGACCCAAATTCATTTTTTCTGGATCAAGTTCTACAAACAATCAGGTGAATACTCAAACAACTTCTAGATCACGAAGGAAGTATACCCCATTGGGAGAACCACTTGAGTCAGTCTTCAAGAAGCTAGTGACAAACAAGGTGATCACAGTTCCAGATTTTCCTCCATATGAACCAAAGGTCAAACCAAATTGGTGGAATGATGATGAGTATTGTGAATTTCATAAGAGCAAGGGTCATAAGACAGGAAATTGTCATCGATTGAAGAACATCATACAAGATCTCATTGATAGAGGTGATATTGAGATTGAGGGACATTCCTCCAATCAAGAACATGAGATGTTTAAGGAACCATTCCCAAAGCATGACAAGGGAAAAGCTAAAGCCACAAATGACCAAACCAACTATACAAGAGCATCTTACAACTATGATTCAACTATCAATCACATCTCGATGGACAATTATGTCTCTACTATTATCATCAAGGACAAAACATTTGAGAATTCTACCCAGAGACCCAAGATTGTCCCAAAAGGTGTTGGATCTTCTTCTGAACCTACCTCTGAATGTCATGTTACAACCCGTCGAGGTAAAATCACTTTGCAAGGTGCTCCAGCTAAAAACACTACCTCCTCATCGACCAAACCTGAGTATGTCCTTGTAGAACAATTAGGGAAGACATCCACGCTCATCTCCATTCTTGAGCTCCTACGCATATCTCCCGCACATAAAGCCATTCTTGACAAAATCTTGAGAGATACTGCTGTTCCTACTGATCTGAACGTGGACCAGTTTCAAGCCATGGTGGGATACCTTTCCATTCCACACTCCTTTACATTCACAGAAGCCGATGACGCATCCGTAAGTCAGCCATATAATGCACCATTACACATTGAAGCCTTCATACACAAACATCGAATAAAAAGAGTCCTGATAGATGGAGGAGCAGGTCTAAACATTTGCACATTAAGCACTATTACACAATTGGGATATTCTGATAAAGCTGTGAATTCTACAAATCAAATCACCATTAAGGCTTATGATGACGAAGAGCGTTCATCCAAGGGCACGGTCACCTTACCTCTCAGAGTTGGGCCAGTTACAAAGGATGTGGTTTGTCAAGTCCTGGATTTAAATCTCACTTATAACATATTGTTAGGACATCCTTGGATTCATGAAATGAGGGCAGTCCCATCCACATATCACCAATGCATTAAGTTTCCTCATAATGGAGTGGAAGTAACAGTTAACGGTGATCCTAATCCATTCATATATTGCAATAACCTGAAATCAAAGACTGAGACCATCATTCCCAGTAATCGTGAGGCTGTTCCTTCATCGGCATATATTGATCCTGAGTCATTAAAACCTTCGACATCAAAACAAGGTGAGCTAAAAGGCAAATTTCAGGACAAAGGCATGGGGGAATATACTTTCAATCAGACCATGTACTTACGACAAGTCATGAATTCCCCAAAAGAATATGGAAGACCACATCTTAACAAGCAAATATCCATCATGATGCTCAAATGGGACCCTACTACCTTTCAAAGATGGGGTGAACTAGAAGAGGAAGATTTATATAAAATGCTTTTCAGGGACAATGAAGAGGAAACACAGGATCATATCAACCTACCTTGTGAGAAATATGGCAAAGGCTTCAAAATGCTACAAAAATTCGGATATGATGGAAAAATCCCTCTGGGGTTACGCAAGGAAGGCATCATAGAACCTTTACAACCTGAATTGACCCTCAAAAAGGAACGCTCGAAAGGACTTGGTTTCTTAACTTCCAAGATCCACACCAAAAAGACAGAAGAAGCCTTACAAATCAAAGCTGCCAAAGTGCAACAAGAGGATCGCTACTCCACAGATTCTAACGAATGGGAATGGGGTTCAGACAAGTCTTCCAGTGACTATGAGCTCACCAAGATATTCAGAGAGCCAGATGAACCCACAGAAGAAGAGGAATTTTATAACAAGTTCAGAGTTGGTCAAGACACAACCGAGGAGGATTCTACACAGTCCTTGTCTCAAGGTTCTAGGTTGAAATCACATAGGATGAGAACACCTGTCCCAGAATGCGCTACTAGTGATGATAATTTAGATTCGCTCGTGATCGAGACTGATGAGGAGAGTGCCATCGATGACCTCGATAATTACCTTGACATACCTGAATATAATCACATCTTCACTCTTAGCTCCTCTAACTTCGAAGACATTAACGGCCTTCCCCTTGTTCATCACCAACTCATTGACTGGGATCATGAAGGACCTGCACAGTTGGATACATTTCAAAACGATGAAGCTTTTATTGACTATCTAGGCATACAAGATGATCTTCCCCCTGGAGACCATAAAGTAGGATACACTATAGAACTCAATAGCGTGGCATATTTTGGTGAGGGTGTCGGACCTTCCAGTCGCAAAAATGTGAAAATAAGAACAAATCAAGGGTCTTATGGCGAAAACCACACTGTGGCGCTATCTGACCCCAAAAAAGTAAAAAGAAAGGACGTATCTAAGGGTGAAAACCTCTCTGAGGCGCCCGAAGATGGAAGGCTCGACATTCTCCCAGCATCATATGAAGAAAAGTCATCCATGTTGGTTGAGGAGACTATCAAAACAAACATTGGTACAGAAGAGGTTCCACACAACATATTCCTAGCTCAATCATTGATAGAGTCCGAAAGGTCAAAATTCATAAGTTTCTTCAAAGAACGACAAATTAATTTTGCCTGGTCATACGCTGATATGCCTGGATTGGATCCGGATTTGGTAATGCATCATCTGACAGTCAAACCGGGGGCAAAACTAGTTAAACAGAAATTAAGAAAAATGCATCCACGAGTGGCACTACTAGTCAAAGCGGAACTTGAGAAATTATTCGATGTCGGATTCATACGCCCAATTGATTATCCTGAATGGATCTCCAACTTGGTACCTGTCAGTAAACCAGATCGCAGCATCAGAATTTGCACAGATTTCAGAGACATCAACAAAGCTTGTCCAAAGGATGACTTCCCCTTACCAAACATTGACTTGATTGTTGATCTCACAGTGGGTCATGAAATGCTATCATTGATGGATGGATTCTCTGGTTATAATCAAATAAGGATCGCGCCCGAAGATCAACACAAAACATCATTTACTTGTCCGTGGGGAACTTTCTGCTGGAATGTCATACCTTTTGGGCTAAAGAATGCAGGTGCTACATATCAAAGAGCCATGACTACTATCTTTCATGATTTCATGCATGTAACTGTGGAAGATTATGTTGATGACCTCTTGGGCAAATCAATAGACAGAAATACACATTTGGACATACTTTCAGTCGTCTTTGATCGGTTGGAAAAATACAAAGTAAGATTAAACCCCAAGAAATGTGTCTTTGGAGTAACCTCCGGGAAGCTCCTAGGATTCATTGTATCCAAAAGGGGAATTGAAGCGGATCCAGCAAAAGTCAAAGCTATCTTAGAAATGCAACCACCAAGAAATATTAGTCAACTTCGATCCTTACAAGGCAGACTCCAGTCCATCCGAAGATTTATAGCACAACTGACAGATAAGTGTAATCCATTTCAGCACCTGCTACATAAAAACATCAAATTCAAATGGGATGATAACTGTCAACAGGCTTTCCAGATGCTCAAAGATTATCTTCTAAATCCGCCAGTTCTGATGCCATCAGTTCCAGATCAACCTCTATTACTATACATATCAGCTACTTCAACAGCACTGGGGGCACTCTTAGCACAACAAATTGCTGAAGGCAAGGAAAAAATAGTATATTATATCAGTCGCACATTGGTGGGATATGAGCTAAACTACACACCAATTGAGCGTGCATGCCTTGCTGTGGTCTTTGCTTCACAGAAATTACGACATTACATGCTCACTCATAAGACTAAGTTAGTTGCAAGGATAGATCCATTGAAATACCTTCTCAATAAGGCAACACTTACTGGGCGACTGGCCAAATGGGTAATGATACTGAGTGAATTCAACATCGAGTATGTGGACATAAAAGAAATAAAAGGACAAGCCATTGCAGATCAATTAGCAGATGCTCCCATGATAGATGATGTTCCTCTAAGTTCAGAATTTCCAGATGAATCCATTTTGACAATGTCACATGCAAAGCCATGGCAACTATACTTTGACGGCTCATATACACAGCATGGGGCAGGAGCTGGCATCCTCTTTATAACTCCTCAAGGGGATTCTATACCAAAATCATACCGCTTATCATTTCTTTGCACTAACAATATAGCAGAATATGAGACATTAACAACAGGATTACGAATTGCAGTTCAATGGAAAATCCAGGAACTTCATGTTTTTGGGGACTCCCAACTCGTTATCCGTCAAGCAACTGGTGATTATCAAACAAAAGATGAAAAGTTAATGCCTTATAAACAAATGGTGGATGGTCTAAAACAACATTTCACAAAGATAGACTTTGAGCAGATACCAAGAGAACAGAATCGCGCCGCAGATGCCATTGCTACAATTGCTTCATTGATCGATCTACCTCCAAACGAGACCTGCTATGAGTTCTTGGTGGATAACATTTTAGTCCCTTCATATGAAATCATGCCTACTAAGATGATATGCGTTGTCGGTCCTGAATCCCAGTTATATGGCTCCATTTTCACATACCTACGAGACAATACTTTACCGCCTGATCTATCAAATAACCAACGTCGCACTTTCATTCGCCAATCCTCTCGATATGTCATTTTAGTTGATATCCTATACCGACGAGGTCTAGATGGCACTCTTCTTAGATGTTTAGAAAGCGACGAAGCTCAGATTGCGTTACGGGAAGTGCATGAAGGGATATGTGGTCCACATGCTAGTGGTCCTACCTTGGCCAAGAAACTCATCAGGACTGGATATTATTGGCCCAATATGGAGAAAGACTCATATCAGTTTGTTAAGAAATGTAAGCAATGTCAAATTCATGGAGATCTCATACATGCATCAGCACAAGAACTTCAACCACTTGCATCTCCTTGCCCCTTTTGTCAGTGGGGATTCGATCTCATAGGCAAGATTCACCCTCCTTTTTCCAATGGTCATAAATTCATTATCACTGCCACAGAGTATTTTACAAAATGGATTGAAGCTGTGCCTCTCACACAAGTTACTGGAAAATAGATTGCTACATTCATCCTTAACTATATCATTTGCCGATACGGTATTCCTGTTTCCATTATCACTGATAACGAGCGTCCCTTAAAAAATCAGAATGTTCGCGAACTCTGTGACCGCTTCCATATCTCCCATCGTTTCTCCACACCATACTACCCCCAAGGTAATGGCCAAGCTGAGGCGTCTAATAAAAAAAACCTTAAAATCCTAAAGAAGACAGTCGACGATGCTAGTCGTAATTGGCATATTCAACTTAATCCTGCACTTTGGGCCTACCGCACAAGTGTCCGTACACCTACAGGAGCTACACCCTATTCACTAGTCTATGGTTCTGAAGCCATCTTGCCTATTGAGGTTGAGCTACCCTCTTTACGGGTCTCTTTGCAAAACATCATCAGTGATGAAGACTACAGGGTCTCTCGCTTACAAGAGCTGGAACTATTGGCTGAACGAAGACAAACTGCTTTTAATCATCTCAAGGCTTACCAACAATGAATGAGTCGCAGTTACAATCACAAGGTTAAGCCTCGCACATTTGAGGTAGGTGATTTAGTTCTCAGAGAAAATCCTAAAAATCAACAAGACAGAGAGAAGAAGGGCAAGTTCGAACCAAATTGGCTTGGTCCTTACATTATTACAGCAGCATATGGATCTGGTGCATATCAGCTCTCAACTACAGGAGGTGAACCTTTGGAGGATCCTATCAATAGCATGCACCTTCGTAGGTTCTACACATAGCTCTTCAGAGTATCCTAATTCAAAAATACAAAAAAATTATAAAAATAAAAAATCGTTACTTGGTGAAAACCTGGCAAACAGGCGCCTTGTGACACAAAAAACATTGAAAAATAGAAAAAAGTAAAGAGAAATAATTTCGTCCAACGGTGAAAACCACTTCGGTGGCACCCTGGGCAAGTACCATGGTGAAAACTGGGTCACCAGCACCAAGCGTAGAGACATTGCTCCTCCCTTCTTCAGGATTCTCTTTCATCCTTTCACTTTGCACACACTCACAACCTATTCGTTCATAATAAACTTACCCATTCCCATCATGGCTTGTTATTGATCTACCCAAGATTGGTTAGCCATTCATAATAAAACCTCCCTTTTCATCCCTTTCCATCCATAATAAATCAGATCCTATCTGTGGCTAAGGCAAAATCCTACGTCTAGTGATGGGTGTGGAACTGAGAACATCACATGTTTCGAGGAGTACAGTTTCTTCCAGCTTCCTTCAGTCTATCCGCGCACAATCCGCAATAAAGTTCCGTCTTCTTCGCAATAAAGTATCAATTTCATGGATTCAGTCAGTTTCAGATGAGACAGCAACAACAATGGGCTTCAACAAATCAAATATTTCAATAGACTCAGACAACATTATGGTTTAGTGCTATCTATCCTTTTTGTGAAAGTAAACATTGTGACCACAATCAAATAAGACTTATACAAGTGACAAGAGACACTAAACTTGAGGACTACAGTGGATGTTGGTGTCGAGTCCTGGTTTTCTTTTGATTTCATCTTTTTTTTGGTGACATGTCTTTTAGCTTTTCTGGGATGTCTTTGACTAGAGATTCTATCTCCAGGATGTCTTTGACTAGAAAGGCGAGGATGGGGTATCGTCACCTATTTGTATTTGCTGTCTGTGGATTGTCTCTTAGTAATGCTATGACTTGTCCAAGGATATGAGGACACTGTGAGTCTAGTGTGAACTGGGGCATTCCTTGTTTATGACTGTCTTATCTCCATGCAAACAGGTACAATGACTTTCTGGGTTGAACATATGCCTCGATTGTCATAACCTACTTGCCATAATAAAGCTCAATGATGATAACACACAAGAAGCTCTTTCACTTTCATATCTTCTGTCTTTCATCCTCCTTTCTTGTTTGACTTCCATCGTCCTTCTCGAGTCCGCATAAGCCTGCTATCACATGACTGAGTATAATGACACACCAAAAACATTTGCATTTCATGTAATTTCACTTGCATTACCACATATAAGCATTTCATACATACATATAGATATCACAACTGCATCACATCCTGCACACAACACCTGTTAGCACAATTTACATTTGCATTATCATATTCATCTGCATTACATACATTCACATTTGCATCATGCATACACATATAAAATATAAAAGAACAAAAATATATTGCATTGCATTCCATACATATTTGCATCCATATCATAAGCATCACATAAGAACATCTCATCACATAGGTACACATGCATATAGCTGCCGCAAAGATGAATCATCTTATATATATATAAAGTGTCATGATACAATGATGTCAAAATCATATGGCTACAAGCACCCACAGGTGTCTACAATACAAAAATGGTACATAACTGATACATAGGGAGCCCTCTAAGGCTATGATGAACTCCCTCCCTCGGAGCCGCCTGACCTCGGTGGAATCTGAGCCCCTGAAGGACCTGCCCCAGGATCATCCCTCCCGTCTCCTCTATCTGGTGGTGGTGGAGGACCCATAACCCCACCACTCGATGCCTGTCTCCTCCGGCTCTCTCCCGTAGCTGTCGTTGTACGCGATGGTTTATGGAAGCTCCTCGACCGCTGATCTGCTGGCACTGCACCATAGTAGAGGTCCCTCCAGTAGGATATCTCCTCTCCTGCCCGTAGGACATAAGCATATCCGACCCTTGTGTCCTCTGCTGCCTGCCTCCCAGCCCTTAGTGCTGTCTCAGCCTCTATGTAGCGCTGGATAGCTTGATCCCACTCTCGCTCAGTATCCCTGAGCCTAGTCCTGAGCTGATCCCTCTCCCTCTCCAGATCTTGGATCTCATCGGCCTGGCCCTGGCAGATCTCCCTCAGATCAAGCAGCTTAGCCTCCACTAGGTCAACCCCCTCTGCCTCTGCCCTTGCCTGTGGCTCCTCCTCTGTGGGTGCCTGCCCCTGTACCTGCCCCTGTGCCTATACTGGTACCTGTCTCTATCCCTGTCCCTGTATATGCACCTACCTGAGACCCTATGCTACTGGCACCTGTAGTGGCAATCCACCGTGACCCCTCACCACCCAAGCCTGCCTCTCCTCTCCACCCTCCATCCGAGGTGCAACTCACCTCTCTCCAACTACTCCTCTCCTCCTTTGTCGGCCTCGGCCCCCCTCGCCTCCACCATCATCCTCGTCACCACCACCATCTCCCTCCAGTGCCTCTCCTGGATCTGTCAATCGGGGGAATGGATGCTCTGCCCAATATGCTGTATACTCTGCATCCATCCCGACGTCCTCGATCTCAGGCCACATGTCCCAAGGTAGAGGTATTATCTCCACCAGCTGAGTCACTGCCTGATCATATGACAGTAACGGCCCAAACTGTGCCTGATCTCTGACTGTGCAGGCATACATGCCTGATCCCCGGGGCATCCTCTGAATCCAACCAAACTGTCGGCCAATCTTGTCTACCAGCTGCCTCTCTAGCACATAGGGCATCCGCCCAATCAGGTACCTGTTTTGAAAGGTGTACGGTAGCTCAACTGTGTTATCCTCCCACTGCTCGCAGCCCAGATATGGTCTCCATATGACCTCATCAATGTCATCAATCACTCGCCGCCAATACTCTAGCCTGCCAATCCGCGGCTGTGATGTGATCATATCGTACAAATGCATAAAGCTGCATCCATGACCTCTGCCCCTGAAGTGTATCAGTCGGGTAACCGGTAGATGCTCGTAAGCCCATACTTGCAGCAATGTAACTCCACAGCCCAATCCCACTGATCCATGATAAACAAACTGATGAAGCTCGTAATACAGGTGGGCCAACACACATGGTCCCCAGGCATATCTGGTGTGCTGTGTCACCAGTGTCTCCAGTGCTCCCCCCCAGCCCACAGCCAACCCCCGTGTCGCCCTATCCGGACATAGGAACCCACTGATAGCTCCTCTGATCACTGCTGGCAATGCTAACCCTGTGGCTGTCATGGTGTCCCATGCCACATGTCCTGCCCTCATCTCCAATCCAAGGTCCTGAAATACCCATCTCAATGCCTCCCTGTCTCCATCTCGATCGTATGGGATCAGCTCCCCATCGATCGGTATCCGCAGAATCCTATATACATCCTCCAGGGTGACTGTCATCTCACCCATAGGCAAATGGAATGTGCACGTCTCAGAGTGCCATCTCTCAGCTAGCGCAGTCAGCAAACCCATGTTTGCTCGAAACTCAGGCACATACAGCACATGTCTCAGACCCATCTCATCGATAGCAGCTCTGTCCTCGGCTGTCAACTCAGGTCACAACCTCTGAGTCGACGGGAATCTCTCCCATGACTCTAGCATCGGCAAATACTCCTGCAGTTAAACAACTCAATCATGTCAGTTATAGTGGCATTCACTGTTTATCACAAAATGCTACTCGCTATCTAAATGCATATGGCTATCTACTTTAGTGACACTCACTGTTCATCACAAAGTGTTGCTATTTATCCTAGTGGTACTCCCTGTTCATCACAAAGTACTACGTGTGTGACACTCCCTGTTCATCACAAAGTGTTACTCACATTTGCACTCCCTGTTCATCACAAAGTGCTGCTCATATTTTTAGTACTCCCTGTTCATCACAAAGTGCTGCTCATATTTTTAGTACTCCCTGTTCATCACAAAGTACTTTATCTTGGTACTCACTATTCATCACAAAGTGCCTTGATCTATCCTAGTCTTCCTAGAGGACCTGCTTGAGTGTATCCTCTCAGCAGCTTATCCAATCGATAGCGTATGTTCATCACAGAACTGCCGATTTGACCTAGAAGATGCAAATTCATACTTTTCAAACGCAAACGCGCTTATATGACATACACGCGCTCAAAGACTACATAGACGCGCCTGAACAACACAGACGCGCCTGCCTGACACAGACGTGCCTATGCTCTGCATAGACGCACCTAGTTGACATAGACGTGCCTTCTTGGCACAAACACGCCTGAACAGCACAGATGCGGCCGCATTTGACACAGACGCGCCTATCTAACACAGACGCGCCTGGCACCAACGCAGACACACCTAAATGTTTTTTGACACTTTTTGGACCCTAGTCTAAGTGCATTTATTACCCTATTCGACATGCATTAATGACAAAATTAAATGCGTCAAAGTACGAGGAGGTTGGGTGGTACTTACCGGCTCTCCTGCCTTTGCTGGCCTCTGGAATCGACGAACGCGGTCGAATCTGTGAGTGAAAGCCATTGCTGCTGACTGCTCCTGCTCTATTTTTGCTCTACAATATGCTCTTGTGGATGTGTAGATGACAATGAGGATGTATTTTCCCCCGTGGTCTATCTTATAGCCTACCCTAGCCCTCGCATTCATTTCCCGAGTCAGTCTTCATTATCCCGTGACTTTGTCACTTTATCCGGTCAATCCATTCTAGCCTTTCTTTCTTATCGAGAGATTGTCTGCAACCTTTTCAGACATTTTCATCCAATCTCTCGAGGGGGCATATCATTCCCATTCTGGGGCAACTCTGTATCAGTTCATCTTATCTTCTTTGAAACAACGCGACAAGTCACATTATCTCAAAGAGGGGCAAAATGTAGACACCTAAAATTGTCCAGTCTAATTAAATAAATATCTAAAATTGTCCAGGCTTATTTATTTAATTATCTAAGCCTAATTTTTCTATTAATTAATTAAATATTTATTTATTTAATTAATTCATTTATCCTCTTCTAGCCTTATTTCTCATTTAAATAAATACATTTATTTATTTAAATTATCATTTTCCTAAATTAAATAAATATTCTTATTTATTTAATTGATCCCACTTCTTCTATTAATTAAATAAATCTTTATTTATTTAATTAATTCATTAGCCTTTTCTACCTATGACACATGTCATTCATCTCTTAATTCATACACTACCTACCCCTTTCATTATTTTATTATTTCTTTTACCTGCCCTCTAATCATAGCCGACCTCCTTTTTCACCTCTCAATCTTATCCCTCCATTTCATATAGTGTCTTCTATTTAAGGAGATGCTTCCTTCATTATCAAACCCTAATAACCCTAATGAGCTAATGAATCAATTTATGCAATTGACTACACTACGATCCTACTTGCAACCACATTTCGTTCTTTGTTGAGCTCTTGTGCATATAAAATATGAGAGCAAATATATCAAGTAAGATCAATGGAGATAGGAAGAATGGAGATCAAAACCCTATTGGACATGTGATGGTATAAGCTTTGTGATTTCATTTGATTTGCATTGTCTTAGGTAATCTTCATATGTTATGGTGGATCTTTGTTGATTGTTAGGCTAGGGTTTTGTGGTTGAATTCATTTAGCCTTTCAATATTGTTATTATTGTTATCCATTTTCACCATATACAATAATATCTCATAAAATGTCGGTCATACATCAAATTCAAATAATAATACCAAGAGCACACAGGCTATCCAAGTTTACATCATAAAATTTAAATAATTGTTTCAAAATATCCAAAATTAAGTAGCAGTTATTTTCTAAGAAATCAAATGAGAAAAATGATGGTCAATCGTCTCAGCATCCTCCCATGTAGCACTATCCTCAGAATATTGGTCCCACTGAACCTTGTACTGAGTGAAATCTCTGTTGCATAGCTTCACACTACGCTGATCTAGGATTCGGATGGGCTCCATTAGCACCACCCCTGGATCCTGAACCTGTAAGGATTGCCAATCAAGAATATGAGATGCATCAGCATTGTAAGGTTTCAATAAAGACACATGAAACACATTATGGATTTGAACTAGAGCAGGGGGTAAAGCTAATCTATAAGCAACTAGATTGATAACCTCCAGTACATCAAAGGGTCCCACATATTTTGGAGCCAATTTTGATGATTTTCCAAACGAGATAGAGCTCTTATGAGGTTTGACTATCAAAAGGACTTTATCTCCTACAACGAATTGTCTAAAAGTTCTATTTCAGTCTGCATAACTCTTCTGTCGGTCAGCTGCTTCCTTCAATCTACTCTTAATAAACACCATCTCCTCATCCATTTCCTTGAGTAAATCTAAACCAATAATGATCCTATCCTCCAGTCTATCCCAGTTGATAGGTGTGCGACCTTTTCGCCCATAGAGTGCTTCAAAAGGTGCCATACCTAATGATGCATGAAAGGAGTTGTTATAAGCAAATTCAACTAAGGGCAAGTACTCCTCCTATTTGTACTGCTGATCCATGCAATACATTCTCAAAAGATCCTCCACTACCTGATTAACCCTTTCTGTTTGGCCGTCAGTCTGAGGATGATATGCTGAGCTAAAATTTAGCCTTGTTCCCAATGCTGCATTCAATGTTGTCCAAAATCTGGAAGTCATCCTGATATCCCTATCAGATATTATAGTTTCTGGAACTCCATGTAACCGAAAAATTTCTTGCACAAATTTCTTGGCAAGAACAAATGATCCATCTTTTAGATTACCAGGTATAAAATGTGAAACTTTAGTCAACTTGACCACCACTACTAAGATAGTGTCATGCTTATTCTTACTCATCGGTAATCCTTGGATGAAATCCATACTGATTACCTGCCACTTGTATTCTGGTATAACATGTTGGAATAGAAGTCCTGTTGGATGAACATGTTCAGCTTTTACTCTTTGACATTCCAGACATTGTGCTACATACTCAACCACTTATTTCCTGAGTTTAGGCTAGAAATACAATGTTTTCAAATCAGCTACCATCTTTGTTATTCCAAGGTGTCCTGAATAAGGTGTATTGTGCATCTCATGTAAGATCAACTTCCTCAACTCTCCCCCTTCTAGTATGTACATTCTTCCTTGGTATCTCAAAATACCCTCTGGTTCTATCTCATATCCATCATAGCGATGGTCTGAAGAGTCTCTTTCCAAGGCTTGCTTAACTCTAAAATAATGTTCATCTTTGAAAAGATTATGCAACACTTGTTGCTTCAAATTTGTCCTTGTTGTAACCATTGCAGATAGGTGTCTTCTTCTGCTGAGAGCATCAATTACTCTATTTTCCTTCCCTTGGATATATTCAATACCAAAGTCATACTCACTTAGAAATTCAAGCCACCTTCTCTGTCTTGTATTTAGGTTAGGCTGTGTAAAAATATACTTCAATCCTAAACGATCCATTTTAAGCTCAAAAGGCTTCCCTAAAAGGTAATGCCTCCACATTTGTAATGCATGCACAATAGCTAGTAGTTCTAAATCATGCAGAGCATAATTCATCTCATATTGCTTTAGCTTTCGTGATTCATATGTAACCACCTTTCCTTCTTGCATCAATACTGCTCCCACACCTTCACCCGAGGCATCTGTAATTACTACAAAATGTCTGTTGGAATCTGATATTGTTAATACTAGTGTTGTTGTCAATTTCTGCTTCGGGAGTTGAAATGATTCCTCACACTTCTCAGTCCATTCAAGCCTTTTTTCCTTTTTCTGAAGTGAGGTAATTGGTGCCGCTATCCTGGAAAACCCTTACACATATTTTCTATAATATCTAGCAAGTCCCATAAAACTTTGAACTTCTGAAACATTCTGGGGTGTTGGCCAATCTACTATTGCTTCTATCTTTCCAGGATCAACTAAAATTCCTTCGGCGGATATGACATGACCTAAGTATTGCACCTTTTCTTGAAAGAAGGCACACTTAGAGAATTTCCCATAAAGTTTACGATCTCTCAATCGTTGCAAAACTATCCTCAGGTGCTTCTTATGTTCTTCTTCATTCTTATAATAGATCAATATGTCATCAATGAAGATTAAAACAAAGTCATCCAAGTATTCTCTGAAAATACTATTCATGAGGTTCATGAATGCTGCTGGGGCATTAGTTAAACCAAATGGTACAACTGTGAATTCATAGTGCCCATACCTTGTTCGGAATGCAGTCTTAGGAATGTCTTCATCTTTAATGCTTAACTGATGATATCCGGATCGAAGATCAATCTTGGAGAATACAGATGCACCTTTCATTTGATCAAATAATTCATCTATCCTTGGTAGAGGATATCTGTTTTTGATGGTTACTTTGTTCAACATCCTATAGTCAATGCATAACCTCAAAGTACCATCTTTCTTCTTTACAAAGATCACTGGTGCACCCCAAGGGGATACACTTGGTCTAATAAAACCTTGCCTAAGCAATTCTTGCAATTGAGCCTTAAGCTCATACAGTTTTGTTGTTGTCATTCTATATGGAGCCTTAGATTGCGGCTCTGTTCCAGGTAAGAGTTCTATAGAAAAATCGAACTCTCTCTTAGGTGGTAACTTGGTAAGATCTTCTGGAAAGACATCTAGAAATTTTGCAAGAACAGGATAATCTATAGGACTTTTCTCTACATTATTCAAATCATTAACCATGACAGCAATGATGGAACATCCTTTTCTTTGGGCCTTCTTGAGTTGTATTGCCGAAATGTATCTCAATTCAAGAGGATTTTGAGACCCGAAAATTTCAATGAAATTCCCAAAATCATCCATGCAACTAATGACCTTATCTTCATAGTTCACTATGGCTTTATGTTCAGTCAACCAATTAATACCTAAGATCACAACATATGATCCTAGTGGTGCAACATAAAGGTTAACTTGGGTTTGGAAACTAGGAAGTTCTAATTCACTACAAAATAGACAAGTATCTACCCTCTTTTCTGCTCGATTTCCATACTGAACCATCCATGAATTTGAAATATAACCAGGTTTAATAGGTATTGTAGAAACTACTTGTGGATCAATAAAACATTCAGTAGCTCCTGTATCTATTAAAATAGAAACTGTTTGTCCAAAGAGCTTACCCGTAATCTGGATAGGTGCGGCTTGGAAATCAGCTTGACGATTGTCGACAACAGTGTGAATCTGATGTTGAGGGGCTCCTTGCTGATATGCTCCTCTCTGTGCTAGGGTACGTTGTGGACAATTGGAAGTGTAATGACTCCCTCCACAATTATAACACCCATCCCTAGGACCAGGATGGCCACCTGACCTTCCTCTGTCCATATTCTGTCGAGCATTGGTGTTATTGTTTGCTTTCTTATTTCCATCCTGATTCGCTCTTCCTTTTTCCTGGGTGTTGGGTCCCCTCTTAAGATTTCTTATCTACCGATTGTTTCCATTGTGGTTCCTTTGGAAATTTCTATTCCCAAAATTTGATCTGTTGTTCTCATTCTTTCGGAGGTTCCCCAACTGCTGTAACTTCTGCTCTTGCTTAGTCGCCTTTTCAAATACCTCCACCATAGTTAATGGATTATGGATATCCACCTCCGCTCCTATATGGGTTCTTAAACCCCAAATGAACTTTTGAATGCGGTACCTTTCATCCATTTGGTATTGCTGAACATACTTAAGGAGATTAGTAAATTTCTCCCAGTACTGTGTTACCGACATGCTACCTTGAGTAAGGTTTTGAAATTTTGTCATCTTCTTGTCGAAGAATAATTGTGGAAGCCAACTTTTCCTGAAGGATTGTAAAAACAAATCCCAAGTGATCTCTCTTGGTTGTAGTTTCCTTTCTAAATTTTCATTGTCCCACCAAGTAGCAGCTTCACCAGACAACTGATAAGCAACCCAAACTGCCTTGGTTTCATTTGACATGTTGCCGAGACCAAAATATTTCTCCATTTCAATTACCCATGCCTCTGCACCATCGCTAATTGTTTTTCCATCAAACTTTGGTGGGGCTATCCTTTTTAAATCCTTTGCCAGCTCTTCTTCTATTCTGGCTTGGTTATCGGGTTGCTCCTCAACCCTTGGGGCTTCCTGTCAGACTTCTTCGACCCTTTGAACCTCTTGTTCGAGATCATTCATCCTTGCACTTTGCTGATTGAGCAGATCAAGAATTTGATCTAACCTTTCGTTCCCATTACTTGACCCCGCCCTTGTGGTTCTTGAGGCCATTTCTATTTATTAATTATGCAACAGGGAGATGTTGATAATTCTTAGCGATAAGAGACATATTTGCAATGTTACGTCTTTCGTAACTTTTATAATATTCCCTAACTTATGGCTTTATAAAACAATTAGAGAGTTTTAAAACTCCTATTGAATATTTAAGGAAAACAATATAAATTTAAAATATAACAATATCAAATAATTTCACTCTACTTCATTCCCATTTACAATATAAGTTAGGTTCAAAGTATATATAGATATTGTAGTCACATAAATCTGTCCACATAATTAAATGAATACTTAGTATTTATTTGATTATTTAACCATCAATTAATAATTAATTAAATTAATATTTAATTAATTCATCTTAACCCTCTTCTCCTATTAATTAAATAAATTATTCAATTTATTTGATTTAATTCACTTAACCAAATTCATACCATTAATTAAATAAATAAATCATATTTGTTTAATTAAATCTTCTCTCACATTTAAATAAATTAATATTTATTTAAATCCCCCAAAATCCCACCTCTCACATTTAAATAAATAAATCATTTATTTAAATCACTTTTATCCTCCACCCACTTGTATTTTCCTACAAAATCAAGTTGCACAATTATTTTAAATAAATAATTTATTTAAATCACCTTTATCCTCCACCCACTTGTATTTTCCTACAAAAGCAAGTTGCACAACTATTTTAAATAAATTATTTATTTAAAATCCTATTTATCCTCACCCACTTGAAACCTTTAATGGTTTCCCTTAAAGTATTCAAACTTGATGGCTTCCTTCTATAGTCTTCTTAAGACTTTAATGGTTTTCCTTAAAGTCTTCAAGCCTTTAATGGTTCCCCTCAAAGTCTTCAAGCATTTTAATGCTTTATCTTCCTTTTTCTCATTTAAATAAATTAATATTTATTTGAATATTTATCCAAATACAACTTGCACACATTTATTGAAATAAATGAATTTTTATTTTAATAAAATCTTATTTTCCCTCACCCACCAAATCCACTTGCAAAATCTAATCCCCTTCTAGATTCTTCTAACCCCTTCCTAATTAACTTAATCCATCCCCTAATTATTGTCACATTCCTAAGCAAAATGGAGTCACTTCTCAAAGCCTAAAAGTCTTTGATAACCATTAAAGGCTTTCAACCTTCAACCACTAAATGTCTCAAAGTCTTGGATAACCTTTGAAAGCTTCCAACCTTCAACCACTAATGGCTCAAAGTCTTTGATAACCATTGAAGGCTTTCAACCTTCAACCACTTAATCCCCAAAGTCTCCAATAACCATTAATGGTTACCTCAAACCCTCCCACATGGTTAAAACATTTGTTTTGACTCAACCTCTACCCAACCCAAGGGTCTCATCAAGCCTTTAATGCTTTGACCATGATTATCTCTTAATTATTTGCACAAAGGTTTATCCTTGCATTAACTCCTAATCCAGTGGGTAATCCTAATTTAGGTTTGACCCTTACCTTCTAGATAACCATGAGGTCTCCTCAGGCATTTAATGCCTCCAACCTCTTCTCTCAACCCAATCTTATGTTGACACTTGTCACCATTTCATTGGTGCAAATTGTGCACATGGATCCCCAACTTTCAAGCTTGACCCTTGATTAAACCTTTCAATCTTGGCCATCCATTGCTCCATTTTTCCTATAAATAGAGCTCATTCCTTCATAATCCAGATCCTGAAAACTTGTATGCATTTAGGCTATAGACATTTTTAGAGAGCATTTAGCATAGCATAACTAAAATCTTGTCTTTTTGGTAAAATCAATCATTTTAGCATCAATAGCATAGTATTTAGCTTTTCATTTCATATTTGAAGCTTAATATTAAATCTCAATCCTCCATAAGCATCCATAGTGCAAAAAGCTGCTGAGAGCTACACTCATTTGGGACTTGGAGAGGAGAGGAACAAGGGAGGAGCAACTATGAGTATCTTGATTAGCTATTTTATTCTATGTTTATATGCTTTCTATTTCATGCTTAATATCTCTCTTGATATGCCTGTTTAGGATAATCTTTTGTTGCTAACACTAACGTTTGTTTCTTGTGCTCTTGTGTGTGTTGCCATCAAACAGATTTTCTAATCCTTTTTGCAGAGCATCATTTGGTGAACCCGACGTGAATCCAAACACCAAAAAGATCAACTTTTTTTTTTTTTTAACCAATAACATGTTTGAATGTTGAAAATGTCACACAGGTTGCGCTTTTGACATTGTTTTGGTGCATTTGACATTATTTTGGCGCTATTCACCCTGTTTCAGTGCTTTTTCCTTCTCTGTCTTTCCCTTTCTTTTAGTGCGTTTCTGTTAAATAGCGCCTCTGTTCAAACGCAGACTAGCGCTATTGTAACAGAACGTTGTACAAATCACCTTGTAACCAAAAAAAAAAAATTAGGCTTGTAGAAGCCCACCAAATAGGCGGATTTTACTAACTATTTTTCTCTTTTGTGCAGATTTAAATTAGATTAAAAAGTAGATTTATATTTCTTACTAACTTGTTTTTGAAGTTGGTTTTAAAAATGAATTCACTTTTTATTTTGGTTTAAAATTAACTTCACATTTCAAATTTGGGCTTTTAAAAAAAAGAATCACACATTTGTTTGGGGCTCTTAAAAAGAATTTCATTGTTCCAAGGTAAAAAGAACCACAAACTTATACAAAAACAATTTTTTTTTTTTGTTGCAAGTTAGGAAACAAACTTCGTTTTGGTGCTTAAAATAAACAAGGCAAAATTTATTTCTTGCATCAAGATAAAACTCACAATCCACACTTCCATTTTTGGTGCAAATAAAATTCACAATCAACTTGTCTCATTTTTAAAGCAATTTTACTTCATACAAATGTATTTTTCATTAAGTTGACCAGGATTTTCAAATTCTAGTTTACTCAAACAATTGCCTTTGAAAATTAAAAAGAACACCATGATTGTTGGAGCAACATCTCCAAATAGTTAGATCACATTGCAATGATAGATTAAAAAGAACAAGTGTTTTTCGTGCTTGGCACACTTGTGCAAAGAGTTGGTTGAGTGGTCCTACTTCTAACACACACTATCCTCTCCCTTGGCTTTCGTGGTCCTAGGTGCAAGAGAAAAGTGTTAGTAACACTCAAAATTTTATCTTTTTAAGAGAGGCCTGCCAAGAGACACATCACTCTTAGGAACGACCTTGAGCGGTAAATCCTTTGAGCTGCTATAGAAATCAGGTGAGAGCGAAAGCTGTAGCCTTGGGTATAGCTGTTCCTACAGTGTAACTGGCCGAAAGGACAAATGGGCCCCACCACCAGTTACAAGGCTCTTAAGTGAGTCACTGCAGAATGAACTTATGTCCAAAAACATCGAACATGACTAAACACTTTTAAGTAGTAGCCCACCCGTTCTATTGATTGAGGATATTTGAGATATAATTTAGTGCAAGAGCATAGATGGTTTTGCTCACAAGATACTCACCATACATATTTCCTTGAGTAGAAACATAGCTTTTTGAAAAATCACTTGTGGCTTGATAAAAGTGGTGACTCCCCCATCATAGGGATCATCTATTTGTTATGCTCGTGCAAGACTTAGTATATCACATCCTTACCTGCCAAGGCGGGATTCATAAGGTATGTAGTACCAAAGTCGAAGAAATATCAAGATGTGGGCTAAATTTATCACAACTGGCCATTTGACCTTAGGGATAAAAAGTGTTTGAAGTGTGTTCGTTTTACAGACCTAGTGCAAATTGAGCCGACTTCAGGCTTTGGAAATACACCTTAAAATAAATCTAAAGGAAGGGTCAAAAACAAGTCCAAGGATTGGGTTGATCTAGACCCATACTCATTTGTGCCTTTGAGGCTACAATTTTGTGTTTGGGTGCTTGCTTTGTTTTCTTGTCAAAGAAAAATCAGAAAATCACTTCCCAAAAACAAAGTATTCATCCAACCAAACATCTGTCAAAACAACCAAAAACATCAAAAACAAGGTACAAACAACAAAGAGTCAAATTTTATGACCATTCTTCACATCTTGCGAAAGAAGAAGCGTCATCAGAATATCAACTTGAAAAGAAGACCATTGAGCTCAAAGGCTTTGATCAAAAGGAGGAAATTCTTCTATATAAATAGACAAATCTTTGTCTCACATAGAGTCTTTCTGCGTCGCATGCGTCTATACCTTCAAGGTAAAACAAACGAGTTTGATTCAGAATCATTGAATCGTAGAGCTTTTATGCAATATAGAGCTCTGAGTTATCACAAAAATCAAGGAGAAAAGATCAATCCCAACTTCTTCCCAAACATCTGTATCACCTACAACACAGCTCGAGAAGTGCCACCAACGCCTGAAAGGGAAGAGATAGAGTTTGTCCCATTTGTAACACAAAGTTTTTATTGAAGTTGAAAACATTTTCATCCATCATCTCACTCATACATCATCACTTCATCATCAATCCGTCCCAACTCTCAAAACATTAAGAGGTTCTTGTCCCAAGTTCTCTTTTAGATATTGCTTGAAATCAAACACATCACATCACTTTTTAGATTGTTTCTACATCTAGGATAAGCTCATCCTAAGAGACACATCTACGCAGGTTAAAACTAGTTCATGAGTGAATCCTCTCATTACTAGGTAGTCAAAATCTGTAACACATCTCAGATTTCTCTACACCTTATCACATCCAAACTCCTCAAAACAAACAAGCAATTCAAAGAAGGAATTTTGGTTACATCTACCTTAAAGTGCTAGAGATCCCCATACAACACAAATCACCAACCATCAATCTTTCATTTCATCGACAACTCATCATCATCTTCAATCAACTTCACACAAAACTTGCAAACAAAATGGCTCAAACCCGATCACGGTCAAGGCAACGAGAAATAGAAATTGAGGAAGAAGAAGACGAAAATCTCAATGAATTTCAAGAGGCACTTGAAGGAAATATGAATGACGAAAACCCAAATACTCCCACTCCTGCAACAATAGAGAGGGCCCAGCATAACCCTCTCTTTAACAGACCGTTTGACGAAATACTTAGGAGTAATGCGGATGCTCACTTCTTAAAACTCGCTCAAGAAGGAGCCAAACTCCCCTCTGACTTTGATCTTGCCCAATTAAGACAAGCATCAGAAAGACAAAGTCGCCATGAGGAGGAAAGAGGTAGAGATCACATCAGATATAACATTCCTCGAGGTAACCCACCACCTCCTCCTCCAAATGAAATGGAGATGTTGCGGCAACAAGTCGAGAATCTCACCCAACAACTTCATAGTGGTGTTAAGACCAATCAATTCTCACTTAACGACATCTGTCCCTATTCGTTTGATAGGAATCTTTATATGCCACCCTTTCCACGAGGATTCGAAACACCCAAATTTGAAAAATATAGAGGAAAGGGGGATCCCCGTGATCATGTCCGAGAATGTCATTCCGCTTGTCTTGAAGTGGCATATGAAGACACCTACCTAATGCACCTTTTTCCCCAAAGCTTGGGAGGAACAACCACATCATGGTTTTCCCGACTACCAGGTGGCATTAAAACATTTGAGGAACTCATCCAGAAGTTCCTATCTCATTACTCTTATAACATTGAACACGACATCACCATGGCTGATCTATGCAATACCAAACAAAAACCAGGTGAACTATTCTTAGTATTCCTGCAACGATGGCGCCAAATGTCTAGCAGACGTTCTCTTCAGTTACCTGAACGAGAACTAGTGGAAATTTTCATTTCCAACTTAAACGAAGAAATGGAATTTCACTTGGATGTCAAAGACACAGACTCTTTTAACGATATGATCACCAAGGGTTTAAAATGTGAAAGGGCACTCATCAAGAAAGGACTCATCAAAATCTTTAATGAACCAAAAGATGATCCTCGCCTGCGCTTCAATAGTGATAAACCAAACTTTTGGAACAAGAATAAGAATATCGTCAACGATGGGGTTGTGGATGCTCGAACTATCCAAAATGCACAACCTATGGTTCGGTTTGCAGGACAAAATCCTCCACCTCAGAATAACACAAATGTTCCTTCCAATCAAGGTCGCATCACGTCTCATGATGAACCAAGACCTCGTCAGCAAAAACAAAAACGAACATACACTCCCTTAGGGGAACCCATTGAAACAGTGTTGCGACAACTCCTCTCTCAAAATTTGGTCACTCTACCTAAGCTATCAAACTATGAGCCTCAAGTCAAACCAGCATGGTGGAGAGATACTGAACACTGTGAATTCCATCAAGGAAGAGGACACAAGACAAGTAATTGTCACCGATTGAAAGATCTCATTCAGGATCTTATTGATCGAGGAGAAATTGAAATTGAAGGACATGACCCAAAAACAACCAATAATGATCATCTGATGTTCAAAAATCCACTTCCATCACAAGATCAAAGGGATCCTTCCACTTCCAGACGAGGCATTGATACCACTGATTATACGCAGGCTACGTATAACTACACTGTAAATCACCTGTATGATGCCAGTGAACAAATTGCAACTATCACCTTCAAAAATCCCACCTCAAATTGCAATGTTGTTACACGTCGTGGCAAGGTCACCATAAAGGCAGCTCCACAAGGCACCACCTCCATCCCAAAGTAGTACAATCTTGTGGAACAATTAGACAAAACCCCTGCACTTATATCCATTTTGGAGCTTTTGCGTCTGTCACCCTCTCATAAAACAATCTTGGATCAAGCACTCCAAGAGGCGTCAGTCCCTGCAAACCTGAACACGGACCAATTTCAAGCCATGGTTGGAAATCTAAAGTCATCACCTTGTCTCACTTTTTCTGAAAGTGACAACTCTTCTTTCCAACAACCTCATAATGCTTCGCTACACATTGAAGGCTTTATCAACCAACACAGGATCAAGCGAGTCTTGATCGATAATGGAGCAGGCCTAAACATTTGCACACTACAGTTGGTCACAACATTGGGATATGCAATAGAATCAGTGGATCCTCGCAAGAAGATCACCATCAAGGCCTATGATGATGCAGAGCGTTCATCCAAAGGAGTTGTGGTACTACCAATCCGAGTCGGTCCTGTGGTAAAGCACATAATTTGTCAGGTTCTGGACCTTCCTCTGCCATATAATCTATTATTAGGGAGACCTTGGATACATGCCATGCAAGCTGTTCCATCTACCTACCATCAATGTATCAAGTTCCCACATAACGGTGTAGAGATCACAATCCTGGGCGATGCAAATCCCTTTGCATTTTGCCATAATATCAGCCATCAACCAGAGATTACCGTTCCTAATAATAGGGAAGCCATTTCCTCCATATCATATGTAAGTCCCGCCTCTCTTGCCAGTTCGAACACCCCTATACCCAAGCAAGAAAAGCTTAAGATGAAAGTAGCAAAGGAAGGTCCTGGAGAATACAACTTGAGTCAGCTCTTTTGTGTGGGACAAATGCCCACTTCTCCTATAACACATGGTAAGCCACAACAGTTACTCCAGCAACCACTAATCACATCAGCATGTGCCTTGACGCCTTTCATCCTTGGAAAGAGTCAAGAGGAAGAGACACAAGATGAGGACCTAGCGGACTAGATCTATAAAGATCCCATCACCACTGATAAACCGCGAGTTACACTTCCTACAGAACAGTATGGCAAAGGCCTTCTCATTATGCAAAGAATGGGATATGATGGTCAGAGTGCTTTGGGATACTGCAAACAAGGACGACACGAACTCTGCTACCAAAATTCAAGCCCAAAGGTAATACAGGCCTTGGCTTTGAAAAAGAGATCCTTCCTAAACTTAGATTCAAAGGAAAACCCAGCAAACCATTTTGCCCACCTACTGCAAAGAGGACACCTATCATAATCAAAGCACCATCCCCACTGCCCCATCGAGGCTCTTAACTCCACCATCTACAATACCAATCATCCCACCAATCAAACCAGTAATCCCATTCGCAACAGCCATTACATCCATAGTACCATTAGCAGCAGCAACTGTATCAGAATCCGCAGCAACATCTATCGTACCAGCAGTTCCTGCAGAAGCCATTGAGTCAACACTGCCGATACTTCCTGTGCCAGATTCTTTTATCCCCATCAAACTTCCCGTAGCACCGATCACTACAAAGGTACATCAACCAATCACACCTGCCGTGTTTAATTCTAAAGACATCCCAGTATGGTATAGCAATCGGATGCTGGAAAGTGATTCAGAGACCGACTCACATGAGTGGGAATTTGATTTTGTACAGCTTAATACTTCAGATGAGGAAGACACATCACCACCTCCACCACGCAAAGACATCCCTGTTTACGGAGAAGCACAGATAAAGACCACTTGGGTTCCTAAGCTGGAAACATCTTCCACAAACCCTACATCTCATCCTACGCCTGATTCTGACAGGGAAAGTACCATCAACGACCTTCACCACACTATCTTGACCCTCACTGATACCTCTAATGAACTTAATCTAGTCGATGAAGTAATGCCCATTGTCCACCCTAAACTCATCGAATGGAACCAACCAAATCCCCCATGTCTTGACCTCTTCCAAAACGATGAGGCTATCATTGACTTTTTGGAATTACGGGATAATCTACCAAGCGGGGATCACAAAGCTGGATTTGCCATTGAACTTAATAGCGCAACATACTTCGGGGCGGATGCCAAACCTTTCAGCTGCAAAAATATAACAATAAAACATGGATCTTCCAGTGAAAACCACACTGTGGCACTGTTTGATCCAACAAAAGTAAAAAGAAAGAGCGTATCCAATGGTGAAACCTCTCTGAGGTGCCTGAGGATGAAGGGTTTGACATTCTCCCTGCCAATGCACAACAGGAACGATCAACGATTCTCATCGAGGAAACCAAAGAATACAATGTGGGGACTCCTGAAAATCCTCATATCATACATCTGGCATCTCTTCTCATTCCAGAGGAACAACCTAAATTTATAGAGTTCTTCCAGAAGCGTCAGATCAACTTTGCATGGTCATATGCAGACATGCCTGGGCTTGATCCTGATTTAGTCATGCATCACCTCACCGTAGCAGAAGGAGCCAAACCTGTCAAGCAGAAGCTTCGTAAGATGCATCCCCAGATTGCAGTGCTAGTCAAAACAGAACTCAAGAAACTCCTAGATGTTGGTTTCATTAGGCCAATTGATTATGCAGAATGGATCTCCAACATTGTGCCTGTCGGCAAACCAAAAGGGGGCATCCGCATTTGTACTGACTTTAGAGATCTGAATAAGGCATATCCTAAGGATTATTTTCCCCTACCAAATATCGACATCATAGTGGATCTAACAGCAGGACATGCGATGCTTTCACTCATGGATGACTTTTCCGGCTATAATCAGATAAAGATCGCACCCGAAGATCAACATAAGACAACCTTCACATGTCCATGGGGCACATACTGCTGGAATGTAATGCCTTTTGGTCTAAAGAATGCAGGAGCGACCTATCAAAGAGCAATGACCACCATCTTCCATGACATGATGCATACTATGATGGAAGATTATGTGGATGACTTACTAGCAAAATCACTTACTAGAGAAGGACATCTCCACATCTTAGATCAAATCTTTGATAGACTGGAACAATATCATGTTCGACTCAACCCAAAGAAATGTGTCTTTGGAGTGACCTCCGGGAAGCTTCTAGGATACATTGTCTCAAGCAAAGGCATTGAGGTCGATCTAGCAAAGGTTAAGGCAATAATGGACATGCCACCTCCAAAAAATATCAGTCAGCTAAGGACATTACAAGGGCGGCTTCAATCCATCCGAAGATTCATTGCACAATTGGCTGATAAGTGTCACCCATTCACACACTTGCTACACAAGAACATCCGCTTTCAGTGGGATGCCAGATGCCAACAAGCATTTCAGACGCTTAAAGACTATCTCATGAATCCACCATTGTTGATGCCACCAGATCCAAGTAGACCGTTGTTACTTTATATCTCAGCGACAAGTACAGCATTAGGTGTATTATTGGCACAACGTAATGCAGAAGGCAAAGAGTGTGCTGTTTACTACATCTCTCGCACACTGGTTGGCTATGAACTCAATTACACACCTATTGAGCGAGCTTGCCTAGCAGTAATCTTAGCAACCACTAAATTGCGACACTATCTGTTGACACACAAGGTACAACTCATCGCAAAGATTGATCCACTCAAGTATTTACTCAGCAAAGCAGCATTGACAGGTCGCTTGGCCAAATGGGTAATGATTCTAAGTGAATTTGACATCGAGTATGTGGACCATAAAGCTATCAAAGGGCAGGTCATTGCAGATCAGTTGGCTGATGCACCACTCATAGGCGATCATCCCCTCATTTCCAATTTTCCAGATGAAGAGATATTCATGATCACAGAAGTACAACCATGGAAACTATATTTTGATGGTTCATACACTAGGCACGGCTCAGGGGCAGGCATTTTGTTTATCACACCTCAAGGTGACAGCATCCCGAAGTCTTACAGGCTCACATTTCCATGCACAAACAACATAGCAGAGTATGAGGCCTTGATCACAGGAATCAGGTTAGCCGTACAATGGAAATTACAAGAACTACAAGTATATGGCGATTCCCAACTAGTCATTCGACAAGCAACAGATGAATATTAGACCAAAGATGATAAACTCATGCCATATAAGCAAATGGTGGACACTCTAAAGACATCATTTACTACTATCACTTTTGAGCAGATACCAAGAGATCAGAATCGAGCTGCTGACACCATGGCTACCATCACATCTCTACTAGATCTTCCACAGAATTCAACACGCTACGAGTTCTTGGTAGAACAGCTTTGGATCCCCGCTTATGATATCCCCGAATCTGAAATGATATGTCACCTTGTTGGTTCTGAATCCCCATGGTACGGTGAGTTCTACACCTATCTCCGCGATCATACCCTTCCTCCCAACCAATCAAATAACCAACGTAAAACCTTCATTCGCCAAACTGCTCGATATACCATTATTGCCGAAACCCTATACCGATGTAGTCTTGATGGTACTCTCCTTCGATGTCTGGAACAGGATGAGATAACAAAGGTTTTGGAAGAGGTACATGAAGGAATTTGCGGGACTCACTCAAGTGGTCCATCACTAGCCAAGAAGATCATGCGAGCTGGATACTATTGGCCATCTATGGAAAAGGATTCCTACTACTTTGTCAGGAAATGCAAGAAATGTCAAGTTCATGGTGACCTGATACATGCACCAGCACAGGAACTGCAACCAATCACAACACCATGGCCTTTTTGTCAATGGGGCCTTGACCTTGTGGGTAAGATTCATCCATCTTCATCCAATGGCCATAAATTCATTATTACCGCTACCGAATATTTCACAAAGTGGATCGAAGCTGTTCCACTTACCCAAGTCACCAGCAAGCAGATCGCCTCATTCATCCTCAACTACATCATCTGCCGGTATGGTGTACCCATGTCCATCGTCACAGATAATGGTCTTCCTTTCAAAAATCAGGATGTCCGTGAGCTTTGTGAGAAATTTCATATCCAACACCGCTTTTCCACTCCCTATTACCCACAAGGCAATGGTCAGGCTGAAGCATCCAATAAAAACATATTAAGAATCCTAAAGAAGATAGTCAATGATGCCGGTCGTGATTGGCATGTTCAATTGAATCCAGCATTATGGGCACATCGAACTAGCATTCGAACCCCTACAGGTGCAACTCCTTATTCATTGGTCTATGGTGCAGAAGCTATCTTACCTATTGAGGTTGAGATACCATCATTACGAGTTTCCTTTCATAATCTCATCGATGATGAAGCATACAGATTCTCACGTCTTCAGGACTTAGAGTTACTTGATGAGAAGCGACAAGCTGCATACAATCACCTCAAAGCCTATCAGCAGCACATGAGTAGAAGCTACAATCACCGAGTTAGATCTCGTACATTTGAGGTAGGTGATCTTGTTCTTCGAGAGAATCCTCGCAACCAACCAAACAGAGAACATCAAGGCAAGTTTGAATCAAATTGGCTCGGCCCATATGTTGTCACTGCTGTATTCGAGTCCGGGGCATATCAGTTGGCTACATCAGACGGAGAACCGCTTGCAGATCCAATCAATAGCATGCACCTCAAACGGTTTTATACCTAAGGTGTACAGAGCATCAGGCTCCCCTGCATATCAGAAAATACCAAAAACATTCAGAAAAATGTCCTGAAGAAAATACCAAAAACATTCAGAAAAATGTCCTAAAGAAAATACAAAAACATTCAAAAAAGTAAAGAAAAATCATGCATCCAAACGGTGAACAACCACTCCAGTGGCACCTTGGGTAAGTACGATGGCGAAAACCTGGCAAATAGGCGCCACTCATAAAGGCAATGGCTCCAGTATCTTTCAGGCTCGTTGCGATCCCATTCATACATACACACATCCATCCATCTAACCATGGCTTGTTATAAATCTACAAATCCAAGAAAGTACTACATGCATCCTGCATCCCGCTTTTTCATAAATCATGTCCAACTTGGGGGCAATGCCCTTACAATATAGATGATGGAAGTGGATTCTACATTACTGGTGATTCATTGGCAAAAACATTCAAAAATGACTCACAAAATCCAAAACACATTCAAAAACTATTACACAAAATCCAAAAACATCGAAAAACCCATCGAAAATCACACAAAAACATGGCAACACCTTGTACATATTCATTCGAGCAGATGCAAAACCAACATTAACATAGTACTCACACAATGACCATTTATCAATCGACCACACAATCCACATCCAACAAATCAGAAACTGTCTTTAAAAACAAGGATGCATCCTTCCTTACCAAAACAAAGACAAAAGTGACGTTTTCTTTGACAAGAAAATTATGTTAAGCTATCAAATGCTTGGTTGATTCGTGAGTAATTCATTTGTTTATCTGTATCGGGATCTTTCAGCATTGTTTTGTATCGTTTGCGCATTATTTCTGATGAAGTTCTGGGGCATGTACTAATGGTGTCTACGTGGGAAGTTCACTAGGCTACGTGATCTTATGCCATATGCAATCATAGATCACTACGGCTTGCTGACTATAGCGTATACCTCGACCATATGAGCATGAACCATTACCAAGGATCCTTATTCTTTATTCTTTATGTATATATTGTTTGTTTGTAGGTACAAATGCTCTTTCTTTGGTTCCTACCTCATCCAAACTGGATAAAGGTTTTTATCTCTTAGTACGGTATGCACTTGTCTCAGGATATGATCAGCCTAAGATCAAGGAGGACGATCCAAGTCATGCATGAACGGTGATAATCCTTGTCTGTTCTGCAAGCAATACTCAGGTCAACTTGATCCATTATATCAAGTTGCTTGTATTAACTTGCTATATAAAATCCATGTAAGAAATACTCTGGTCATCTTGAATCTTTATGTCAAGTTGCTTGTATTTTCTTACAACATTTTAAAGCTCAATGATGAAAATAGAGCACTATGGATCGTCATTCCATCTCATCTATATATACTGCATTTCGTTGCATTCCAACCATCCATACATTCATAATAGCTGCATATCATGCATACATAGTCATAATAATGCATACTCTATTTTCCTCTTCTTCCATAGGAATGAGTCATAAGTCCTCCATATCTTCTATCTAACATCAAATCCCCCCTCACCCTCCCTATCTTGATCATCAACATCATCCTAATCCCTTCATCGCTTCCCATCCTCACTCATCCACAAAATTACGCCAGTTACTCTGTCTACATAGATACATCGACTCCCACACACCTAGACTATCAACAGATACTCTGATCACATATCTTCGGGTCTCAACAGGTAATCGATTATGGTAATCCTAGACTACATCAGACATTTATCATAATGACCTAGTCTCAACGGGGCTGCCATGATTCCCCACAACCATCCATCACACGCACATACTATCAATTGATCAACCAATCAAACACAATCCAACGGACAATTACATCAATTGTCTACGTCTCAACGAGTATTTTGCTTCATATACCTTGACTTCATCGGGCAATTACATCAATTGTCTAAGTCACATCAGGTCACTTTGATTCACTTACTCAGACTTTATCATGTCCAAGCGACCAACTGACATCAACTGTCACGCTTTGACTTGACCGGGGCAATTAAACCGATTGCACCAGATTGTCCAACCAATTTTGATCAATTGTATAGCATCAATCCAAACCCCACACTACATCTGCTATGTATCTCTTGCATGACCTCAGGGTACTCGTTGGCTTGTTGTTTCTTCATATTCACTCCATTTTCTCCCATTCTTTCATCATTAGTTCTAATTTCTTCTATTCTACCTCCCCTCCGCTTTTCATCTTTTTCGAGAGATCGCCCGATTTTTCAAAAAAATTCGGCCCATCCCTCGAGGGGGCATACCACCCATTAAATTTACATTTTATGGGGCATTTCTTCACACCTATTTTTCTTTCTTTGAAACGACGTGATAAACTGCACCGTCTCAAACAGGGGCAAATGTAGTCACATAAATTTGTCCACTTAATTAAATGAATACTTAGTATTTATTTGATTATTTAACCATCAATTAATAATTAATTAAATTAATATTTAATTAATTCATCTTAACCCTCTTCTCCTATTAAATAAAGAAATTATTCAATTTATTTGATTTAATTCACTTAACCAAATTCATACCATTAATTAAATAAATAAATCATATTTGTTTAATTAAATCTTCTCTCACATTTAAATAAATTAATATTTATTTAAATCCCCCAAAATCCCACCTCTCACATTTAAATAAATAAATCATTTATTTAAATCACCTTTATCCTCCACCCACTTGTATTTTCCTACAAAATCAAGTTGCACAATTATTTTAAATAAATAATTTATTTAAATCACCTTTATCCTCCACCCACTTGTATTTTCCTACAAAAGCAAGTTGCACAACTATTTTAAATAAATTATTTATTTAAAATCCTATTTATCCTCACCCACTTGAAACCTTTAATGGTTTCCCTTAAAGTATTCAAACTTGATGGCTTTAAAGTCTTCAAACTTGATGGCTTCCTTCTATAGTTTTCTTAAGACTTTAATGGTTTTCCTTAAAATCTTCAAGCCTTTAATGGTTCCCCTCAAAGTCTTCAAGCATTTTAATGCTTTATCTGCCTTTTTCTCATTTAAATAAATTAATATTTATTTGAATATTTATCCAAATACAACTTGCACACATTTATTGAAATAAATGAATTTTTATTTTAATAAAATCCTATTTTCTCTCACCCACCAAATCCACTTGCAAAATCTAATCCCCTTCTAGATTCTTCTAACCCCTTCCTAATTAACTTAATCCATCCCCTAATTATTGTCACATTCCTAAGCAAAATGGAGTCACTTCTCAAAGCCTAAAAGTCTTTGATAACCATTAAAGGCTTTCAACCTTCAACCACTAAATGTCTCAAAGTCTTGGATAACCTTTGAAAGCTTCCAACCTTCAACCACTAAATGGCTCAAAGTCTTTGATAACCATTGAAGGCTTTCAACCTTCAACCACTTAGTCCCCAAAGTTTCCAATAACCATTAATGGTTACCTCAAACCCTCCCACATGGTTAAAACATTTGTTTTGACTCAACCTCTACCCAACCCAAGGGTCTCATCAAGCCTTTAATGCTTTGACCATGATTATCTCTTAATCATTTGCACAAAGGTTTATCCTTGCATTAACTCCTAATCCAGTGGGTAATCCTAATTTAGGTTTGACCCTTACCTTCTAGATAACCATGAGGTCTCCTCAGGCATTTAATGCCTCCAACCTCTTCTCTCAACCCAATCTTATGTTGACACTTGTCACCATTTCATTGGTGCAAATTGTGCACATGGATCCCCAACTTTCAAGCTTGACCCTTGATTAAACCTTTCAATCTTGGCCATCCATTGCTCCATTTTTCCTATAAATAGAGCCCATTCCTTCATAATCCAGATCCTGAAAACTTGTATGCATTTAGGCTATAGACATTTTTAGAGAGCATTTAGCATAGCATAACTAAAATCTTGTCTTTTTGGTAAAATCAATCATTTTAGCATCAATAGCATAGTATTTAGCTTTTCATTTCATATTTGAAGCTTAATATTAAATCTCAATCCTCCATAAGCATCCATAGTGCAAAAAGCTGCTGAGAGCTACACTCATTTGGGACTTGGAGAGGAGAGGAATAAGGGAGGAGCAACTATGAGCATCTTGATTAGCTATTTTATTCTATGTTTATATGCTTTCTATTTCATGCTTAATATCTCTCTTGATATGCCTGTTTAGGATAATCTTTTGTTGCTAACACTAACGTTTGTTTCTTGTGCTCTTGTGTGTGTTGCCATCAAACAAATTTTCTAATCCTTTTTGCAGAGCATCAGATATCATTAAGAAATACACAATTTTTAACTCAAAATACAAAAAAAAAACATCTTTATTTGATAATAGAAGAGAATACATCTTTATTTTAGAGTAGAAGGGATTACATCCTTATTCGGTAATAGAAGGAAAGACATTTTATTGAAGTGTTGTAACATGTTACATCACTCATCGAGAGGAGTCAGGGGAGTGGATTCTTCCGACTCATTAGGACTTAATGGGGTATATCCTTCCGATTCAGTCTGACTTAGAGGAGTATACTCCTCGGATTCTTCAGAACTGATCACTATTGGCCTGATAAGTGAATATTCCAACTCAGGCTCTTTTTCTTTTTTAGGGATATTCTTCTCAGTATGACATTCGGTAGGGTCCTTTCCTATTACAACACTCTCTTCTGGGACTGGTTTCGCTTCAAAAGGGGCGTCATCCAAAACCGACTTAACAGGTGATTGAGGATCCTTTTTAACCCTCAGGTAATGGGCATACCTTGCTACTGACTTTTGGGCTCTCTGCTTGGTATGAACCATTTCTGTAAAACATAAAGCTATTAATTTCCAGATTTATCTTAGCGAAGTGACTCATATAGGTCCTAGTGTTATAAACCTAGGCTTTGATACCAAAATGTAAAGACATCAATCTAGGATCTAAAACTAAACTACTCTTTATTCATAAATAAACTTGAATTTCAATCTCTAAGCATATTTTATACAAGATATAAACAAACATCGAATATGGATATAAAAGCATTCATAGATATATCATTATAATGCACATGAATAATACAATTTCATACTAAGAAGTTCTTATTTCCCACTTAGGCTTCCAAATTACCTTAAGAATATACAAGAAGATGCATCCGTCGATCTTTAGTCTGAGTCGCTTCCTTCTGTCTTTTGAATGCAGACGAGAAAAAGAATCAGGCGCTTTTTCCACCCAACCTTGAAGCTTACGCTTCCCCGGAATTCTTGGTCAATCAAGAATACCCGACCCTGCACGAATTGGTTTAACCAAAGAATTTGAAGCAAGAGGGAATCTGGTGCATGCCTAGATAATATATGCATTTTCATTTTTCTACTTCATTCTAAGAAACAAGCATTCACTATCATACTAGGATGTGGTAGAGAGCATAAATAAGGAATTTCCATCATTTTCTATGGATAATTTAAACAATAACTTGGCCGAGTATATGCCATGCACAGCAAAATAATAGTTGGAAAAAGCAACTATTCTCCCTAAAAACATCCACATTCGGCACCCATCCCGAAAGGTAAATTTTCTAACTCAAGCTTAAACCTAGCTTGATTCCCTCAAACACAAATTCCATTGAGAATACAATCTTTCTTTTAAAACAAAAAATAGAGATATAATTTTCCTTACTAATCATTACTTGTCTAATATATCTATCAAAGACAATCTTTCATATTTTAGAAATGATAGACTTTTATAAGCAATAATCTTAAAATCACTCTTTCGACTAAATAAGATACATACAAAAGAAGGTGTTTTACATGTTTGAAATTAATCTCATATATAACCAAAAGTACACAAACACATTCTTAAGATAGAATTAGAACTAATTATTTTTGTGCAAAATACGATATTAACAACATCTTTTCTCTAAATTCTTTTTTTCTATTCCACAAAGGTTTACAAAGCATTTCAAATAAAATAATAATAATTGCTACCCATTTGGGCGTACATACGTATTATCTAAACTTCCATTTCTACATATTTTATACCAAATATAACAAATAAAATAAACATAAACAAAGAATTCTAACCTCTTGAAAACTTAGAGTGGTTTGTAAGATTTTGACCTTGACGTTCTTTCGTCAAATGATTCCACGCTTTGATCGCAAGTCTCTCTCTCTCTCCAACTATTCTTATCTCTATATCAAACTATCTCCATCGCTCAATCTCTATGATAATATCCAAATAGCTTCTACTCTCTTCTATATTAACCTTCCCTTCAAGAAATTATCGCTCCTCTCCTTGTGAGAAAGAATGAATGAATGTGTGTGTTTATACTTCTATTTATTCTAATCCCCAGCTACGTTTTCTGCTATCCTTTGGGCCTTTATTTACTGTTACCATTATTTCTATTGTCACGTCTATTAGTTCAACTAACCACGTAGTAGTTGGTTCTAACTGCAATCTCCACACATGTCTTTAAATTAAATACAAACCCTCATTTCGTGGCAAGATCAAGTCTTTTTATCGTTAAACCTTGCAACGGTTTCAGTTTGAGCTTTAATTGCTGCATGAGTTGATGCTTTTTATCTTGCTGCGTGGAAATGGAGAAGTAATACTTTAGTTTTACACGTGCTGCGTGGGATGGAGGTAGTGAAACTAAGTTTTTCAACATGTGCTAAGGCTATTTCAACGTTTTTCTTGTTATTTCTGCCAGTTCTTCTCAGCTAATTCACTAAGGATCGGGGTTGCATGCCAAGTCACCCACCAAGGGTCGTGGGAGTGTTAAGTCTCTAATCGTGCTTTGACCTGAGTAATTGGTTTGACAATGGCTACCGTGGGTGGAGGAAGCCGACTACCTAACTGACCAAAATGGCTCTTCCATCGGCTTCTATTAGTCGTTTTTATTCTTTCAACCTGCCACCTTTTACTATTAACATATTTAATAAAACAATAATATATAATAATATATTTGTGATATGGTTTTTTTTTTAAAGAAAAAGAAAAAGAAAACCTACTTAAAACATTAGGATATAAATATAAATTAATTTTATATTTATATATATTAAACGTCCGATTTATTTATTTCTATTTGTAAAAATGTTTTAAAATAAAGATGATATATATATATATATATATATATATAATCCTAAATCATATACAAGAATATTTGAATCATAATATTTCAAATTGAAATAAAAATTATCTTAATCACTTTAAAATAAGACAAATTATAAAACAATTATCGAAATTTCATGCATACAAATTCCATATAATTGTAAACACATCAATCATAAATAAAATTATATTTGCATTCTCTTTTTCTAGAAACTTTAAGTCATCTTAATAAAGAACGTTAAGTCGATAAATTTCATAACTCTAAATAGCAAACTAATTTTCACCATTATAGACGAAATCAATGTAACGATTACCAATTACTCACATCATTTTGTTTCTGTAGTCACATAAATATGTCCACTTAATTAAATGAATACTTAGTATTTATTTGATTATTTAACCATCAATCAATAATTAATTAAATTAATATTTAATTAATTCATCTTAACCCTCTTCTCCTATTAATTAAATAAATTATTCAATTTATTTGATTTAATTCACTTAACCAAATTTAGACCATTAATTAAATAAATAAATCATATTTATTTAATTAAATATTCTCTCACATTTAAATAAATTAATATTTATTTAAATCCCCCAAAATCCCATCTCTCACATTTAAATAAATTAACATTTATTTAAATCACCTTTATCCTCTACCCACTTGCATTTTCCTACAAATGCAAGTTGCACAATTATTTTAAATAAATAATTTATTTAAATCACCTTTATCCTCCACCCACTTGTATTTTCCTACAAAAGCAAGTTGCACAACTATTTTAAATAAATTATTTATTTAAAAACCTATTTATCCTCATCCACTTGAAACCTTTAATGATTTCCCTTAAAGTCTTCAAAACTTAATGGCTTTAAAGTCTTCAAACTTGATGGCTTCCTTCTATAGTCTTCTTAAGCCTTTAATGGTTTCTCTTAAAGTCTTCAAACTTGATGGCTTCCTTCTATAGTCTTCTTAAGCCTTTAATGGCTTCCCTTAAAGTCTTCATAAAACTTTAATTGCTTCCCTTAAAGTCTTCAAGCCTTTAATGGTTTCCCTCAAAGTCTTCAAGCATTTTAATGCTTTATCTTCCTTTTTCTCATTTAAATAAATTAATATTTATTTGAATATTTATCCAAATGCAAATTACACCATTTAATTGAAATAAATGATTTTATTTTAATTGAAACTACCAAAATTCCTCCCACTTGCATTTTCCGACAAAATCCACTTGCATGCCTAAACCCCTTCTAGATTCTTCTAAACCTTTCCTAATTAGCCTAATCCATCCCCTAAATATTGTCACATTCCTAAGCAAATTAGAGTCACTTCTCAAAGACTCCAAAGTCTTTGAAAAACAATTAATGCTTTTGTGTGTTCAACAAATTAACCTCTAAAGTCTTCCAAACCACTTATGGCTCTTACATGACCATTAATGGTTAATTCCACTTGCACCCATGGTTAAGGACTTTGACCCCTAACTTAACCCTCATGTAACCCATGTGTCTCTTCAAAGCATTTATTTCTTTGACTAGGGTAACCATCATGTCCCCTCAAGCATTTAATACTCTTTATCTCTCCTCTCAAGCCTCCTCATGGTGACACTTGTCAACATGGGATTGGGTTGAAAGTCTCACATGGATTGAATATCTTTCAATCCTAACCCTTGTTAAGATTACTCAATCTTAACCCTTCATTTCCCCATTTCTTCTATAAACAGAACCTTTCTCCTCAAGCAAAAAAAAGGAAGCATTAGAGTATTGTTGTTATACTGGCATTAGCATAGAGCTTTTTCATAGCATCACTATCTACACTTGCATAACATTTGCTTATCATATTCAACTATCTTGAATCTCCATATGGCATCCATGGCTAGTGCTAAAAGTTGAGAGCTACACTCATTTGGGACTTGGAGATGAGAGGAACAAGGGAGGAGCAACTATGAGCATCTTGATTGGCTATTTTATTCTATGTTTATATGCTTTCTATTTCATGTTTAATATCTCTCTTGATATGCCTGTTTAGGATAATCTTTTGTTGCTAACACTAACGTTTGTTTCTTATGCTCTTGTGTGTGTTGCCATCAAACAGATTTTCTAATCCTTTTTGCAGAGCATCATTTGGTGAACCCGACGTGAATCAAAGAGCAATCATTTTGAAGACTACTAACTTCTGAATGTTTTAATTGACACACAGGTCATTCTCTTGCGTTTTTGTTCTCAATTTAGCACCTTCGCAAATTGACACTTTAGCGCTATTGTCTATATTGTTGCTCTTTCGTGTTAAATAGCACTTCTATTTTCACACAGAGTAGAGCTATTGTAACAGAGAGTTGTAAGAAAATTCCTTGTAACCAAAAACCAAAAATTTTAGGCTTGTAGAAGCCCACCAAAACATGTGGATTTTTCTAACTAATTATCTTTTGTGCAGGTTTTAACTAACCCCTACAATAGGATTTTTTAGCAATTTTAGCTTAGGAAATAAATTTGTTCATATTTCTAACTTCGTCTTTCAAGTTAGGATAAAATAAATTCATTTTCCTTTTGGGTTAAAATCAACTACATATTCATTTGGAGTTTTAAAAACAACCACATATTTCATTTAGAGCTCTAAAAAGAATCACACTTGTTCAAAGTTAAAAAGAATCACAGAAACAAACACGCAAAATTATTTTTTTGCAAAGTTAGGAACAAATTCTTTTGGGTGCTTAAAATCAACAAGGCAAATTTTATTTCTTGCATCAAGCTAAAACTCACAATCCACACTTCCATTTTTGGTGCAAATAAAATTTACAATCAACTTGTCTCATTTTTAAAGCAATTTTACTTCATGCAAATGTGTTTTTCATTAAATTGACCAGGATTTTCAAATTCTAGTTTACTCAAACAATTGCCTTTGAAAATTAAAAAGAACACCATGATTGTTGGAGCAACATCTCCAAATAGATAGAAAACCATTGCGATGACAAGTTAAAAGGAACAAGTGAATTTTGTGTTTGACACACTTGTGCAAAAGAGTTGGTCGAGTGGTCCTACTTCTAACACACACTATCCTCTCCCTTGGCTCTCGTGGTCCTAGGTGCAAGAGAAAAGTGTTAGTAACACTCAAATTTTATCTTTTTAAAAGAGGCCTACCAAGGGATCGATACTCTTGGGAATGACCTCGAGCGGTAAATCTTTCGAGCCACTATAGAAATCAGGTGTGAGCGAAAGCTGTAGCCTTGGGTATAGCTCTTCCTACAGTGTAACTGGCCAAAAGGACAAATGGGCCTCACCACTAGTTACAAGGCTCTTAAGTGAGTCACTGCAGAATGAACTTATGTCCAAAAACATCGAACATGACTAAACACCTTTAAGTAGTATCCCACCCGTTCTATTGATTGAGGATATTTGCGATATAATTTAGTGCAAGAACATAGATGGTTTTGCTCCCAAGATACTCACCATACATATTTCCTTGAGTAGAAACATAGCTTTTTGAAAAGTCACTTGTGGCTTGATAAAAGTGGTGACTCCCCCATCATAGGGATCATCTATTTGTTATGCTCGTGCAAGACTTAGTATATCACATCCTTACTTGCCAAGGCGGGATTCATAAGGTATGTAGTACCAAAGTCGAAGAAATATCAAGATGTGGGCTAAATTTATCACAACTGGCCATTTGACCTTAGGGATAAAAAGTGTTTGAAGTGTGTTCGTTTTAGTCAAGACCAAGTGCAAATTGAGCCGACTTCAGGCTTTGGAAATACACCTTAAAATACATCTAAAGGAAGGGTTATATAAAAGTCCAAGGATTGGGTTGATCTAGACCCATACTCATTTGTGCCTTTGGGGCAACATTCTTGTGTTTGGGTGCTTGCTTTGTTTTCTTGTCAAAGAAAAATCAGAAAATCACTTCCCCAAAACAAAGTATTCATTCAACCAAACATCTGTCAAAACAACCAAAAACATCAAAAACAAGGTACAAACAACAAAGAGTCAAATTTTATGACCATTCTTCACATCTTGCGAAAGAAGAAGCGTCATCAGAATATCAACTTGAAAAGAAGACCATTAAGCTCAAAGGCTTTGATCAAAAGGAGGAAATTCTTCTATATAAATAGACAAATCTTTGCCTCCCATATAATTTTTCTGTGTCACGTGCGTCTCTACCTTCAAGGCAAAACAAACGAATTTGATTCAGAATCACTGAACCGCAGAGCTTTTATGCAATATAGAGCTCTGAGTTATCACATAAACCAAGGAGGTAAGATTAATCCCAACTTTTTCCCAAACGTCTGTATCACATACAACACAACTCGAGAAGTGCCACCAACGCCCGAAAGGGAAGAGATAGAGTTTGTCCCATTTGTAACACAAAGTTTTTATTGAAGTTGAAAAAAATTTCATCCATCATCTCACTCATACATCATCACTTCATCATCAATCCGTCCCAACTCTCAAAACATTAAGAGGTTCTTGTCCCAAGTTCTCTTTTAGATATTGCTTGAAATCAAACACATCACATCACTTTTTAGATTGTTTCTACATCTAGGATAAGCTCATCCTAAGAGACACATCTACGCAGGTTAAAACTAGTTCATGAGTGAATCCTCTCATTACTAGGTAGTTAAATCTGTAACACATCTCAGATTTCTCTTCACCTTATCACATCAAAACTTATCAAACAAACAAGCAATTCAAAGAGGAATTTCGGTTACATCCACCTTAAAGGTGCTAGAGATCCACGTGCAACACAATTCACCAGCCATCAATCTCTCATTTCAACAAAAACTCATCATTATTTTCACACAACTTCAACAAAAAGCTTATAAACAAAATGGCCCAAACCCGATCACAGTCCAGGCAACGAGAAATAGAAAGGGAAGAAGAAGAAGAGGAAAATCTCAATGAATTTCAAGAAGCACTTGGAGGAAATGCAGATGACGAAAACCCAGGTACTCCCACTCCTGCAACAATAGAAAGGGCTCAGCATAACCCTCTCTTTAATAGACTTTTTGATGAAATACTCAGGAGCAATGTGGATGCTCACTTCTTAAGACTCGCTCAAGAAGGAGCAAAACTCCCCTTTGACTTTGATCTTGCCCAATTAAGACAAGCATCAGAAAGACAAAGTCGCCATGAAGAGGAAAGAGGTAGAGATCACATCTGATATAACATTCCTCGAGGTAACCCACCACCTCCTCCTCCAAATGAAATGGAGATGTTGCGGCAACAAGTCGAGAATCTCGCCCAACAGCTTTGTAGTGGTGTCAAGACTAACCAATTCTCACTCAATGACATCTGTCCCTATCCTTTTGATAGGAATCTTTACATGCCACCATTTCCACGAGGATTCGAAACACCCAAATTTGAAAAATATAGAGGAAAGGGGGATCCCCGCGATCATGTCTGAGAATTTCATTCCGCTTGTCTCGAAGTAGCATATGAAGACACATACCTAATGCGCCTTTTTCCCCAAAGATTGGGAGGAACAACCACATCATGGTTTTCCTGACTACCAGGTGGCATTAGAACATTTGAGGAACTTATCCAAAAATTCCTCATTCATTACTCTCATAACATTGAACGCGACATCACCATGGCTGATCTGTGCAACACCAAACAAAAACCAGGTGAACTATTCTCAGTATTCCTGCAACGATGGCGCCAAATGTCTAGCAGACATTCTCTTCAGTTACCTGAACGAGAACTAGTGGAAATATTCATTTCCAACTTAAACGAAGAAATGGAATTTCACCTGGATGTCAAAGACACAGACTCTTTTAATGATATGATCACCAAGGGTTTAAAATGTGAATGGGCACTCATCAAGAAAGGACTCATCAAAATCTTTAATGAACCAAAAGATGGTCCTCGCCCGCGCTTCAATAGTGATAAACCAAGCTTCTGGAATAAAAACAAGAATATCGTCAACGATGGGGTTGTGGATGCCCGGACTATCCAAAACGCACAACCTGTGGTTTGGTTTGCAGGACAAAATCCTCCACCTCAAAACAACACAAATGTTCCTTCTAATCAAGGTCGCATCACATCTCACGATGAACCTAGACCTCGTCAACAAAAATAGAAACGCACATACACTCCCTTAGGGGAACCCATTGAAACAGTATTGCGACAACTCATTTCTCAAAATTTGGTCACTCTACCTAAACTATCAAACTATGAGCCTCAAGTCAAACCAGCATGGTGGAGAGATACTGAACACTATGAATTCCATCAAGGAAGAGGGCACAAGACAAGTAATTGTCACCGATTGAAAGATCTCATTCAGGATCTTATTGATCAGGGAGAAATTGAAATTGAAGGACATGACCCAAAAACAACAAATAATGATTATATGATGTTCAAAAATCCACTTCCATCACAAGATCAAAGGGGTCCTTCCACTTCCAGACGAGGCATTGATACCACTGATTATACACAGGCTGCGTATAATTACACCGTAAATCATCTGTATGATGCCAGTGAACAAGTTGGAACCATAACCTTCAAAAATACCAACTCAAATTGCAATGTTGTTACACGTTGCAACAAAGTTACCATCAAGGCAGCTCCACAAGGCACCACCTCCATCCCAAAGCAGTACAATCTTGTGGAACAATTAGACAAAACACCTGCGCTTATATCCATTTTAGAACTATTGCGCCTATCGCCATCTCATAAAACTATCTTGGATCAAGCACTCCAAGAGGCGTTAGTCCTTGCAAATCTAAATACAGACCAATTTCAAGCCATGGTTGGAAGTCTAAAGTCATCACCTTGTCTCACTTTTTCCGAAAGTGACAACTCTTCCTTCCAGCAACCTCATAACGCTTCGCTCCACATTGAAGGATTTATTAACCAACATAGGATCAAGTGAGTCTTGATCGATAATGGAGCAGGCCTAAATATTTGTACACTACAGTTGGTCACAACATTGGGATATGCGGTAGAATCAGTGGATCCTCATAAGAAGATCACAATCAAAGCCTATGACGATGCAGAGCGTTCATCCAAAGGAGCTGTGGTACTACCAATCCGAGTGGGCCCTATGGTAAAACACATCATCTGTCAGGTTCTGGACCTTCCTCTGCCATACAATCTATTGTTAGAAAGACCTTGGATACATGCCATGAAAGCCGTTCCATCTACCTACCATCAATGTATCAAGTTCCCACATAATGGTGTAGAGATCACAATCCTGGGTGATGCAAATCCCTTTGCGTATTGCCATAATATCAGCCATCAACCAGAGATTACCGTTCCTAATAATAGAGAAGCCATTTCTTCCACATCATATATATGTCCTGCCTCTCTTGCCAGTTCAAACACCACTATACCAAAGCAAGAAAAGCTTAAAATGAAAATAGCAGAGGAAGGTCCCGGGGAATACAACTTGAGTCAACTCTTTTGTGCGGGACAGATGCCCACTTCTCCTAGAACACATGGTAAACCACAACAGTTACTCCAGCAACCACTAATCACACCTACATGTGCTTTGACACCTTTCATCCTTGGAAAGAGTCAAGAAGAAGAAACCCAAGATGAGGACTTAGCAGAATGGATCTATAAAGATCCCATCACTGATCTACCACAAGTTAAACTTCCTACGGATCAGTGTGGCAAAGGTCTCCTCATTATGCAACAAATGGGATATGATGGTCAGAGTGCTTTGGGATATTGCAAACAAGGATGACATGAACCTCTACTGCCAGAATTAAAGCCCAAAGGTAATACAGGCCTAGGCTTTGAGAAAGAAATCTTTCCTAAACTCAGATTTAAAGGAAAACCCAGCAAACCATTATGTCAACCTACTGCAAAAAGGACACCTTTCATCATTAAAGCAGCCTCAAGCACCATCCCAACTGCCCCATCGAGGCTCACAACCCCAACACAACCATCTACAATACCAATCATCCCACCAATCAAACCAGTAATCCCATTCACAGCAACCATTACATCCATGGTACCATTAGCAGCAGCAACTGTATCAGAACCCGCAATAGCGTCTATGGTACCAGCAGTTCCCACAGAAGCCACCGAGTCAACACTGCCGATACTTCCTGTGCCAGATTATTTTATCCCCATCAAACTTCCTGTAGCACCGATCACTACAAAGGTACATCAACCAATCACACATGCAGTGTTTAACTCAAAAGACATCCCAGTATGGTATAGCAATCGGATGCTGGAAAGTGATTCAAAGACCGACTCACATGAATGGGAATTTGATTCGGTACAACTTAATACTTCAGATGAGGAAGACACATCACCACCTCCACCATGCAAAGACATCCCTGTTTACGGAGAAGCACAGATAAAGACCACTTGGGTTCCTGAACTAGAAACATCTTCCACAAACCCTATGTCTCATCCTACGCCTAATTCTGACAGGGAGAGTACCATTAACGACCTTCACCATAATGTCTTGACCCTCACTGATACATCTAACACACTTAACCTAATCGATGAAGTAATGCCCATTATCCACCATGAACTCATTGAATGGAACCAACCAAATCCTCCATGTCTTGACTTCTTCCAAAACGATGAGGCCATCATTGACTTTTTGGAATTAAGGGATAACCTACCAAGCGGGGATCACAAAGATGGATTTGCCATTGAACTTAATAGCGCAACATACTTCGGGGCGGATGCCAAACCTTTCAGCTGCAAAAATATAACAATAAAACATGGATCTTCCAGTGAAAACAACACTGTGGCACTGTTTGATCCGACAAAAGTAAAAAGAAAGAGCGTATCCAACGGTGAAAACCTCTCTGAGGCACCTGAGGATGAAGGGTTTGACATTCTCCCTGCTAATGTACAATAGGAACGATAAATGATTCTCATCGAGGAAACCAAAGAATACAATGTGGGGACTCCTGAAAATCCTCATCTCATACATCTGGCATCTCTTCTCACTCTAGAGGAACAACCTAAATTTATAGAGTTCTTCGAGAAGCGTCATATCAACTATGCATGGTCATATGTAGACATGCCTGGGCTTGATCCTGATTTAGTCATGCATCACCTTACCATAGCAGAAGGAACAAAACCTGTCAAGCAAAAACTTTGTAAGATGCATCCTCAAATTGCAGTGCTAGTCAAAACAGAACTCAAGAAACTCCTAGATGTTGGTTTATTAGACCAATTGATTATGCAGAATGGATCTCCAATATTGTGCCTATTGGCAAACCAAAAGGGGGCATCCGCATTTGTACTGACTTCAGAGATCTGAATAAGGCCTGTCCTAAGGATGACTTCCCCCTTCCAAATATCGACATCATAGTGGATCTGACAGCCGGACATGCCATGCTTTCACTCATGGATGGCTTTTCAGGATACAATCAGATAAAGATCGCATCAGAAGATCAACATAAGACAACCTTCACATGTCCATGGGGCACATATTGCTGGAATGTAATGCCTTTTGGTCTCAAAAATGCAGGAGTGACATATCAAAGAGCAATGACTACCATCTTCCATGACATGATGCATACTATGATGGAAGATTATGTGGATGACTTACAAGCAAAATCACTCACTAGAGAAGGTCATTTGGACATATTAGATAAAATCTTTGATAGATTGGAACAATACCATGTTCGACTCAACCCAAAGAAATGTGTCTTTGGAGTGACCTCTGGGAAGCTTCTAGGATACATTGTCTCAAGCAAAGGTATTGAGGTCGACCCAGCAAAGGTAAAAGCAATCATGGACATGCCACCTCCAAAGAATATTAGTCAGCTAAGGACATTACAAGGACCACTTCAATCCATCAGAAGATTCATTGCACAATTGGCTGATAAGTGTCACCCATTCACACACCTGCTACACAAGAACATCTGCTTTCAGTGGGATGCCCAATGCCAGCAAGCATTTCAGACACTTAAAGACTATCTCATGAAACCACCATTGCTGATCCCACCAGATCCAAGTAGACCGTTGTTACACTATATCTCAGCAACCAGTACAGCATTGGGTGTAGTACTGGCACAACATAATGCAGAAGGAAAAGAGTGTGTTGTTTACTACATCTCTCGCACACTGGTGGGCTATGAACTCAATTACACACCTATTGAGTGAGCTTGCTTGGCAGTAATCTTAGTAGCCACTAAAATGAGGCACTATCTGTTAATACACAAAGTACAACTCATTGCAAAGATTGATCCACTCAAGTATTTACTTAACAAAGCAGCATTGACAGGCCGCTTGGCCAAATGGGTGATGATTCTAAGTGAATTTGACATTGAGTACGTGGACCGTAAAGCTATCAAAGGTCAAGTTATTGCAGATCACTTGGCCGATGCACCTCTCATAGGTGATCATCCTCTCATTTCCAATTTTTCAGATGAAGAGATATTCATGATCACAACAACACAACCATGGAAATTATACTTTGATGGTTCATACACTAGACATGGCTCGGGGGCAGGCATCCTATTTATCACACCTCAAGGTGATAGCATCCCAAAGTCTTATAGGCTCACATTTCCATGCACAAACAACATAGCAGAGTATGAGGCCTTGATCACAGGACTTAGGTTAGTCGTACAACGGAAATTACAAGAACTGCAAGTATATGGCGATTCCCAACTAGTCATTCGACAAGCAACAGATGAATATCAGACCAAAGATGATAAACTCATGCCATATAAGCAAATGGTGGACACTCTAAAGACGTCATTTACTAATATCACTTTTGAGCAGATACCAAGAGATCAGAATCGAGCTGCTGACGCTATGGCTACCATCTCATCTCTCCTAGATCTTCCACAAAATTCAACACGCTACGAGTTCTTGGTAGAACAGCTTTGGATTCCCGCTTATGATATCCTTGAATCCGTCATGATATGTCGCCTTGTCGGTTCTGAATCCCCATGATACGGTGAGTTCTACACCTATCTCCATGATCACACCCTTCCTCCCAACCAATCAAATAACCAACGTAAAACCTTCATTCGCCAAACTGCTCGATATACCATTATTGCCGAAACCCTATACCAACGCGGTCTTGATGGTACTCTCCTTCAATGTCTGGAACAAGATGAGATAACAAAGGCTTTGGAAGAGGTACATGAAGGAATTTGCGGGACTCACTCAAGTGGTCCGTCACTAGCCAAGAAACTCATGCGAGCTGGATATTATTGGCCATCTATGGAAAAGGATTCCTACTACTTTGTCAGAAAATGCAAGAAATGTCAAGTTCACGGTGACCTGATACATGCACCAGCACAGGAACTGCAACCAATCACAACACCATGGCCTTTTTGTCAATGGGGCCTTGACCTTGTGGGTAAGATTCATCCATCTTCATCCAATGGCCATAAATTCATTATTACCGCTACCGAATATTTCACAAAGTGGATCGAAGCTGTTCCACTTACCCAAGTCACCAGCAAGCAGATCGCCTCATTCATCCTCAACTACATCATCTGCCGGTATGGTGTACCCATGTCCATCGTCACAGATAATGGTCTTCCTTTCAAAAATCAGGATGTCCGTGAGCTTTGTGAGAAATTTCATATCCAACACCGCTTTTCCACTCCCTATTACCCACAAGGCAATGGTCAGGCTGAAGCATCCAATAAAAACATATTGAGGATCCTAAAGAAGACAGTCAATGATGCCGGCCGTGACTGACATGTTCAACTAAATCCGACACTATGGGCATATCGAACTAGCATTCGAACCCCTACAGGTGCAACTCCTTATTCATTGGTCTATGGTGCATAAGCTATCTTGCCTATTGAGATCAAGATACCATCATTACGGGTTTCCTTGCACAATCTCATCGATGACGAAGGCTACAGAGTATCCCGTCTTCAGGACTTAGAGTTACTTGATGAAAAATGACAAGCTGCATACAATCACCTCAAAGCCTATCAGCAGCGCATGAGTAGAAGCTACAATCACCAAGTTAGATCTCGTACATTTGAGGTAGGTGATCTTGTTCTACGAGAGAATCCTCACAATCAACCACACAAAGAACATCAGGGAAAGTTTGAATCAAACTGGCTGGGCCCATATGTTGTCACTGTTGTATTCGGGTCCGGGGCATATCAGTTGGCTACATCAGAAGGAGAACCGCTCATAGATCCAATCAATAGTATGCACCTCAAACGGTTTTATACCTAAGCTGTACAGAGCATCAAGCTCCCCTACATATCAGAAAATACCAAAAACATTCAGAAAAATGTCCTAAAGAAATACAAAAACATTCAAAAAGTAAAGAAAAATCATGCATCCAAATGGTGAACAACCACTCCGGTGGCACCTTGGGTAAGTGCTATGGTGAAAACCTGGCAAACAGGCGCCACTCGTAAAGACAATGGCTCCAGTATCTTTCAGGCTCATTGCGATCACATTCATACATACACACATCCATCCATCCAAACCATGGCTTGTTATTTGATCTGTAATCAAAGATAGTACTTCATGCGTCTTGCATCCCACTTTTTCATAGTCATGTCTACACTTGGGGGCAATACCCTTAAAAAATCTAGATGATGGAAGTGGATTCTACATTACTGGTGATTCATTGACAAAAACATTCAAAAAGGTCTCACAAAATCCAAAAATATTCAAAAAACGTCTCACAAAATCCAAAAACATCAAAAAACATTAAAAAAAAAAACAAAAAAAAAACATGGCAACGCATTGTACATACTCATCCGTACAGATACCAAACAAACATTGTGATATACTCCACAGAATGACCACTTATCAATCGACCACACAATCAACATCAACAGTCAAAACTGTCTTCAACAAGGATGCATCCTTCCTTACCAAAACAAAGACAAGATGACATTTTCTTTGACAAGAAAATTCTGTTTACGCTATCAAATACTTGGTTGATTTATGGTCTAGTAATTTATATCAGGTTCCTACAACATTGTTTGTGTATCTTCGACACATTATTCCGATGAAGTTCTAGGGCATGTACTAATGGTGTCTACGTGGGAAGTTCACCAAGCTACGTGATCTTATGCCAAATGCAGTCATAGATCATTACGGCTTGCTGACTACAGCATATACCTCGACCATATGAGCATGAACCATTACCAAGGATCCCTATTCTTTATTCTTTATGTATATACTGTTTGTTTGCAGGTACAATTCTCTTTCTTTGGTTCCTCCACCTCATCCAAACTGGATAAAGGTTTTATCTCTTATTACGGTATGCACTTGTCTCAGGATATGATCAGCCTAAGATCAAGGAGGATGATCCAAGTCATGCATGAAAGGAGATAATCCTTGTCTGTTCCACAAGTAATACTCAGGTCAACTTGATCCATTATATCAAGTTGCTTGTATTAACTTGCTATATAAAATCCATGTAAGAAATACTCTGGTCATCTTGAATCTTTATGTCAAGTTGCTTGTATTTTCTTACAACATTTTAAAGCTCAATGATGAAAAATAAAGCACCATGGATCGTCATTCCATTTCATCTATATATATTGCATTTTGTTGCATTCCACCCATCCATACATTCATAATAGCTGCATATCATGCATACATAGTCATACTAATGCATACTCTATTTTACTCATCTTCTTCCATAGGACTCGGTCCTAGTCCTCCATGTCTTCTATCTAACATCAAATCCCCCCTCACCCTCCCTATCTTGATCATCAACATCATCCTAATCCCTTCATCGCTTCCCATCCTCACTCATCCACAAAATTAAGCCAGTTACTCTATCTACATAGATACATCGACTCCCACACACCTAGACTATCAACAGATACTCTGATCAAGTATCTTCGGGTCTCAACAGGTAATCGATTATGGTAATCCTAGATTACATCAGGCATTTATCACAATGACCTAGTCTCAACGGGGTTGCCATGATTCCCCACAACCATCCATCACACGCACACACTATCAATTGATCAACCAATCAAACACAATCCAATGAACAATTACATCAATTGTCTACGTCTCAACTTGTATTTTGCTTCATATACCTTGACTTCATCGGGCAATTACATCAATTGTCTAAGTCACATCAGGTCACTTTGATTCACTTACTCAGACTTTATCATGTCCAAGCGACCAACTGACATCAACTGTCACGCTTTGACTTGACTGGGGCAATTAAACCGATTGCATCAGATTGTCCAACCAATTTTGATCAATTGTATAGCATCAATCCAAACCCCACACTACATCTGCTATGTATCTCTTGCATGACCTCAGGGTACTCGCTGGCTTGTTGTTTCTTCATATTCACTCCATTTTCTTCCATTCTTTCATCATTAGTTCTAATTTCTTCTATTCTACATCTCCTCCACTTTTCATTCTTTTTCGAGAAATCGCCCGATTTTTCAAAAAATAAAATAAAATTCGGCCCATCTCTCGAGGGGGCATACCACCCATTAAATTTACATTTTATGGGGCATTTCTTCACACCTATTTTTATTTCTTTGAAACGACGCGATAAACTGCACCGTCTCAAAGAGGGGCAAATGTAGTCACATAAATATGTCCACTTAATTAAATGAATACTTAGTATTTATTTGATTATTTAACCATCAATTAATAATTAATTAAATTAATATTTAATTAATTCATCTTAACCCTCTTCTCCTATTAATTAAATAAATTATTCAATTTATTTGATTTAATTCACTTAACCAAATTCAGACCATTAATTAAATAAATAAATCATATTTATTTAATTAAATATTCTCTCACATTTAAATAAATTAATATTTATTTAAATCCTCCAAAATCCCACCTCTCACATTTAAATAAATTAACATTTATTTAAATCACCTTTATCCTCTACCCACTTGCATTTTCCTACAAATGCAAATTGCACAATTATTTTAAATAAATAATTTATTTAAATCACCTTTATCCTCCACCCACTTGTATTTTCCTACAAAAGCAAGTTGCACAACTATTTTAAATAAATTATTTATTTAAAAACCTATTTATCCTCACCCACTTGAAACCTTTAATGGTTTCCTTTAAAGTCTTCAAAACATAATGGCTTTAAAGTCTTCAAACTTGATGGCTTTCTTCTATAGTCTTCTTAAGCCTTTAATGGTTTCCCTTAAAGTCTTCAAACTTAATGGCTTCCCTTAAAGTCTTCTTAAGACTTTAATTGCTTCCCTTAAAGTCTTCAAGCATTTTAATGCTTTATCTTTCTTTTTCTCATTTAAATAAATTAATATTTATTTGAATATTTATCCAAATACAAATTACACAATTTAATTGAAATAAATGATTTTATTTTAATTGAAAATACCAAAATTCCTCCCACTTGCATTTTCCTACAAAATCCACTTGCATGCCTAAACCCCTTCTAGATTCTTCTAAACCTTTCCTAATTAACCTAATCCATCCCCTAAATATTGTCACATTCCTAAGAAAATTGGAGTCACTTCTCAAAGACTCCAAAGTCTTTGAAAAGCAATTAATGCTTTGTGTGTTCAACAAATTAACCTCTAAAGTCTTCCAAACCACTTATGGCTCTTACATGACCATTAATGGTTAATTCCACTTGCACCCATGGTTAAGGACTTTGACCCCTAACTTAATCCTCATGTAACCCATGTGTCTCTTCAAAGCATTTATTTCTTTGACTAAGGTAACCATCATGTCCCCTCAAGCATTTAATACTCTTTATCTCTCCTCTCAAGCCTCCTCATGGTGACACTTGTCAACATGGGATTGGGTTGAAAGTCTCACATGGATTGAATATCTTTCAATCCTAACCCTTGTTAAGATTACTTAATCTTAACCCTTCATTTCCCCATTTCTTCTATAAACAGAACCCTTCTCCTCAAGCAAAAAAAAGGAAGCATTAGAGTATTGTTGTTATACTGGCATTAGCATAGAGCTTTCTCATAGCATCACTATCTACACTTGCATAGCATTTGCTTATCATATTCAACTATCTTGAATCTCCATATGGTATCCATGGCTAGTGCTAAAAGCTGAGAGCTACACTCATTTGGGACTTGGAGAGGAGAGGAACAAGGGAGGAGCAACTATGAGCATCTTGATTAGCTATTTTATTCTATGTTTATATGCTTTCTATTTCATGCTTAATATCTCTCTTGATATGCCTGTTTAGGATAATCCTTTGTTGCTAACACTAACGTTTGTTTCTTGTGCTCTTGTGTGTGTTGCCATCAAACAAATTTTCTAATCCTTTTTGCAGAGCATCAGTTTCTATTACAAAATCATACATTGATGAAGTCACAATTGCACAAACACACTTTTTTACTGTGGTGTGTGAGAGATTCCTTTTCCATCGAAGTCATTTAGTTAAAAGCAATTCTACCTCATTCATGTTCTCGCCTTCGACCTCCTTCACCTCATCCTGCATTACTTGCACTCAAAAGTTTATCAGTATTGACAAACCCAAAAGAATATTAAATGTCGAATTTCATATCAATTGCAGGAGTAAAAAGCATACTATATTTCCTCACACTAGATTATGAATGATCTAATCTATTTTAAATTTCAAAATCACATTACATCTTTAAATTGCACATTATTAAATAAAACGATTTGTGACAAATCTTCTTTTTTGCCACCTGCACTCTTTATTTCTCCAACAACTATTTTGATTCTTATCCCATACTGCTAAATGGTCTCTCCTTCAACCATCCACATGTCTTCAAACTTCCCTCTCAGGCTCTCTTCCTTAGCCTATTTTACATGCTCATCACCACCATAGATATTTTCAAGAGCATCCCATACCTCTTTGGGATTTGCCTTGTCCTGAACATCAATAAACTCAATGTCAGATAGACTACTGATAAGGGCTTCCATGACTTGCCCATTTTCTTGTATCTCTCTCTTTTGGTCATCGGTGAGAGTACCGATAGGAACAACATATACATTTTCAACATAACTCCAGTGTTGAACACCCATGCTTTTGATGAATATCTTCATCCTGTCTTTCCATATACCAAAATTTTCCCTGTTAAACTTTGGACCTTCCCTCTTCATCATTTGACTAGGATCTTTTCCTCAAGCGGTTAGGCTTACAACACAGAGGACCTGGAGGCGCTTTGATACCAATTGATAACTCAATGATGAACCACTAGTATCAAACCGGTACTGAGAGGGGGGGGGGGTGAATCAGTACAAACACAAATACAGTCCAAAACCGGTTTGACAACAAATACTCCAAATGACTGACAAACAGGGATACCGGTAAAACAAAGTGCAACCGGTAACATCCAGTACAGATCAATCAGTCATGAACCGGTCACTCAATAAGCTTTCCTCTTAGCTCAATACTATAGTATCATTATATTCTCATGCATAAACAAGTAAACTTAACCATCAGATCTTCACAACAGTGAGTTCAATATGTTTTATAGACAGGCATAAAACTTAGAACCTTCATGTGCTTAACAGGTAAAACAAAGCATCACAAGACAAAAGCATTTCACATGACACATATTTTTCACGTGGAAACCCAACTGGGAAAAACCACGGTGGGGATGAATACCCACAAATTGCTTTTTGAACTCTTTAGAAGTCCGCTCTGTTAGGAGCCTTGTCCGGTTAAGGACATTACAATAGGTTCTGGTAGGAACCAATCCTGTTAGGGATCACCCGGTTAAGGGATACCTGGTTAAGGGTTAAACCTGGTAGGGTCACCTTTTTAGAGGATGTCAAGAACTCAATAGCTGAAAGGATCTCCTAAGCTCTCTAGCTTCTTAGAACTCATTAGCCTCAAGTTACCCGGTTAAGGGATTTGAATCAAGCCGGTTAAGACCACCCGATTTAAGGGATTTTGAATCAAGCCAGTTAAGGCTACCCTGTTAGGGGATTTTACAACTGTTGAAGTGGTTAGAGATCAACAGGTATTACAATGATATGTTAACAACACTCAATGCTAATGCAGATCCATTTAGGCTCCTCTTTTCCTTCTGCACATTCACTTTGCAGGTATCTCTTCTCTCCTTTGGTCTGGCAAGAATCACGTATCACTTCCCTTGGATACACACTCACAACTTTTGCCAACAACCTCAGAAAGAAACACGACATCGACCTTATAGGAAACATACAGGTCCGTAGCAAAAACCCTAAACCGTAAACCTGTTAGGTTAAGCAATTTAGATGGTTTGATCTTGACTGTTGAATCATACTGCATTAAATGCAACAATCTTGAATCGATCTCAAGACATTCTCCATCGTCCATTATCCTTCGATTTCATGGCGGCTGATAACCCATCACACGTTATCACCGTTTGACAAACTTTGCACATTCCCGAGGTAGATAGGAATAGTCATCTTCATGCAAGATCCTTCACGCACACAAAGCTTACGTGGCAACACGATCTGTCCGCCATCATACTGCTAACTCATCACACATAGATCACCGATTGAGTCACACAAACTTGAGGTACTCCAACTGAAAATCTTGAAGTGGAAGCTACCTACCAACTGGTACTCATATAATGCTTCCATATGCCGGTTCCCATAACTACATACTGGTTCACTTTGAACAAATATGCCGCTTCACCTTGGCATATAAACCGGTTCATACAAATGCCGGTTCCTCTCTCTCTTCACTTATCACATGTGTCGGTTCACACTATGTCTCATATTGGCATCAATAACAACATACAATATCATTATGTCTTCATGCTGGTTCACATAATGCCAACAACCTAGACATGAAGGGCACAAAATCCTTTGCTGACATGATCACCTAGGGGTTAAAATGTGAATGTGCTCTCATCAAAAAGGGACTTATCAAGATATACAATGAACCAAAAGATGGCCCTCGCCCTCGCTTTAATAGTGATAAACCCAACTTATGGAATAAAAACAAAAACATTGATAGTTCTGATACTTAATGTAAGTACAGATCCAATAGCCAACAAGATGAGAGGGGGGGGAGGTGAATCATACAAACTTAATCATCCATAAAAATATCAGATTCAACCTCGGTAACATATATATCAGTCATATAACCAAAACTGTCAAACATGCATACTTAAAAGCATATGAACAATATAAACCTCATAACACCAGATTTAACATGGAAACCCAAATAGGGAAAAACCACTATGGGATTTCGGACCCACTCAGAAATATACTCTTCTAGAGTATGCTCAGTTAAAAGAAAATCCTATTAAAGATTACAAACACATTGCTAGATGTGACCCGGTTAAGGGATTTCCCTCAGATCTGTCAGGATCTTCACTTTGTTAGAAGTGACCTTGTTAAAGGATTTCAAACACTCAATAAGAATGTCACCTTGCTAAAGGATTTTACAAATAAGATTGTTAAGTCCACTTGGTTAAGAGATTTTCTCCTACTTCTCAAAATAATAGTAATAAAAATATGTCTGCAACTTCACATCTAAAAATGCTAAAGAAGATTCCTATTTGTTCAATACAATTTAGACATAGAACTAATCTTGTCTATCTGTTGGGCATCTATACTCTATTATTCTAACAGGTCTTCAAGCTTCTGTGCTTGGTAATCACTATGTAGCATCCCCGTGCATACACTTGCCCACATACATTGTTTATCAACAGTTTCCTATTTATAAACAATCTTTTAACCACTTAATCTCCTTGATCACATTTCCCATGATCAATCATAGCCATCAGATCTTCAATCTTGTCCAGGTTCAATGTATCCTTCGATCTGAAAACGTTTTACCCCGCCTTGGAACTTGCATTTTCACCTTGGAACTTGTGTTAGGGTATTGCAGTTCAATCCGAGCTATAGATCTTCCTGCCAACATTTCTTTACAATAGATTCTTTAACAATCTTCATACACGGCTTACCAATAATTTAATCCGCTCCAGCTCATTAGCTTCCTTCATTAAATATCACATGTAAACATTTAATGCATTATGTTATAGCTCGGTTGTAACTCGGTAAATACTAAACTTCACTCGGTAGACATTCTGCCTTCATTAACTGATAGCGATAACCTTAGGGTTTATCGACTAGGTTCCTTAGGGTTTAACGACTAGGTTCTTTAGGGTTTACCGACTAGGTTCTTTTCTCGGTAACATAGTATAGTATTAACCTTTCAAACAATAGAATATGTAAGATATCGAAACAATCTAAACATCATGATCTCATCATTGTCTGACTCAGTAATAGTTGCCCATTGAATAGCTTATCCCCTTATTCATCATATTCTTTCTGTGTCTTTTACCAACATCTTTATACTCATCAAATCATACTTCTTAAGATATGGCAACATCATACTGAATTAGAATCAATTTCTTGACATCAATGACAAAATAATAATATTAAGACAGTAATCATCCTTAATCAGTTATATCCATAGTCATCAACAACCTTCTCAATATCCTTATTGAAATGCCAACAGTCTCTCATTGTAATTGGAATGCCAACCTTCTTCTTGTCTGTTATAATGCCAACAATCGTCAATGACAAGGTTGTAGATGCAAGGACTATAAAGAGTGCACAACCTATGGTCTGATTTGCGAGACAAAATCCCCCTCCTAAAAACAACACGGTTGCTCCTTCGCAAAATCAAGGTCACAATGTACCACAAGAGGAACCAAGACAACGACAACAAAATTATAAACCAAAACGTACTTACACTCCCTTTGGGAACCTATTGAAACAGTGTTACATCAATTGGTCTCTTCAAATCTGGTGACCTTACCAGAGACATCTAACTACAAACCTCAGGCTAAACCTCCATGGTGGAGAGATAATGAACATTGCGAATTCCTTCAAGGGAAAGGGCATTAAAACAAGTAACTGCCATAGACTGAAAGATCTTATTCAAGATCTTATTGACCAAGGAGGGATTGAAATTGAAGGACATGAGCCAAAAACGTCAAATAATGATCATCTCATGTTTAAGAATCCGCTTCCATCACAAGATCAAAGGGGTCCTTCCACCTTAGGGCGAAACACAGATACAATTGATTATACATGAGCCACCTATAATTACACTATGTATCACCTATATGATGCCAATGAACAAATTGCAACCATCACCATAAAAAATCTCAACCCTACCTGCAATGTTGTTACGCGTCGTAGCAAGATCACCATTAAAGAAGCTACACAAGGCACAACATCCATCCCAAAGCAATATAACCTTGTGGAACAGTTAGATAAGATGCCCGCACTTATATCCATCTTAGAGATTTTGCGCCTATCCTCATCTCATAAAACAATCTTCGATCAAGCTCTCCAAGATGCGTTAGTCACTGCCAATCTAAAGACAGATCAATTTCAAGCTATGGTTGGTAATCTGAGGTCATCACCATGTCTCACTTTCTATGAAAGCGACAATACATCCTTCCAACAACCTCATAACGCCTCACTCCATATTGAAGGATTTATAAACCAACACAGGATCAAGCGAGTCTTGATTGACAATGGCGTTGACCTAAATATATGTCCATTACAATTGGTTACATCATTGGGATATGTAGTTGAATCAGTGGACCCCCACAAAAAGATAACCATAAAAGCCTATGATGATGCAGAGAGTTCTTCAAAATGAGCAGTTGTGTTACCAATCCAAGTGGTCCCAGTGGTGAAGCACATCATATGACAAGTTCTGGACCTTCCTCTGTTGTATAATTTGTTGTTAGGAAGACCTTGGATACACACCATGCAATCCGTTCCATCCACCTATCACCAGTGTATCAAGTTTCCTCATAACGGTGTAGAAATTACAATCATGGGCGATGCAAATCCATTTGCATATTGTAACAATATCAACCATTAGCCATAGATTACTGTTCCCAACAATAGAGAAGCTATCCTCTCCACATCATATGTTAGTCCAGCCTCTCTTTCCAGTTCAAACAACACTATACCAAAGAAAGAGAAGCTAAAAATGAAAATGGCAGAGGAAGGTCCCATGGAGTATAATTTAAGCCAACTCTTTTGTGTTGGGAAACTACCCACTTCCCCTAGAACTCATGGTAAGCCTCAAAGGTTACTTCAAACACCACTAGTCAAGCCAGCATGCACTTTGGTGCCTTTTATCCTTGGAAAGAGTCTGGAAGAGGAGACCAGAGATGAGGACTTAGCATAATGGATCTATAAAGACCCTATCACCATGAAAATCCCACAGGCTAAGCTTCCCACAGATCAATATGGGAAAGGCCTTACCATTATGTAAAGAATTGGCTATGATGGTCAGAGTGCTTTAGGACCTCACAAGAAAGGATGGCACGAGTTGTTGTAGCCTGAATTAAAGCCTAAAGATAACATTGGATTATGCTTTCAAAAAGAGACTCTTCCTAAGCTTAGATTGAAAGGGAAACCCATCAAACCTCTATATCAGCCTAATACTCTAAAGAGGCCACCCTTGATTATATCAGCAGCACCAAGAACTGCACCAACTACCCCAATGAGGTCGAGAATCCCAACAATACCATCCACAACACCAATCATCCCACCAATCAAACCAACAACCCCATTAGCAGCAACAACCACATCAACAACACCATTAGTAGTATCAGATCCCCCAATAGTATCGACAACACTGATAATTCCATCAGAAACAACAAATTCAACAACACCAATACTCCCAGTATCAGATTCAATGATACTAATAATCCTCCCCGCATCACCAACCATTCCATCTCCAAAGGTACATCAGTTGATTACACCTGCAGTGTTCAACTCAAAAGATATCCCGGTTTGGTATAGTAATCGGATATTGGAAAGCGACTCAGAGACTGACTCACATGAGTGGGAATTTGATTCCATACATCTCAACACTTCAGATGATGAAAACACATCACTACCTCCACCTCACAAAGAAATCCCTATTTACGGAGAAGCATAGATTAAAACCTCTTGGGTTCCTGAAATGGAAACACCTTCCACAGACCCTACATCACATCCTACGCCCGATTCTGACAGGGAAAGTACCATCAATGACCTTCACCACAACATCTTAACCCTCACTAACACACCCTATGAACTTAATTTGATCGATGAGGTAGTACCCATTATCCATCCTGAACTCATCGAATGGAACCAATCTAATCCCCCATGCCTTGACCAATTCCAAAATGATGAGGCGATCATTGACTTTTTGGAACTATGGGATAACATACCAAGTGGGGATCACAAAGTTGGATTTTCCATTGAAATTAATAGCGCAACATACTTCGGGGTGGATTCCAAACCTTTCACCTGCAAAAATATTACAATAAAACATGGATCTTCCAGTGAAAACCACACTGTGGCATTGTTTGATCCCAAAAAAGTAAAAAGAAAGAGCATATCCAATGATGAAAACTTCTCTGAGGCGCCTACGGATGAAAGGTTTGACATCCTCCCCTCCAGTGCAAATCAGGAATGATCAACGATCCTTATTGAGGAAACATAAGAATTTAATGTGGGGACCCCTGAGACTCCTCACCAAATACATCTGGCATCTCTTTTAACTCCAAAGGAACAACCTAAGTTTGTAGAATTCTTCCAGAAGTGTCAAATCAACTTCGCATGGTCATATGCAGACATGCTTGGTCTCGATCTTGATTTAGTCATGCATCACCTCACCGTGGCAGAAGGAGCTAAACTAGTAAAACAAAAGCTTCGCAAGATGCACCCCCAGATTGCGGTAGTCAAAGCAGAACTTAAGAAACTCCTGGATGTTGGTTTTATTAGACCAATTGATTATGCAGATTGGATATCCAACATTTTACCTATTGGCAAACCAAATGGGGGCATCCATATCTGTACTGACTTTAGAGATCTAAACAAGGCATGTCCTAAAGATGACTTTCCCCTACCAAACATTGACATGATCGTGGACCTAACAGCAGGACATGCCATGCTTTCTCTCATGGATGGATTTTTTGGATACAACCAAATAAAGTTCGCACTAGAGGATCAACATAAGATGACCTTCACATACCCATGGGGAATATACTGTTGAAATGTGATGCCTTTTGGTCTAAAGAATGCAGGGGCGACCTATCAAAGAGCCATGACAACCATCTTTCATGATATGATGCATACCATAATGGAGGATTATGTTGATGAATTACTTGGCAAAATAATTAACAAGAGAAGGGCATCTTGCAATATTAGAGAAAATATTTGACAGACTAGAACAATATCATGTTTGACTCAATCCAAAGAAATATGTCTTTGGAGTAACCTCAGGGAAGCTTCTAGGATACATTGTCTCAAGCAAAGGCATTGAGGTCGATCCGGCAAAGGTCAAAGCAATCATGGACATGCCACCTCCCAGGAACATCAGTCAACTAAAGACACTACAAGGGCGACTACAATCCATCCGAATATTCATTGCACAACTAGCAGATAAGTGTCATCCCTTTACACATTTGTTACACAAAAACATCCGCTTTCAATGGGATGCCAGATGCCAACAAGCATTCCATATGCTTAAAGACTATCTCATGAATACACCATTGCAGATCCCACCAGATCCAAGTAGAGCTTTATTGCTCTATATTTCAGCAACTATTACAACATTGGTAGTACTACTGGCACAACACAATGTAGAAGGGAAAGAGTGTGTTGTATACTATATCTCTCAAACATTGGTCGACTATGAGCTCAATTACACACCTATTGAGCGAGCTTGCCTAGCAGTAATCTTGGCAGCCACTGAACCGAGGCACTACTTGTTAACACATAAAATACAACTCATTGTAAAGATCGATCCACTAAAGTACCTACTCAGCAAAGCAATGTTGACAGTCCGCTTAGCCAAATGGGTGATGATTCTGAGTGAATTTGACATCGAGTATGTGGACCGTAAGGCTATGAAGGACCAAGTTATTGCAGATCAGTTGGTTGACACATCCCTCATAGGCGATCATCCTCTTGTTTCCAATTTTCCAGATGAAGAAATCTTCATGATCACAACAACGCAACCATGGAAGCTCTACTTTGATGGTTCATATACTGGGCATGGCTCAGGGGCAGGCATTTTGTTTATCACACCTTAGGTGACAACATCCTGAAGTCTTACAGATTAACTTTTCCATGCACAAACAACATATAAGAATATGAGGCCCTGATCATCGGACTCAGACTAGCCATACAATGGAAATTGAAAGAGCTACAAATATATGATGACTCCCAACTAGTCATCCGACAAGTCACAGATGAATATCAGATTAAGGATGATAAACTCATGCCATACAAGCAAATGATGGACAATTTAAAAGAATCATTTATGACTATCACCTTTGAGCAGATACCCAGAGATCAAATCGAGTTGCTGATGCTATGGCTACCATTGCATCTCTCCTAGATCTTCCATAGAATTCAACACGCTACGAGTTCTTGGTAGAAGAACTTTGGATTCCCACTTATGATATCCTCGAATCCGAGATGATATGTCACCTTGTCGGTTCTGAATCCCCATGGTACAGTGAATTCTACACCTACTTACATGATCACACACTTCCTCCTAACCAATTGAATAACCAACGCAAAACCTTCATTCTCAAAACTGCTTGATACACCATCATTGTTGAAACCCTATATCGACGCAGTCTTGATGGTACTCTCCTTCGATGTTTGGAACAAGATGAGACAACAAAGGCCTTGGAAGAGGTACATGAAGGAATTTGTGGGACTCACTCAAGCAATCCTTCTTTAGAAAAGAAGATTATGCGTGTTGGATACTATTGGCCATCCATGGAAAAAGACTCCTACTATTTTGTCAGAAAATGCAAGAAATGTCAAGTTCATGGACACCTGATACATGCACCAGCACAAGAATTGCAACCAATCACAACACCATGGCCCTTTTGTCAGTGGGGACTTGACCTTGTGTGTAAAATTCATCCATCTTCATCCAACGACCACAAATTCATTATTACTGCCACCGAATACTTCACAAAGTGGATCGAAGTTGTTCCACTTACCCAAGTCACCGGCAAGCAGATCACCTCATTTATCCTTAATTACATCATCTGTCGGTATGGTGTACCCATGTCTATCATCACATATAACGGGCTTCCTTTCAAAAATCAGGATGTCTATGAGCTCTGTGAGAAGTTTCACATCCAACACCGCTTTTCCACTCCCTATTACCCACAAGGAAATGGTCAGGCTAAAGAATAGAACAAGAACATATTGAGAATCCTCAAGAAGATAGTCAATGATGCCAACCATGATTGACATGTTCAATTAAATCCAACATTATGGGCGTATCGAACTAGCATTCGAACCCCTACAGGCGCAACTCCCTACTCATTGGTCTATGGCACATAAGCCATCCTTCCTATTGAGGTCGAAATGCCATCTCTACGAGTTTCTTTGCATAATCCGATAGATGATGAAGCATACTGAATCTCCCTTCTTCAAGATTTGGAATTACTTGATGAAAGGCGACAAGCTACATACAACCACCTCAAAGCCTATCAGCAGTGCATGAGTAGAAGCTATTATCACCGAGTTCAACCTCGTACATTTGAGGTAGGTGATCTTGTTCTCAGAGAGAATCCTCGTAACCAACCAAACAAAGAACATCAGGGAAAGTTTGAATCAAACTGGCTAGGTCCATATGTTATCACTGTTGTATTTGGGTCTAGGGCATATCAGTTGGCTACTTCAGAAGGAGAACTACTAGTAGATCCGATCACCAGCATGCACCTCAAACGGTTTCATATATAAGTTGTACAAAGAATCAGGCTCCCAATACATACTAGAAAAACACCAAAAACATTCAGATAAATGTCCTGAAGAAAATACAAAAAAAATCAAAATAGTAAAGAAAAATCATACATCCAAACAGTGAACAACCACTCCGGTGGCACCTTGGGTAAGTACGATGGTGAAAACCTGGCAAACAAGCACCACTCGTAAAGGCTATGGCTCCATTATCTTTCAGACTTGTTGCAATCACATTCATTGCATACATTCATCCATCAGTCAAACCATGGCTTGTTATTGATCTGCAATCAAGGATAGTACTTCATGCATCTTGCATCCCACTTTTTCATAGTTATGTCTAGACTGGGGGCAATTCTCTTAACCTATTGATGGAAGTGGATTCTGCATTACTTATGATTCATTGAGTTCTTCATTCAAAAATGACTCACAAAATCCAAAAACATTAAAAAACACTCATAAAATACCAAAAACATTCAAAATTGTCTCACAAAATCCAAAAACATTCAAAAACAACTCACAAAACATCACAAAACATCAAAAGATGATAAAAAATATGGCAACACATAAAAATCCTTTGTACACATGCATAACAAACAGACATCAAACAAACATTTTGAACTACTCAAACAACGATCACTTTTCAAATCAACCAAACAATCAAACATCGACACACAACTGTCTTAACAAGGATGCATCCTTCCTTACCAAAACAAAGACATGATAACATTCTCTTTGACAAGAAAATTATGTTTAAGCTATCAAGTACTTGGTCAGTTTGATAAGGTTATTTATTCATTTATATCAGGTTCCTACACTACTCTGGGATATCCACAAGTGATTAGAGTAGCCAGGATGGTTCCTAGGTATCGTTTTGTTTATTGTCTGCGATTTGTTCCAATGAAGTTTTGGGGCATGTACTAATTGTGTCTATGTGGGAAGTTCACTTAGCTACGTGATCTTATGCAAAATACAATCATAGATCACTATGGCTTACTGACTACAACGTATACCTCGACCATATGAGCATGAACCATTATGGAGGGTCCATATTCTTTATCTATGCTGCTTGCTTACAGGTACAATGCACCAAACTTGGTTCCTACTGCCTCGTCCAAGATTGATACTACCATGCTTAATGATGAAAAAATAAAAGCACTATGGATCATCATTTCATCTCATATGTTTATATTGCATTCCATTGCATATCGCCCATCCATTTATCATTCATTATTCATATTTTTTATGCAAGTGTGAACAAGTTAAAATACAAGAAGTTATTTCATATGAATTGGTCTTGGATACAAATCATGACGGAGTTCTCTAATACATCACCAATGCATCATACAAATTCTCACCAACTTGCATTCATCTATCATAAACGTATGACATCATCATTCTATTGCATTTAGTTGCATTTACATACATTTAGTTCATTATCATTTACTTGCATGTAGGTTCATTACATCCATTTTAGATATTCATTTAGTTGCATTTAAATACATTTAGTTCATTATCATTTACTTGCATGTAGGTTCATTACATCCCTTTTTAGATATTCATTTAAGTGCATTTAATATCATTTAGTTGCATTCATTATCATTTACTTCTATTAGCATCCTTACAACATTTCATCATTGCAAAATAAAGGCATTTAGATTCATTTGTATAAATTTCCCATCATTTCATTTACTACCATTATTAGCCATTAACATACATTCATTTAGTCATCTAGGTACAGTTAGATGTCTTTTAAATCATTCAAAATCATTCATCAACATCTAAGTTTGTTTACCATACATTCATCTAGATTAATTTTAGTTGCATTTATTTGCATTTATCTATATATTAGTTAAATACATTCATCTATCCATCCAGTATATTCTTATACTCGTTCATTTTTATTCTCATCTTTAAAAGTTTCATCTAGATGCATTCATCCTTTTAATTGCATTAAGGTGCAACTATTCATTATCCCTTAGTTGCATTTATTTGCATTATCATTTCACTTAGTCATATTTTAAGTCATTTAGAATCATAACATTAACATTTGTCTCAACATTTGTTTATTCATTTTACAAGATGCATCTCATTATATCATCAACATAAACACAAGTACTATCTATCTCATAGTCAACATCATTCCTTCATCATGGCATTACATACATAAAGCATTACAACAACACATCATACATGTATTAACCTACATCCACACGTTAGCATCATATTCATAAACATGCATATAGACATCATAAAATCATCATAACATGCATATAGAAATCATCTCATCAACATATACATCTAGCAAGTAAAAACATCAATCTAAGCATAAATCATAAATCATCATCCTGCATAAATCCATACATATCATCATAAAATATGGGATCTCCTCATATATATCACATCATATATCATCTCACAAAAACATACATGTATCAAAGTACAGTGATGTTAAAAATATCGGCTACCAAGAGCCATCCAAGTCATAGTCCAAAATGACAATGTAATAAAATACATAAATCTCTCTCAAATAGCACTCTGGCCAGATGCTACACCCCCATCACTGCCTGTACCACCACTATCCCCTGCACCACCCACACTATCTCATTGTGGAGGACCCATAACACCACAACTACTCTGCATCCTCCAAGACCGCTTTGATCTCGCCCGACGCATCTGTAATAACTCAGTGCCCGTTGACTAGATGGCACCGCTTGCTCATATAAACCCCGCCAATAATCTATCTCCGCCTGAGCCCGCCAAATCTCCCTCATCACCTCCCAAGTAGGACCCTGTGCTCCTGCCGTAACTTGTCCTCTATCCTGCAGATCCCTCAATCTGTCCACCGCATCATCTCTCTCACACAACACTATAGTCACCTTTGACTCCCGTGCAAACAACTGAACATCTCTAGCTACAATCTTTGCCTCACACTCCTCCACCCGTGCCTCGACTGTCATAAGTTGAGACTGCATATATACTAGCATATGCTCTCGCACATCTCCTCCACCTGTAGCTCCCTCTCCTCCACAAGTAGCTCCCTGTCCCATATCCATAGGTGCCTCTCCCTCCCCAATATCTCTGCCACCTAATTTGACTCCTCCCTAAATCAAAGGACCCTGTGATAGTCGCAACGGCTGCCCGCCTCTTCCTCTCCGCTGTAACCGTCCTCCTCCACCACCTCCACCTCCAAATCCACCACCACCACCAAACCCACCACCATCTCCCCCATCACCTCTACCTCGTACATCTACTACAAGTCCTCGACATCCTCTCCTCCTTTGTCTCTATCTCCTATCATCCTCAAAAGGTGGAATCGGCTTCGCCAAATTTGATTTACATGCAATAGGATGTGCAGTAATATACTGGGTATACTCATATGTAACCCCTACATCTACAATCCCGGACCTCATATGCCATGGTCTCGCCTGTAAAGTTTGAAACTTGGCTAATGCCTGATCATATGGTAACACTAGCCCCCACTGGAATCTCTCTCGTACTGCCCATGCATACTCCCTTGATCCACTTGGCAATCCCTGCCTCCAACTGAACTGCCTCATCACTCTGTCGGGTACCTATCTCTCAACATTGTAGGTTGTCCTACCAATCAAAAATCGTGTCATGAACACATACGACAAGGCCTCTGCATCATCATCCCAAGGCTCACACTCAATATAGGGCCTCCATATAACTATATCTAAATCATCTAATGCTCATCGCCACCACTCCAACTTCCCCAGGTGGGGCTGATTCATCATACCTCCGTACATATACATATAGGGCTGATCTATTGCCCTAAATCTCAAACTCACAGGTCATGTCACGGGTAGGTGGTCCCATGCCTAGATATGCAACAAAGTGATCCCAACTCCTAGAGAACTTGTCTCTTGGCACACCACCTCATGCAAATCCTAATATAAATGTGCCAGAACACACAGTCCCCATGCAAAAAGGGTTCCCTTAGTGACCATCTGCTCTATAAGCTGGCCCCAACCCATGACCAATCCATGAGATCGTTGATCTAGGAATAGCAGGCCCCCAACAATCCCTGATAACATAGTTGGAAGTGGCTCATATAACACAGCTATCTCCTCCCACACTACCAAGCCATCATCAATAAAAATATCCTCTGCAAATATCCACTGCACAACTGCTGTCCCCCATTGCTCGGTCATATGTCATCAGTTCCCCTTGGATAGGGATGTGCAAAATCTGCCACACATCCTCTAGTGTCACAGTCATCTCACCCATAGCCAGATGGAATGTGCAAGTCTCACGGTGCCACTGCTCTGCTAATGTCGTCATCAGGTCACGATTCGTCCGAATCACGGGCATGTACATCACATCGTAAAGACTTGTCACTATAATGCTCGACCTCCGTCAGCTGATCTCACAGCTGCTGCATGGCTGGATGTCGCTCCCACATCTGTAAGATGGGAAGATCCTCCTATACAAACACACATCCACATCATCATCAGTTGTTTTGTTTCAAACGTTCTCAAGTTTAAACCTAGACTATCAACAGATACTCTAATCAATTATCTTTGGGTCTCAACAAGTAAGCAATCATGACAAACCTAGACTACAACAGACATTTATCCTAAATGACCTAGTCTCAACAAGACTGCTATGGTTCAAAACAACTAACTTATCCATCCATCCACCCAACATCGACATCAGGCGATTATTTTTCTAACACTAGGACATCTTTTTTTTCAGACAATAGCGCTAGTCTGCTAATAATCGCACTAAAACAACCACACACTAGTGCTAATAGACCAATAGCGCTAACACTACTGCACAACAACGCCATTTTAAAATAATAACGCTCTTATGATGACAATCGTGCTAAAAGCACCATTCATTAGCACTAAAACAACAATAGCGCTACAAGAGCTACACAAAAGTGCCATAACAGAGCAATAATGCTACAAAAAAGACTCGATTGCGCGAAAAATACATTAACGCTAAATCTACTACACATACGCTACAATAGTCGGTAGCACTAAAACTACTACGCAATAGCGCTATAGCATAGCGACACAAAAACGTTATTTTAGTGGACAAAGGCGCTAAAGCATAGTCTTAGCACTATTATCTTAGGTTGACTTGGACACTTGAAAAAACACATCAAAAATGCATGAAACACAAAAATTCAAATTGACGTACCATTGGGCCGTAGTCATCTGGTTGTTGGAATCGATGAACCCGCTCTAGCCGATGATCTACTAGCTGTACCGGTATGCTAACTTCTACTCTCTCTTTCACAAAAGCCACTATCACAGGTCTGAATTGCTATGGAGATGGATGCAAATGACCCTATTTTTACCTCTTCACCCCCATATATACCCTCAGCCCTCAACCTAATTTTACCTTGTTCACCATCGTGGTCCTCGTACACTTCTAGGGCCTCCCATTTCTCCATTTTACTCCTGATTTCTTCCATTCTTTCACCATTCTTGATATTCTTCTCTTCTCCCTCCCCGCCAATTCTCATTCTTTTTCAAGAGATCGCCCGATTTTTCAAAAAAAAAAAAAAAAATTCGACCCATCTCTCGAGGGGGCATACCACCCACCAAATTAACATTTATGGGGCATATTTCTTCACACCTATTTTTCTTTCTTTGAAACGACGCGATAAACCGCACCATCTCAAAGAGGGGCAAATGTAGTCACATAAATCTGTCCATTTAATTAAATGAATATTTACTATTTATTTGATCAATGAACCCACTAACCAACAATTAATTAAATTTATATTTAATTAATTCATCTTCAATCATTCTCCTATTAATTAAATAAATTATTTATTTTATTTCAATTAATTCATTAAACCAAACTGAGTTTCAATTAAATAAATAAATCCTATTTATTTAATTTACCCCCTTTCTTCTTTTAAATAAATTAAATATTTATTTAAATCCCCCTTCCAGCCCATTTAATTAAATTTACATTTAATTAAATCCCCCCACTTGCAAAATCCTACAAATGCAAGTTGCAATCACAATTGAAATAAATTAATTTTATTTTAATTAAATTCTATTTTCCCCACCCACTTGCATTTTCTTACATCTCCCACTTGCCTCCTAAATCCCCTTCTTAAATTCTTCTAGACTCTTCTAATCCCAATCAATTAAGCCTTAACCCCTTTAACCATCCCCTTTCCCCAAATTTGAAAGAAAGTCTTCCAAAAAAACAATAAAGGCTTTATCCATTCAACAAACTAACTTGTTGAGTTTCCCCAAATTTGGAAGGACTCTTACAAAGTTGTCCCCAAAGTCTTACAAACCATGAATGGTTAACTTACCCTTTTGGGCAAGGTTGAAGACTTTTTTGCCTAACTCAACCTTCATCTTTACCCTTGGTTATTATTTAACCCTTGCACGAGAGTTTACCCCTTGGATAAAAGCTTTATCCAATGGATGACTCTAACCCGACCTTAGCCTTACCCCCTAGAGTAACCCTCAGGTCATGTCAAGAATTTAATGCTTCTTCCCTCTCCCCTCAACCCATATCATGTTGACATTTGTCATCCCGGGATTGGATTGAAAGCCCTCACATGGATCACAAACCCATCAATCCTGGCCCTTGCTCAGATTACTCAATCTCAGCCATCCATTGCTTCATTTTTCCTATAAATGGAGTTCATTCCTTCACAATCTAGATCCTGAAAACTTGTACACATCTAACATATAGTGAATTTTAGAGAGCATTTAGCATTATCACTCATATTGTCATTTTGGGCTAAAATTAATTTTAATTAATTACATAATATCTCATATTAAGTTTGTTTTACACTTGCATAGCATAGTTTAAAGCATTTTTCAATCTTGAATCTCCATAAGACATCCATAGTGCAAAAAGATGCTAAGAGCTACACTCATTTGGGAACTTGGAGAGGAGAGGAACAAGGGAGGAGAAGCTACAAGCATGGTGGAAGGCATTTGGAGATGTCTTAGAGCATTTGTTTTCTTTGTTAAGCTCTCTATTTTTCTTTTAGTGTCTCTCTTGATATTCTTGCTTAGGATAGTGTTTAATTTATGATTTTCTAACAATAACAATTGGTTTGTTGCTTGTTTGTTTGTGTTTGTCATCCTAACAATCCTTTTTTGCAGAGCATCAATATATAATTAAGTGCAAAACGTATTATGCAAATGAACATGTTTTTTTCTCGATTGAAATGCAGATCCATTTGGAAACAATGTAGGGAAAGCCATAACAAACAATCCTTTAGTGGTGTATTTGTTAAGCATGGGTGCTTTGGAATAAAGGATGATGTGCTCTCTAATTCAACTTTATCATTATCAACCACTGTGTCTTGAGTTGTTGGTATAGATGGCGGATCAACATGATCTTCAAAGCCATTTAACAAACTTGATATATCGGTAGTTGTTTCTGGTAAAAAATTGGTTGCAACAGAATCAATTACAACATCATTGTAGTATTGGTCATGCTGGATTTTATAATTCAATGCATCCATAACATGGAATCTATTTACATAACAATCATAATTTTTCCCTTCCAAATTCGTTCTACGAACAATAAGTATTTCCAACTGTTGCAATCTACGTGGTAGAGTAGCTTCTATTTCTGTAATATCTTGTGGAAAATTTATAGTTTGTCTCGTATACTTGTATTGGCCTCATCTTGCATGGCTTACTTGCAAAACATGAGAAAACCTTGCTATAAGCATTTCCTCTACTTGGGAAAGTCTTTATAAAAGAAAAGGTTATTCATTGGGATCCATATTGTTTTCAATTGAGAAGCGGTGAATGCCCTTTTCACCATAGCATCTTGAATAAATAACATTTGGTTGTTTGATCTTACTAGCATACCAATATACTTCTCTTTACAAATAGAGCACATTTGTAGGTGTGATAAGTTATCAATCCTTCTTCAGAAAGTAGCCAATGTATGTGTAAACTCATCAGAATTCAAAGGGTTTTACATTGGTCCAGCTGCAACAACGGGAGGTGCGTTTGATTCTAGGATTACAGGAAGAGGATGCACATTGGTTTCATTGTGTTTCAAAGATGCAGAAGGCAACACATTGTTATGAGATTGTGCTATAGATTCAGAATGGATTAAATGTTTAACATGCAATGTTTGCCCATTTATGAGTGGTTCAGATTGCGCCATGGCAAAATCATTGAATGGTTGTGCTTTCTCGGGGATCATTAGCTGGCTTTGTCGCTTGAAGCGTTGTTTTTTTGAGATTTCTTCTTTTTGTTGCGCATAGTAAAGTTTGCGCATAGTAAAGTCTATTCTTTTCTTTCTTTCTAGCTTTTTTTAGATTGGAATCTTCCAAAACAAGATCAATGCATATCTGAGAGATATTTGAGAGGGCAAGTGTATTAGAATGACAATTAATGATGATCAAAGTTATTTAAGCAACAATATTATTGATTGGCGAACATTCAATTATAAATAACAATCTTCAATTGGTAGAACCCCAATTCCCTTCCAATGGTTCTCCACCCTCCTCCGCCGATTGAATATAAGGGAATTATAGTTGTATAGTTTAGACCCCAATAAGATATGGACCTCAGCCAAGCGCGTATTTTTTGAGGCCGTATATATGTGTATATATATATATATATGTATACATACATATGTATATACATATACACACACATATATATATATATATATGTATACATACATATGTATATACATGTATATATGTATACATATATACATATATATATATATACATGTATATATGTATACATGTATATATATATATATGTATACATATATACATGTATATATATACATATATATATACATGTATACATATATACATGTATATATATGTATATATGTATACATATATATATGTATATACATATGTATGTATACATATATATATATACATGTATATATGTATACATATCTATATATACATATGTATGTATACATATATATATATATACATATGTATGTATACATATATATATATGTATGTATATGTATATATATATATATGTATGTATATGTATATATATATATATGTATGTATATGTATATATATGTATACATACATATATATATATATGTGTGTGTGTGTGTGTGTGTGTGTGTGTATATATATGTATGTATACATAGATCTATGTATATATATATGTATGTATATATATGTATGTATACATAGATCTATGTATATATATATATATATATATATATATATATATATATATATATATATATATATATATATGTATGTATGTATACATAGATCTATGTATACATACATATACACACACACACACATATATATATATATGTACATATGTATACATATATATATACATATGTACATATATACATATATGTATGTATATATGTATATGTATACATATATATATACATATATATGTATACATATGTACATATATATATATATATGTATATATGTATATATATATGTATACATACATATATACATAGATATATGTATACATATATGTATGTATACATATATCTATGTATACATACATATATATATATATACATATATACATATATATATATATACATACATATACATACATATATACATATATATATGTATATATATATGTATATATGTATGTATATGTATGTATATATATATATGTATATATGTATACATATACATATACATATATATGTATACATATGTATGTATATATATATATATATATATATATATCACACACACATATGTGTGTGTGTGTACATATATATATACATGTATACATATATGTATATGTGTACATGTATATGTATATGTATACATGAATATGTATATACACATATATATGTATATATACATGTATATTATATGTATATACATATATATGTGTATATACATATATACATGTATATATACATATATATGTGTATATACATATACATGTATACATATACATATACATGTACATGTACACACATACATGTATATATACATGTATACATATATATGTATATAGACATATACATATATATGTATACATGTATATGTGTATATATATGTGTGTGTGTGTGTGTGTATATATATATATATGTATATATATACATATATATACATATGTATGTATATACATATGTGTATATATATATATATATATACGCAGAGAGACTCATAGACACACACACACATACATATGTATATATGTACACACACACACATATATATGTATACATGTATATGTATATATGTATATATACATGCGTATATGTGTATATATATGTATATATACATATACATACATATACATACATATATACACATATAAACATATATATGTGTATATATGTATATATATATATGTGCGTATATATATATATGTATATGTATATATCTATATATCTGTATATGTATATATGTATATATCTGTATATATATGCAGAGAGACTCATAGACACACACACACATACACTCACTGTGTGTACGTGTGCGAAACAATTGGTATTTTTGAATTTTGAGGGTTTTCCCTTTTGTTTTAATGGATTAAAAATGAAATTCAAGTTTCAAAATATATATTTTGTGTTGGAAACACGAGAAATGCAATGACACAGAGAAGCCACAATGGAGGCATTTACCTTCTCAATTTCCAAACTGCGACATCTAAAAATTTTCACACTTCTAAACCCTCTTCAGGTTTTTTTACTAGGGTTTTAAGATATTTGGCCCTCAGCTAATGCTAATTTTGAACATTGAAAGTTCACGTCTCAAATAATACATGATATCATAGGGCCAGAAATAAAATATTCGTATAAGAACCCTTCATCATCTACTGTAAAACAGATTTTGCAGGACAACATTCGCTTGTACGAAAGAAATTTTCCCCAAATATAGCAACTCGACAAAGCCTGCTAAAATTTAGGCATCTCTCAGGCGGGTTCAAATCCTCACAAATAAGGGAACTTGAGCTACCAAAAGGCCAAAACCCCAACTAATATTGAAGAGTAAATAAAAGGATCTAAGCCACGTACACGCAATGCATGTCAGCCATTAAACTTTTTTAAACGAAGAAGACAAAGCAATAGTATGTTATAGCGAACGCTTAGGGTTTCAGACTGACAAATTTGTTAGGGTTTAGTCCAAGGGGCCTCCTCGAGCAATGTTTACAAGTAATGCACCCTTCAAAATAGAGAAAGTAATAAATAAATAAAATGGAAGGTACATTTAGCATGATCACAACAACCAAAATTTATCCTTAGTTTAGGTAAGATGATACAAAGACAACAAGAACGTGATGTCATTTCTTATACCTTCTTTAGAGATGATCACAAAGGATGGGTAAACAATTCTTCTCAACATTAAAAGATGCTTTGAGCAATAAACATAAATTTAAATTTATCAAAAAGAAGCACCATGCCATTGGAAACAAGCAGAAAATCAACCGCAAATAGCGGAAACTATGGTGCAACAAACTGAATCAAGCAGATTTCCTGATTAATGGAATCTATTATAATCTTGCACAAAATACAACAGAAATAATTTTGCACAAAATAACCATATTTTTGACTTGGACTTTGATGATAACCTATGCAAATTGACTAAATTTTATCTTTTCCAGTCATTTGCAATAAAATATGCAAGCAAACAAACAAACTTTACGAGTGTGTGATTAACTTTCATCTCCTTTAAACTTTCCTTAAAGTTCTAATGTTTCACAATAGACATGGCTGTAGGGAATTACTTTCTTCTTGGGATCTTCTATTTTAAGTTATAATCAGATATTGGAAAATTGTCTCCTTGTGGGTCATTTAACCAGCTACGATCTATTCTGTTATAAGAGGATAACTTCAAATAAGAATTATGTAATATTTCAATACTCAGTATTGACATAGAAGCATAAGTGGCAAGAGTTCTAAGTTTTATCACAATAATGCATATGAAAAAAAATGTTTATCAAAACAATTTGAAGTTGTCAAAAACCATGTCTTGTGAAAAAAACATCTTTAAAGAATCTAGATTTTCATAGTTTGACATAATATCATTTATTTGGATGTGGTATTTTTTACTCCAACATTTTGGGTCTCCTACAAGACTGATGTTTAGGGAAATTACAAGATTATTAGTGATGTTTCTCTATTTTGATGTAAGAATGCACATTGTGCCCTCCTTGCCTCCATCGTAGATTCATATTCATTCTCTTTTGCATCTTATCAAAAATATGCCATATGAACTGTATCATCTAAGTTTATTCTTTTTTATTTTTTTGGCAATAGGTGTGACATGTTCCAAATATAGACAGTCTCATACTTGTCACAATATTTGTTTCTCAAAACATGCGCTACCCTAGCGCCCAACAGCGAAAACAAAACACGCTATTCTGCATTCTGCCACCTCCTTTACAAAAATCGGTGTATAAATGTACATATGTATGTGTGTGTGTGTGTGTGTATACATACATACATATGTACATATATATATGGATGTATATACATACATATATATACATATGCATGTATATATATACACATACATATATATATGTATGTATATACACACATATATATATACATATGTATGTATATATATGTATGTGTATATATATATATGTATGTATGTCTATATACATACATACATATATATATGTATGTGTGCATATACATGTATATATATATACACATACATATATATACATATGTGTGCGAGAAATGTGGTTAGCAAAAATGTAAAATTCGGTTTCAAAAAGATCCACACACCAATGGGACTCTTGGTGCAAGTTATAGAGCTATATTGAATAGCTCAACTTCCCAAGGGGTGTTCAATTGTTCTCTATCTCATAGGATCCCTCAAGTCAATGTCTTTGCTCTCAGATCACTGAGCAAAGTGACTTAGGAATGACAAATCCAAGAATGAGTTATGTTTGATTAATTTAGCATGAATGCATTCCTAGATATGTATGATATTGAATCTATGATGATTTAAACTAACATGAATATGATGTTATGATAAAGATTAGTAATCCTATCCTAACAATATATACTAGTCTAACATGGATATGCTATGATATTTAAAATTACTTATAAATGCTATTAAGATGATTTTTATCAAAGAGAGGCTAAATGCTTATTAAAATGACTATAGATTAGATGCATGAAACTTGGATCTTTGAAAATTGAGAGAATGAAAGCTCTGTTTATAGGAAAAATAGGGCAATGGATGGTCAAGATTGGATAATCTTAACAAGGGCCAGGATTGAAAGTTATCAATCCATGTTTACAATTGTCAACAAGAGGTTGCTTGAGAGGAGATGAAAGAAATATTAAATGCTTGAGAAGACATGAAGGTTACCTTAGGAGGTAAGGGTTAAGGTTAGGTTAGGTTTATCCATTCGATAAAGCTTTTATCTGAGGGATAAACTCTTGTGAAAGGGTTAAAGAGATAACCAAGGTTAAAGCCATGAATTCTTGATGAGACCCTTGGGTTAATGAGGGTTGAGTTAGAGAGAAAGTCTCTAATCATGCAAGAAGGTTGAGTTAACGATTAATGGTTAGGAAGGCTTTGAGGGTTAACTTGTTGAAGACATTAAGCCTTTAATGGTTTTCAAAGACTTTGGAGGTTTTGAGAAGTGACTTCTCTTTGCTTAGGAATGTGACAATAATTAGGAGATGGATTAGGCTAAATTGGAAGTGATTGGAAGAATCTAGAAGGGGTTTATGAGACAAGTGGGAGATGTAGGATTTTGCAAGTGTAGGAAAAAGGATTTTAATTAAAATAAAATTACTTTATTTCAATCAAATAGATGCAACTTGCATAAATACAAGTGGAGAATTTAAATAAATAAATTAGATTTATTTATTTGCAAGGATCAATTTAATTAAATGTAAATTTAATTAAAAAGGGAGAAAGAGGAATTAATTAAATAAAGTAATTTATTTAATTAAAGGCTATAAAAGGTTTAGGTGGACTTAATTAAATAAATTGAGTAATTCATTTAATTAAATAGATGAATGAGATTAAAATGAATATTAAATATTCACTTAGGAAAGTGGTCATTTTTATACGTCTACATTTTGCCCCTCTTTAAAGTGACGTGTGTGCACATGTTGATTCAAAGAAAATTTGCCGGATATGCTATCAAAATTGAATTGATATGATGTCATGTGTCGAGATGTCGATATGATGTCCCAGATTTGATGAACAATATTGATGATGCCTCCTCGGGAGATGAATCAAGGATTTTGAATTTTTTTTTGATTTGATGAGCGTTTTTGAATTAATTGCATTTTGAATAGTTTGACTGTGTTGAATGCTTTTGAATTGATTCATCTCCCAAAAATGATGTTGATAAGGTTAAAAGTGAGAAAGATGAGGAAAATACATGCCCCACTTACTAACTTGGTTGAATTTTACCCTATAAAAAGGTAAAAAGTGATTTTATTCTTATCATATTGATGTATAGTGGTTAAACTCTCCTACTAGGTTTGCTTACTCTTGATGTCTCCTTGGGTTGTCTCTTGAACCATCAAATGGTTCCACTCTTGTCAACCTTCCAATGGTTTTAGGCCCACCCTTACTGACCTTTCCAAGGTCCTTAGACTAAGGTGACCACTTCTTGTTTTGTGAGTGTCCCACAATCCTTATTATAGACATTCCTACTCAACACCTTAACCAAGAGCCAACCCCCCTCTACTATAGGATCTTCACTCACACAAGACCAACACACTTAGGGATGATTTGATTTAGCTTTTCCAACCCTATCCCTTCATTTAGGACATTGGTGTTTACCGATTTCAAGCTTTAGGGCCGGTCTGCTCTTTTAGGCCTACTAGGAGACCTAGTTCAATTAGCCCTACCTACGAGGTATTTTGCAATTATTTGTCAGAAGTCCTGAACACCCCCATGAACTATTTGTATTTTTAGATACCCTTTTTAAATATTCATACAATATCTCAAAATTGGATATGGGTTTGGTCTCTAACCATCCTAACCCTTTTTAAGCCTAATTCCTCCTTTTAAGCCTACAAAATAGGGATTTGTTTGAATGTCTTCACCAGTCCAATTGCTCAAGGATTATGATAATTGTTTTAGGTCTGCACATCCATGAGGATGTCCAATCCAACTTGGTCTCAATCCCATCCATCATATTTACCCATCTAGGACCTGTTGTCCATAATCCACAATGCTTGCCAACTCTACGTGCCAAGCCTAGGGTATGGTGGCAAAACTGGAGTTTATCATCCCTTGTCTTAAAAAAAAAATGAAAACATACTTTACAAGGCCTCCTAACATTCCATAAGGCTTCAGCACAAAGTTCCACCATGGAATGCTAGGAATGGGCCATAGAGTCCACAAAACCCTGGTTTTTAGGTCTTTAGAACCCGCTTGCAACAAAAATGACACAACTTGCAATCTATAACATTTCAAAACTTAAAACCACAATCAAATGAAATATATGTCTCTGATCTAACAATTTATGCCTTGTTCTGGGCTTGGAAGTCCATACAGACCGTACAAAACCATCTAAACTCAACTATAGTCACTGAAAACACAAAATTTGAAAGGCTAAACTTGCTCTACTTGTTTCAATTCTTCAACCAGCCATTATCATCAGTTTTCCCAAGACTTACATCAGACTTGGGATGGTTACAAATGCCTTCAACTAAAAATACAACCAACTAGCTGTCGATGTGTGAAAGTGCAAAATGTTGCAAAGTTGCTATGAGCAACTTTTACAACTTTTTACATAAGTGAGCAACTTTGCTCAAATCCAACCTAGGTCACTTCCAAATTATCCAAATGACCTTGTAAACCTCTAAACAACATCAAACCCACCTATTCTAACTCAATAACAATTTATTCTACCAAGTGCTCTATCTAGCATGCTTAAAGAGCCCACATGGCAAAATTGGTCAATCAGTGACTCCTAAGGTCCTCACAAACATTTGAGCACTTATTCAAAGACCTATTGACATTATTACAAACCAAAACAACATGATTCCAATCTCTTGCAATCAACACAATAGAATTGCCTTTGTGCCCCTGCACCACATTTACACATTTGTCTCCTTGTGATTGTGACACTTGAGCTCGGACGAAAATGTCGGTTCCCTATGCTTTGCATCGATTCGAGCGCATTCATCGATACCGGAGGCCCATCGCGTATGGCCCACCTGTAAGTCATCTAAATTTTGCCATGTTTTTAATTGATTTTTCTTTTTTTGATCACATTTTTCATTTTTTAGTTGAAAATTTATCGTTTTAGCATGTAGGGGTATATTTTTAGCGCATAGGATAGGAACAATAGTGCGTAGGGTTAACCTAGCTAGGTTAGCATTTAACTTGCATTCTGCAGCGCGCTGGCAGGTTAGGGTAGCACGTATAGTAAATTGGCACATAGGGTAGATAGGTTAGCGCTTAGGGTGAAAAGGATAGCGCGTCGGGTAGATTAGCACTTTGGGTTATCAGGGTAGCGCAATGGCAAAACTAGTTAGTGCATAGAGGGGGTTAGCGGGTAAAGTGTCCAGCGCATTGGTGAAGAAAGATAGCACATAGGTAGCAGCTTAGTGCATAGGAGGTCTGTTTTGGAACTTAGGGTAAAAAATGGGTAAAAAAGACTTGGAAGAATGCGTCGCGGGGGGAATAGATGAGGTAGATGGCTTAGGGGTGGATAGGTGTCTGGTGAGTGTTTCAAGATGAGTCATGAGAGAATGTTTTGCCTGCTGTAATGATGTTTGATTTTTGGAGTCTGTTGAATTTTGCTTTCAATATGGAGTGCCAAGCTGATTGATTGTTTGAATGAAGATCCTGATTTTCTTTGATGTGGATCTTTCATGATTTGCCTTGTGATATGCATTTGATGTCCGATATGAGCTCTGATTCTTGATTTTCGATATGATTCCTGATGCGATGCTTGCGTTATGGATTTTTGATACGATTTCTCAAAATAATGCTTGCGTTATGGGTTTTTGATATGATTTCTCAATATGATGCTTGCGTTATGGATCTTTGATATGATGCTTGCATTATGGATCTTTGATTGTTTTCTCAATATGATGCTTGCGTTATGGGTCTTTGATATGATTTCTTGATATGGGTCAGATTGTCAAGACGGGTCTTTGATTGATTTCTCGATATGATGCTTGCGTTATGGGTCTTTGATATGATTTCTTGATATGGGTCAAATTGTCAAGACGGGTCTTTGATTGATTTCTCGATATGATGCTTGCGTTATGGGTCTTTGATTGATTTCTCGGTATGATTCTAGCATTATGGGTCTTTGATATGATGCTTGCATTATGGTTCTTTGATTGATTTCTCGATATGAGTTTGATTTTCGATATGATGCTTTCTTGAGATGTTTCATTGTTTCAAGTTGATTTTGTTTTGATTGGATATATTAGATAGATGTGAAAATTGAAGATGGACAGTTGTTGTTTTGTAGGCACAAATTGGTGTACTTCAATCACGAGAGCGATTTCCGTGACTGTGGTCATTGATTCCACGATTTTCACAGGCTGATAGGGATGTGATTGAGATATGCATTTTATCATCCTTACTAGACATGCCTTAGTATATCATTAACTGGAGTTTGTTGATAGCTTTGGCGGAGAGGTGGCATAGTGATACAAACACCTTCCATTTGGCTACTGGCGAGATAATAGTCACACCTGAGGACAGTTATCGCATTCTGTGGATTCCTATTGTGGGGGCCTTGTTGCCATATGAGAAGACCAAGGAGGGTGGGACAGAGGCTCTCCATCGCATCTTCCAAGATGATCAGATCTGTGGATATGAGATCCCATGGCAGGAGTTTGTGGATTTGGATTATGCTCCTTTGCCTTCGGTACTAGCAGGTTTTATTGGTGGATTTTTGTGTCCCGACCATAGGTCAAAGGGACTAGCTATGGGATGGGGATTGGTTTTGGAGGATATGGTGACACAGGGACACAAGATTGCATGGGATTCCTACATGTTAGCCCACCTTTACAGAGAGCTTCACTAGGTGGTGTATCTAGGATACAACAGTTTGTCTGCGGGGGTGACATTACTGCAGTTGTGGGCCTAGGAGCACATTAATGTGTCGAAACCACTTGCAGATAGGGATAAACCAGTTGGTCGGGCATATGCTTATGGGTATATAGGTATAGTTGTCCAACATAAGCTGGGAAAACTAGAGCACTGGCAAAGAGTGTTGGATGATATTGATACAGTCATTTGGAGACTGTATATGGATTGTGAGGTGTGGGCTGAGGATGGGCTATAGATGCCCTATGTGTATATGTCAAGATATTTGATCGGGCAGATGCCCTTTATCATTGAGTGATTTTTGCATAGTCGTGTTCAGTGACGGTATGGGAGATAGCAGGGGATACCATAGGGAGCATGTTTATATGCTCATCGGAGACAGGATGTGCCTAAGTGGGGACCCACAGTGGATAGTGTAGCGGCGATAGAGGAGTATATGACATTGGCAGGCCAGATTTGGGATTACGGAGTTGGGGTTGTTGATGCTGGGATGATAGAGGAGTTGTCTACCTACTTCATGGCACATGCAGTGGCACAAATATCGGATCTAGTAGAGATGTTACCTGCTTTTGATGATGATGAGGATGAGCAACCAGAGAGGTGAGGGGAAGTTAGACAGAGAGATGAGGAGGGAGAGGAGGTAGGAGATGGAGGTGGAGATGATGAAGGAGGTGATGGAGGAGGTGATAGAGATAGAGGGAGAGATAGAGGATGAGGGGGGTGATGGTGGGAGAGATAGAGGACGAGATAGAGGATGAGGAGGTGATGAAGGAGGGAGAGTAGGAGGAATTCTCCTTGGTGTTGGTGGTAGTGATAGGGTAGGTGCAATGTTAGTGGTAGTGGGTGGTATAGAGGATGTTAAGCAACCCGCCCAGAGGAGGAGATCTGATGATCTACCTCCATCGGCCCCTCAGAGAGGGATAGGTATGGCTGGGACCACGACACAGGTACCTGTTCAGATTAGGGTACCCACCCATCGACATGACTCACATATTAGAGCCTTACAGGTCACAATGCAGGAGTTACAGGCACAAGTGCTAGCACAGCAGCACCAGTTTACATAGATTAGGGCAGAGCGGGATATAGAGAGAGAGAGCGTTGGGGTTGGGCATAGAAGTTTGCAGAGAGATTAGAGAGAGTGACAGGTGGTGCACCGATGTGGGATACACTGAGGGAGATACGATACATGGCCAAGGAGGTCGAGTACTACAAGTGCTTATATGAGGAGCTGTTCCCTAGAGAGCATAGAGCTCCTAGCTATGTAGCTAGTCGATCTGCTCATAGTCAGATGGGGACAGAGAGTAGAGGTGTTACAGGGCCTCCCCGACATGATCCACCTAGTGGAGATCCAAGAGCTAGGACATTTGCTGTGAGACCGTCAGCCTCAAGAGATAGTCATACCTGAGAGACTTGTGTTTGTTGTATTTTGATCATTTTGTTGTACTTTGACAAACATGATATCCCTTGTACATTTCGACCATTTTATATATATATATATATATATATATATATATATATATATATATATATATATATATATATAGCACTGGTTTATCTGATCCACATGTGATATGTTATGGATGATGATTTATGATATGCATTGATATGATGTTTCTATGATGATGATGTAATGCTTAGATAATGATGCTCTTGATTTTGGTTATGATGTATGATCCATGATGAAATGAGAATATGATGATGCATTGTTACCTTGATTTTTTTATTTATTTATGAGATGTATCTTGAAAATGAGATGTACGATATGATAATGATGTGAGATGTATCTTGAAAATGAGATGTATGATAATGATAATTATGTGAGATGTATCTTGAAAATGAGATGTATGATAATGATAATTATGTGAGATGTATCTTGAAAATGAGATGTGTGATAATGATAATGATAATGACAATGATGTGAGATGATACTAATGATATGCAACCTAATGCAATATTAAGATGATATGCAACTAAATGCAAGTTTAAAAGGATATGCAACTAAATGCAAGATTAAAATGATATGCAACTAAATGCAAGATTAAGATGATATGCAACTAAATGTAAGATTTTAATGATATGCAACTAAATGCAATATTAAGATGATATGCATCTAAATGCTCACCTTCATTATGTCATTTGTCATTCCTATTTAGTCACTTGTTTTTGCTCTGTTTTGGTTTGTCATCATTGAGCTTTTGATATGTTGGAAGTTTATACAAGCATGATGGTATAATTGAACCATAATGACCTGAGTAATACTTACATAGATTTTGATATGGCAAGACGACATACGCGTCGAGGTATAATTTGAACCATGACGACTTGAGTGTTGCTTGCGTAAAACAGACAAGAGTTAACCATTTGTATGCACAAAGTGGAACAATGTCTTCAATGATATGTCTTCAATCATGTCTCAAGACAATATTTGCACCGTGTGAATTGTCACCTCACAAATAGAAAACCAAAAAAAAAAGTATCAGATTCCCTCGTTGCTTTCTCTAGCTCGATGCATCTTCTAGAAATTTAAAAGATCCAATGATTCAAAAATTTAAGATACAAAATAGTCAAAACTTCACGCTAGATGTAAACAAATTATAATTCAGAAAATCATCCATCATGTGTGTGTTGAAGTTGTATTTGGATAATGGTCTTGTTTTCTAGCCTGATGAGCAATTGTTGACAGGGTATCCTTAGCATGTTGTGATCCTTGTTTGTTCATTGTTTGAAATGGTGAACTTGAGAGGAACATTACCCCTAGCTATAGATATCTATCGATGCGGATATACATGGTGATTACCAAGCCATGGTGGGATATGATGAACTTATCTTTAGATAATCAAGGACATTGACTACGCTAAGTATGTCCAGGATAATGCTATGTGAATAGTGTTGGGCGATGGCCATTAGCTTTGACTTTGGCTGGATGCAAAAGATATGAGTACTGATAGATAGAGGAGTTGTTCTCTCATAAATAGTGCCTGTTGCCAAGTTTTCAGCACTTGATTTTATTGTACTTTTTTGTTTTGTTATTGATTTTTTTTTTGTATTTTGCTGATTTTTTATTTATTTTTTGTATTTTTCACTTTTTCTGTGCATTAGACAACTCAAGTGTAGAATTTCTTCAGATGGGTGTTGTTGGTTGGTTCGTCGAGCACATCTCCTACTGAAGTTGTTAGCTGATAGGCGCCTGATCCATAGTCTGATATGATGACATAAGGACCTACCCAATTAGGTTCAAACTTCCCCTTCTTTTCATGATCCTGTTGATTTCTAGGATTTTCTTTGAGTACAAGATCACCAACTTAAAAACCCTAGGGATGACTCCATGGTTGTAGCTTATGCACATGCGTTGTTGGTATGCTTTGAGATGATCATATGCATGCTATTGTTTTCATCCAGAAGCTCTAGTTCATGCAATCTGTTTACTTGATACTCTTCATCTGGTATGAGGCCTTTCAAAGATACTCTGAGTGATGGAATTTCTACCTCAAGAGGTAGAATTGCTTCTGATCCGTACACCAATTAATATGGTGTAACCCCTGTAGGTGTCCAAATGCTAGTCCTGTATGCCTAGAGTGCCGGATTGAGTTGTACATGCAAATCCTTACCCATATCATTTACTATTTTTTTTAGGATTTTCAAGATTGTTTTATTTGATGCCTCTGCTTGACCATTCCCCTGTGGGTAGTAAGGTGTAGAGAAGCGATGTTGGATTTTGAATAGCTCACATAGCTCTCATACATCTTGATTTTTGAAAGGACGCCCGTTGTTTGTGATGATGGAACTTGGAATGTCGTATCTGCAAATGAGATAATTGAGAATAAATGAGGCAATCTATTTTCCAATTACGGTGGTCATTGGGACTGATTCAATCCATTTTGTGAAATACTCTGTTGCAGTGATAATGAAATTGTGTCCATTTGAAGAGGAAGGATGGATTTTCCCTACTAAATCAAGTCCCCACTGATAAAAAGGCCAAGATGTTGTAAATGGCTGCAACTCTTATGCTGGTGCATGGATAAGATTTGCATGAATTTGACACTTAGGACATTTGCTTGCAAATTGATAAGAGTTTTCTCCATTGTCGGCCAGTAATATTCCATTCTCATAAGTTTTTTAGCAAGAGTAGGACCACTTGAATACATGCCATAGATACCCTCATGAAGCTCGTGTAAAGCAGAGTCATATTCATTATGATCAAGGCAACGAAAAAAGAGTACCATCTAAACCTCGACAGTAAAGTGCGTCAGTAGTTTAGGCATAACAAGTGGCTTGTCAGATAAAGATACATTTTTGGTTATGAGATAGGTCAAGTGGTAGAGTATTGGTTTTAAGATATTCATAGATTGTCCTGTATAGAGGGGAGTCTGAACTGGTTAAGGCATAGATGATGTGGGATGCAAAATTGGCATAGGTTGGGGAAAATAGTTGCTCTACCAGGAACTCATAACGACTCTGTTACTCTAGAATTTGTAGCAGTGAAGCAATAGTGGCCATTGCATCGGCCATTCTGTTGTCCAACCTTGGTATTTGCTCAAAGGTGATGTGTACAAAATACTGTTTGAAGTCATCCACCATTCTCTTATAGGGCATTATTTTATCATCCTTTGTCTGATATTCATCATTGATTTGATTGATGACTAATTGAGAATCCCCATAGACTCTCAATTTTACGATTCTCCATTCCACTGCCATTTGATTTCTATGACCAGGGCTTCATACTCAACGATGTTATTGGTGCATGGAAACATTAGTCTATAAGATCTTGGAATTGTGTGCCATTTTGGAGCGACGAACAAGATGTCGACACCCGATCCATGTTGTGTATAGGAACCGTCAAAGTACAGGGTCCATTGCTTGGGTGTGATAGTAAGGACATCCATGTCTAGAAATTCCACCTGCATTGGTTGTTTATCTGGTAGTGGTGCTCTAGCTAGTTGATCTGCAATTACCTATCCTTTGATAGCCCGACGCTCTGTGTACCGGATATCAAACTTACTGAGAATAATGACCCATTTAGCCAATCATCTTATAAGAGCTACTTTGCTGAGTAAATAGTTGAGAGCATTATTTTTTGCTACTAGCTTGATTGTGTGAACTAGCATGTAGTGGCAAAAATTTTGAGAGGCGAATACCACGGATAAACAAGCCTTCTCAATGAATGTATAATTTAGCTCATATCCAATTAATGTTCTGCTGATGGAATATATAGCTCGTTCCTTTCCCTTCTGTTCTTCTTGTGCTAGCAATGGCCCTAGTGATACTTTCGTTGTTGATATGTAGAGAATGAGTGGCTTCCTTGCTATTGGTGGTACCAGATCTGGTGGATTCATTAGATATTGCTTGAGTTGATAGAATGATTCCGCACACTTGGCTTCCCATCTGAAAGGTATATTATTGTGTAGCAGATGATTGAATGGTAGAATTTTATCTGCTAGTTGGGATATGAATCGCCTGATAGACTGTAGCCGTCCTTGTAGAGATCTGAGTTGACTAATGTTCCTGGGAGGTGGCATCTCCATGATGGCTTGTACCTTCGCTGGATCTACTTCAATGCCTTTTGCAGACACAATGTAGCCTAATAGTTTACCTGATGTGACCCCAAGGACACACTTCTTAAGGTTTAGCTTGACTTGGAATTGCTCCAATCTTTGAATTTTTTTATTTAATATGCCCAGATGTTCTACCCACGTGAATGACTTAGCCAGTAAATAATCCACATAGTCCTCCATGAAGGTATGCATCATATCATGAAAGATTGTTGTCATCACTCTTTGATAAGTTGCCCCAATATTCTTTAAGCCAAAAGGCATGACGTTCCAACAATATGTTCCCCAAGGATAGGTGAACGCAGTTTTATCTTGATCCTCTGGAGCTATCTTGATATGATTATAGCCAAAGAAACCATCCATTAATGATAGCATTGCATGGCTTGCTGTTAGGTCCACAATTATGTCAATGCTGGGCAAGGGAAAGTCATCCTTTGGATAGGCTTTGTTGACATCTCTAAAATCTGTGCATATTTTGATGCTTCCGTCTGGTTTTGAAACTGGTACAATATTTGAAATCCATTCAGCATAGTCTATAGGTCGGATGAATCCGACATTTAATAACTTCTTTAGTTCAACTTTGACCATTAATGCCACATGCAGATTCATCTTTCTTAATTTCTGCTTGACTGGCTTAGCTCCTGGGGCAATAGATAAATGATCCATGATTAGGTTTGGATCTATTCTAGGCATACCAGCATAGGACCAATCAAAATTGAATTGCTTTTCTTTGAAGAATCTGATGAAGTCTAGTTGTTCCTCTTCTGTCAGTGATTCTGCTAGGTGTATGTTTTTAGTTGTTGCTTCTATACCGATGTTTATTGATTCAATCAATATGGGTGATCACTCTTAATAGTGTTCAAGAAGAGTGTCAAGTCTCCCATCCTTAGGTTCCTTAAAAAGGTTTTCACCCTCAGATGCATCCTTTATTTTGACTTTTTTTGTGATCTAGTGCTGCCATTGACTGGTTTTCAACATCATATCCTTTGTTTCTTTCATTTTTGCGACTAAGAGACTTGGCACTCCCCTGATTGCAGATATCGTTATTTTGTTCACTGGCAAAGCATGTTTCTAGGTTGACTATACATAGATACTGGACAATGGATTAATCATCTGGGAAAATAGGTATATTAGGGTGTTCAGGTTCTTCCCAGTCTATGAGATCAGGAAATACAAGCGGTAGAGTGTCATTTGGTGGGTCAAGATCGACTGCGGTAAGTGTCATGATAGAGGTATCATTAAAGTTGTCTAGGATGTTGGTTAGGTTAATGATATTGTCAAGGTCTTTGATGGTATCATCTTTAGTGTAAATTGTTCGTAGTGTTGCTGCTCATTTTCCTTAGCTTTGTAGATATGTCGCGGTCCGAATTCAAGTAGTCGAGACTCTGTGCCTTGTCCCTCCTGAGAAAGGGGTGTGTGTGAATGGATAGTACCATCCTTGTCGTCCTCGGTAATATTTTCACAACTACCCCATTCATAGTCATTAGAATTAGTTTTAGAAGTACTGTCCCAGAGTCTTTCAGTGCTGCTGACAGGTACGTTGTAGGGTGAGAAAAGATCTCTGATAATTGATACGTCTTGTAGTTTTTTCTGATTCAGAATCATAGCCTGTTTGTACCCTTTGCATTTGTTCATACACTGTTTCTCCTTGGGTAGCAGTGATTTCTTCAGGTGGTGACTCTGTCTTGTTTTGAATAGGTTCTTGTACATGATGCACTTTCTCATAAGATGCTTCTTCCCTTTGAATGGCTAGTTCCTCTTGTCGTTTCTCTTTTTCTTGGTGTTCTCTCTCTTTCCTTGTTGTTTTTGCTACTTGGTGTAGTGCCTCTTGCCATGAGTTCTTATTATATTTCTTCTTTGCTCTCCACTGAGGTTTTTGATACTTATTTTGTTTGTGCCTAGGTGGTACGTTGTGTCCATATCCTAGTCTTGTTTTGTCCCATGAAAATTGTGAAGGAGGTTCTAGCGGTTCTGTAATGCCTTCTTGATGCTTGCCTATAGGTCCTTTGCCATTGTAACCCATCAGTTGCATGATCATGAATCCTTTTCCATATTGTTGTGTTGGTATGGCCACCTCTAGAGTAGCAACTCTAACCTCTTCCTCATCCTTGTATAGCCAACTAAGGATGTCTTTCTCTTCTGATTCATTTGCTAGTGTGCCCAATTGGATAAATTTGCCATCAAACTTGGTGATGGGCTGTGTTGCTTGATGTGTCGATGAAGAAGGTTGTCCATGAGATTTTGGTGATGTTGGCAATTTTGATAGACACATGGGTTCAAAAGAGTATTCTCCCATGCCTTGATCTTTGATTTTTATCTTTTGTTTGAAGTCCATGGATAAAGACTTGAGCTTTTCTTGATGATTATCTAATGCTGAGGAAGTCAAAGCTTCCCTATTGTGTGCAACCAAGTTGTCTTGAGCTGCCCCCATAGAATTGCAATGTTGAAAAGGATTATTATCGACAGATATGGAAATTTCCTATCCATTATACGGGAATTTGACACACCGATGGTATGTTGAAGGCACTACTTGCATTTCATGTATCCAAGGATGACCCAATAGAATATTGTATGTTAAGTCTATGTCTAAGACTTGGCACATAGTGTCTCTTTGTATCGGTCCTACTTGAATAGGTAGTATCACTATTCCTTTGGATGACCTTTCTTCATTATCATAAGCCTTGATGGTGATATTTTTGTTTGGATCAATAGACTACTCAGAGAAGCCTAATGCATGGATAAGTTTTAAAGTACAAATATTGAGACCAGTTCCTCCATCTATTAATACTCTTTTAACTCGATGTTTGTAGACTAAGACTTCGATATGAAGGGGAGTGTTATGCAGATGACTCAAAGAGACCTTATCATTTTTGGAAAAAGGTGAGGTTATGAGGCCTTGTCATATGAGCCACCGTGGCTTGGAATTTATCAATGTCCAAATCTTGAGGAACATTTGTTTCCACTAGTGCTTGTTCTAAGATGTCCTTATGTTTCGATGAGAGTTTGAGTAACTTGAGTATATATATTTGAGCGGGAGTTCTCCACAGTTGATTAACCATATCATATTGAGTCTTGGAGATAGTGGTGGATGTTGATGTATGCCCTTTCAAGATGTATTTTTGAGCTCTAGTTGTCACATTGATTAATGCATGGTCTTGTTTGTCCTTGATTTTTATGACATTTATTTGGTTATCATATGTCAATATGTGATTGATGGTGTTGTTGTACAGGTGATTTATACGAGCTTCCCTTGTATCATTTGATGATGAAGTTCCTTCCTTGTTGTTATTCGGAAGATGATTTTTAAAGGCGTCATGGTCACCATTTGTTTTGAGACCATCAACCGTTAAATCACCTCTATCGGTCATATCTTGAACAATGTTCTTAAGCCTCATGCAATCATTTGTGTGGTGTCCTTTATTTCAATGAAAATCACAGAAATGCGAGTCATTCCACCAAGGTAGTTTGACCTAGGGTTCAAAGTTGTTTATGGCCGGTAATGTGATAATTTTGTTCGCCAGGAGTTCTCGAAACACCAATTCTAAGGTTTTCTCTAATGGTGTGTAGATGCATCTATTTGGGAAAGTGTTGGTGTTACCTCTTTGATTTGTAAAATTCCCTTGGTTAGCATTGTTTCCTTGGTTATTGTTGTTGCCTTGGGTATTGTTATTAGTGTTTGAAATTGAAGGTCCTTGATTGGTATTTTGTGGATAAGTGTTAGTGCCTTGATTAACACCTTTTTTATTTTTGTTAGATTGTGGATTACCTGATAAAGCTAATACTAGTTGTTTGGACTTCATATCATTAACATCAGCTCCTCCATCATTATAAGAGTATTGTGTGATGAATTTGTTTACCAACTCATCAAATGATATGATGGGAGGTGTAAGTTTAGATAAACACTCCATTGTTTGCTTTCCCAAAATTATTGGGAATGGCCTCATTAAGTAAGTGTCATCGTGAGCGAACTCTAGGCTTATGGTACAAAATTCTCGAACATGATCGTGAGGATCACTTTTACCATCGTATTTATTGTACTTTGGTATATCTGAATTCGGGGGAAAAGGTATCATGTTTAATCTCCTATCAAAAGGATAAGGACAAATTTCATCCAAGGAGTATCACATTGTGGTCCCTTGTTGTATGTCTTGCATTTACCTTTGCAACATTTGAATTTGTTGTGTAAGAGCTATCATGGGTGCATTTGTACGTTGAGGGAGAGCTTCCTCCCTTTCATTAAGATTATCCCAAGGTCGGGCATGGTTGTGTTTGGGTGTGTTATTTTGTTCATGTATGATTTATGGGTCATGTGTTTCTTCTTCTCTTTGTTGGTCTTGATAGGCATAATTTCTAGACCTTGTTCTAAAAATTCTTTCATCGACATTCCTTAAGTTTTCGGAATCAAAATCTTCAGGATGTGTAACTCCTTTGGTAGTTAGCATGAGTATATATTTTTCCTTGTCTGCTCCAATAAGTCTTTCCATGAGCCTTTGGAATGAGGGGTTTTCTTGACATTCTTGGAGAAGTTCCTCAGTGATCTCTATATCTCCTAGATTAGTATACTCAAAAGGGTTGGATAATTTATGACCCATACTTGACTCTGGTTGTGATTCACTTTGCTTGTTTCTTTGAGAGCGAGTGACAACAGGCATTTGTTTATATCAGAGCTCATGGTGGTGTTTGGTGGATAGAATATGTTCCTCAATAAAAACTTTCCATTATAAAGGGAGTTTCTTCTTCTTCTTCTTCTTCTTCTCTCTCGAGGGTTGGTGGTTCAGGTCGAGCTTCATTATATGTGATATAAAATTTTGGAAATAAAGCAGGGTTGGTTCTTCCTCCATGATTTAAGCATTGGTTGAATACCACTTTCTGAATATAAGCTCTGCTTCTTAAAGATTCTTTGTCAAACTCATTTGATTTGCCTTGAATATACAATCACATGTGATGCAAGAATGTGCAATGTGATTTAAAAAGTTGGCAATTGATATAGAGAAACTTATTCCTTTTTGCAAGTGTCTTGGAACTAGGTTGTCTCTTCTTCAACTTAGTTTTGGGATGAAGACTTTCTCTTCTCAAAATATGAGGAGTGGTCATACACAAATAATCAATAATTTCCTTTGATGTTGGATTGTGATACTTTGTTTGAAAAAGTCAAGCTTACTTTATCAAGTAGAGGTTTAGTTAGATTCGCCTCCACGACAAAGTGTGTCAAATGATATGGATAAAGTCTCCCGATATGGAAACTTGATTCGGCAACTTAAGGATTAAACTTGGTATGTTGTTTGTGATAGGATCCGTTAGATGGTGGAACTTTGATCAATGTGATGGTACTGCCTAATTCTGGTTGGATGAAGTCTTATCCCGAGCTAGTTTAAGATTCAAAAAATTTGTTCTAAGGATGCTTGTTTGATTTTGTAATTGTTTTCTCTGATAATTTGGTTCAGATTTTGACTACTGATTTTGATAGAGGACCAAAAAGGGTACTCACAACTGGTGATAAAATTTTCCCAAAATGCCTGGTTTGCTCTCTGTTTTTTCTTGATTTTGAATATGCGCTAAGACAGAGATGAGATGTGCTTACTAATGGTCTAGATGCACCACGAAAAGTTCTCTATGCACTAAGCTGCCTCTTCTACGCACTAACTGAGATTGATTGAAATTGTTTTGACTGGAAATGTTGCGTGCTAATATGTCCCTAAAAAATGCTAATGTTTGGGCTAAAAGCACTAAGATATGCCTCTTATGCACTAAGCTGATGCTAAAATGTGCTAAGATGGTATCGCAAAGCGCCACTGTAAGTTTACTGAGTTTGAAACTGGTTATGTGCTAAAGTGAAGGCTGAGAGCACTAACTTTTGGTGCAAATGCGCTACAGAGTGGTTGATACGCGCTAGGAAGTTTATCCTATGCGCTAAGTTGCCCTGATTTCTTTGTTTTCTGTCATTTTGGGATTTTAACACTTGTGATTTTGATGGATGATTTTCGGAAAAATAAATTGCAAACACGACACACAAAAAAGATAACAAAGTTTGCCTATGCTAGACAAATAGTGTATGTTCTGTGAGTATGTTTTCAAATCTCCAATGTTTTCACAAGTTTAGATAACAAGTTAGACAAATCAGACAGACTCTTTATTCAAGGGTCATCAACAATATCATTGCCCACTAGTCTTGATACTCTGTCAGCTCAAACAACATTGTCATCCCCTAGGGGGCGCCCATTTTTTTGCCTTTTGCTAGAAATTAACTCAAAGTGAATTGATTTACAATTGAGTAGTTATCTTGGGAGATATATGGTGAGTGATCTTGGGGGCAGATTCTTCCCCACCCTTGCACTATGATATTAAAGATGTTTGGATAGTGACTCGGCTCAAAGTTTCTAGTTCTAAGGTTCTTAATCAGGCTTTCGTTCGGTTTTCGGTGATAGAATCCCTCGGGAGGCTTCCCAACCTTTAGAACAAAGGCTTTACGTATCTTAAAGATATTGGGGGAAGGCTAATCACTGAGCAAAACCGTTGAAGGGGACTTTCATCAGCCTCCATTTTTTATTATAGTGGGTTGGAACACTTGGTGATAAAGTCGTTTCCCACTTAGGTCATTCCCCTCTCACCAACCATTTAAATGGCGCTCTAAGAGAAACTCAGGAGGGCAGGCTTGCTAAAGGATTTAAATGCTTGAAATGAAGAAAGCATAAGAGTGGTTTGGATTTTTGATCACCCAATAAAGGGGAGAGCATATACCTTCCACTTGCAAGACAAAGCAAACAAGTTCTTTTTATCCTTCAAATCAGTGATTTTCTAATTTATACGTGGAGATTTTGCTCCAAAAAACATGGTGTTCTTTTTACCCCTTTATAACAATGATTTTCTATCTAAGTAAAAGAAATCCTAGTCAACAAAGGAAATTTTGATATTGGTCAACAAAGTAAAGGCTATAAATGAAAAATTTCCTTTTTCCTTGCACAAAAGAAATATGAGGTTCTTTTTATCCTTTGCAAAAATAAAAATGGATCCTTTTATGCACCAAAGGAAGGTGAAGTTCTTTATACCCTTGCAAAAAAAGGAAATTTGCTTGTTCTTTTTAGAGCCCAAATGAAATGTTTTTCCTAACTTGCAGGAATGAAAGATTTTGCTTTGTTGTTCTTTTTAATCCTTTAATGAAGTTCCTTTTAAGCCCAAAGGAAAATGTAGTTGGTTTTAAACCCAAAAAGACAAGTGAGATTCTTTCCAAATTTATAGAAAAGTGAATTATTTTTACTTTAACTCGAAAGTCAAAAGAACTAAAATTTCTATCTTAACTTAATCTAAACCTACAAGAAAATAGTTAGCTACCTGGAAGCAGAAAGTTAGTAAAACCAGAATCTGATGTGGGCTTACACAAGCCTAAAATTATTTTTTCTCGGTTACAGTTTTCTGTTTTTCCCTATTATAGTTATGCACTAGACTACAACACAGATGCACTACAAAAAAGTGTAGATGCGCTACAGAAAGCTTCCTATGCATTAAGCTGATTACCCAATGCGCTACTCTTTTTGCCAAATGCACTATGATGATATAGAATAAAGCCAAAACTATTAGTCGCTAACACAAAACCTAAATGCACTAAGGAATGAGTCCCACATGCTAAACAATATACCACAAGCACTACTAAAAGGGTTCTATGCGTCAAAGAAAGGGTCCAACACGCTAACTCAGCTTTTCCGCGTGCTTGCAATATTGCTCCTACATAAAAAATGATAAGATTAATGGGGTCGAGCCCCACGGTGGGCGCCAGAAATGTGTGCGGGAAATATGGTTAGCAAAAACTTAAAATTCTATTTCAAAAAGATCCACACACCAATGGGACTATTGGTGGAAGTTATGGAGCTATATTGAATAGCTCAACTTCCCAAGGGGTGTTCCATTGTTCTCTATCTCACAAGATCCCTCAAGTCAATGTCTTTGCTCTTAGATCACTGAGCAAAGTGATTTAGGAATGACAACTCCAAGAATGAGTGATGTTTGATTAATTTAGCATGAATGCATTCCTAGATATGTATGATATTGAATCTATGATGATTTAAACTAACATGAATATGATGTTATGGTAAAGATTAGTAATCCTATCCTAACAATATATACTAGTCTAACACGGATATGCTATGATATTTAAAATTACTTCTAAATGTTATTAAGATGATTTTTATCAAAGAGAGGCTAAATGCTTAGTAAAATGACTATGGATTAGATGCATGAAACTTGGATCTCTGAAAAATGAGAGAATGAGAGCTCTATTTATAGGAAAAATAGGGCAATGGATGGTCAAGATTGGATAATCTTAACAAGGGCCAGGATTGAAAGTTATCAATCCATGTTTACAATTATCACCAATGAAATGGTGACAATTGTCAACAAGAGGTTGCTTGAGAGGAGATGAAAGAAGCATTAAATGCTTGAGAAGACATGAAGGTTACCTTAGGAGGTAAGGGTTAAGGTTAGGGTTATCCATTGGATAAAGATTTTATCCAAGGGATAAACTCTTGTGCAAGTTTTAAAGAGATAACCAAGGTTAAAGCCATGAATGCTTGATGAGACCCTTGGGTTAGATGAGGGTTGAGTTAGAGAGAGTCTCTAATCATGCAAGAAGGTTGAGTTAACCATTAATGGTTAGGAAGACTTTGAGGGTTAACTTTTTGAAGACATAAAGCCTTTAATGGTTTTCAAAGACTTTGGAGGTTTTGAGAAGTGAC